>NC_052155.1:141023762-141339750 GCF_902713615.1 Scyliorhinus canicula
TTCCAAAAGGCAATCCCTTGTAGCGGAATAGCAGAATAGGCCTTTGTGAGAAATGATGGTGAGCAAGTGTTGAGATTCAGGTAGACCTGCAATCGATCAATCTTGCTGGACCTCTGTCCTTTTGCTATTCCTGCGAACAAATCATCTCAATGTAGCGGGTATTGATATGCACAAAGTACTGGATTGATTGTTGTCTTAAAATCTCCGCAGATACGAATTGTGCCATCCTGTTTCATAAGAACATAACATAAGAACATAAGAACTATGAGCAGGAGTAGGCCATCTGGCCCCTCGAGCCTGCTCCGCCATTCAATTAGATCATGGCTGATCTTTTGTGGACTCAGCTCCACTTTCCGGCCCGAACACCATAACCCTTAATCCCTTTATTCTTCAAAAAACTATCTATCTTTACCTTAAAAACATGTAATGAAGGAGCCTCAACTGCTTCACTGGGCAAGGAATTCCATAGATTCACAACCCTTTGGGTGAAGAAGTTCCTCCTAAACTCAGTCCTAATCTACTTCCCCTTATTTGAGGCTATGTCCCCTAGTTCTGCTGTCACCCGCCAGTGGAAACACAACCTGCCCGCATCTATCCTATCTATTCCCTTCATAATTTTAAATGTTTCTATAAGATCCCCCCTCATCCTTCTAAATTCCAATGAGTACAGTCCCAGTCTACTCAACCTCTCCTCATAATCCAACCCCTTCAGCTCTGGGGATTAACCTAATGAATCTCCTCTGCACACCCTCCAGTGCCAGTACGGTCCTTTCTCAAGTAAGGAGACCAAAACTGAACACAATACTCCAGGTGTGGCCTCACTAACACCTTATACAATTGCAACATAACCTCCCTAGTCTTAAACTCCATCCCTCTAGCAATGAAGGACAAAATTCCATTTGCCTTCTTAATCACCTGTTGCACTTGTAAACCAACCTTCTGTGACTCATGCACTAGCACACCCAAGTCTCTCTGAACAGCGGCATGCTTTAATATTTTATTGTTTAAATAATAATCCGTTTGCTGTTATTCCTACCAAAATGGATAACCTCACATTTGTCAACATTGTATTCCATCTGCCAGACCCTAGCCCATTCACTTAACCTATCCAAATCCCTCTGCAGACTTCCAGTATCCTCTGCACTTTTTGCTTTACCACTCATCTTAGTGTCATCTGCAAACTTGGACACATTGTCCTTGGTCCCCAACTCCAAATCATCTATGTAAATTGTGAACAATTGTGGGCCCAACACGGATCCCTGAGGGACACCACTAGCTACTGATTGCCAACCAGAGAAACACCCATTAATCCCAACTCTTTGCTTTCTATTAATTAACCAATCCTCTATCCATGCTACTACTTTACCCTTAATGCCATGCATCTTTATCTTATGCAGCAACCTTTTGTGTGGCATCTTGTCAAAGGCTTTCTGGAAATCCAGATATACCACATCCATCGGCTCCCCGTTATCTACTGCACTGGTAATGTCCTCAAAAAATTCCACTAAATTAGTTAGGCATGACCTGCCCTTTACGAACCCATGCTGCGTTTGCCCAATGGGACAATTTCTATCCAGATGCCTCGCAATTTCTTCCTTGATGATAGATTCCAGCATCTTCCCTACTACCGAAGTTAAGGTCACTGGCCTATAATTTCTTGCTTTCTGCCTACCTCCTTTTTTAAACAGTGGCGTCACGTTTGCTAATTTCCAATCCACTGGGACCACCCCAGAGTCTAGTGAATTTCGGTAAATTATCACTAGTGCATCTGCAATTTCCCTAGCCATCTCTTTTAGCACTCTGGGATGCATTCCATCAGGGCCAGGAGACTTGTCTACCTTTAGTCCCATTAGCTTGCCCATCACTACCTCCTTAGTGATAACAATCATCTCAAGGTCCTCACCTGTCATAGCCTCATTTCTATCAGTCACTGGCATGTTATTTGTGTCTTCCACTGTTCAGTTCCTCAGCCATTTCTTCATTTCCCATTATTAAAACTCCCTTCTCATCCTCTAAAGGACCAATATTTACCTTAGCCACTCTTTTGTGTTTTATATATATGTAAAAACCTTTACTGTCTGTTTTTATATTCTGAGCAAGTTTACTCTCATACTCTACCTTACTCTTCTTTATAGCTTTTTTAGTAGCTTTCTGTTGCCCCCTAAAGATTTCCCAATCCTCTAATCTCCCAGCAATCTTTGCCACTTTATATGCTTTTTCCTTCAATTTGATACTCTCCCTTATTTCCTTAGATATCCACGGTTGATTTTCCCTCTTTCTACCATCCTTCCTTTTTGTTGGTATAAACCTTTGCTGAGCACTGTGAAAAATCGCTTGGAAGGTTCTCCACTGTTCCTCAACTGTTCCACCATAAAGTCTTAGCTCCCAGTCTACCTTAGCTAGTTCTTCTCTCATCCCCTTGTACTCTCCTTTGTTTAAACACAAAACACTAGTATTTGATTTTACTTTCTCACCCTCCATCTGTATTTTAAATTCCACCATATTGTGATCGCTCCTTCCAAGAGGATCCCTAACTATGAGATCATGAATCAATCCTGTCTTATTACACAGGACAAGATCTAGGACCGCTTGTTCCCTCGTAGGTTCCATTACATACTGTTCTAGGAAACTATCGCGGATACATTCTATAAACTCCTCCTCAAGGTTGCCTTGACCGACCTTGTTAAACCAATCGACATGTAGATTAAAATCCTCCATGATAACTGCTGTACCATTTCTACATGCATCAGTTATTTCTTTGTTTATTGCCTGCCCCACCATAACGTTACTATTTGGTGGCCGATAGACTACTCCTATCAGTGACTTTTTCGCTTTACTATTACTGATTTCCACCCAAATGGATTCAACGTTATCCTCCATAGCACCGATGTCATCCCTTACTATTGCCCGGATGTCATCCTTAAATAACAGAGCAACACCACCTTCCTTACCATCCACTCTGTCCTGTATAGTTTGATACCCTCGGATATTTAACTCCCAGTCGTGACCATCCTTTAACCATGTTTCAGTAATGGCCACTAAATCATAGTCATTTACGATGATTTGTGCCATCAACTCATTTACTTTATTCCGAATACTACGAGCATTCAGGTAAAGTACACTTATGTTGGTTTTTTTACCTCTGTTTTGAATCTTAACATCTCCAGTTTTATTCCTTTTGTTATTACTGGGCCTATTCACTGAGCTCCCCTCAGTCACTGTACCTTGTACTGTCGCCCTTTTAGATTTTTGACTATGTCTTCTCTGCCTTGCACTTTTCCCCTTACTTCCTTTTGCTTCTGTCCCTGTTTTACTACCTTCCAACTTCCTGCATCGGTTCCCATCCCCCTGCCACATTAGTTTAAACCCTCCCCAACAGCTCTAGAAAACATCCCCCCAGGACATCGGTTCCAGTCCTGCCCAGGTGCAGACCGTCCGGTTTGTACTGGTCCCACCTCCCCCAGAACCGGTCACAATGCCCCAGGAATTTGAATCCCTCCCTCTTGCACTATCTCTCGAGCCACGCATTCATCCTATCTATCCTGACATTCCTACTCTGACTAGCTCGTGGCACTGGTAGCAATCCTGAGATTACTACCTTTGAGGTCCTATTTTTTAGTTTAACTCCTAACTCCCTGAATTCCGCTTGTAGGACCTCATCCCGTTTTTTACCTATATCGTTGGTGCCTATGTGCACCACGACAGCTGGCTGTTTACCCTCCCCCCCCCCCCAGAATGTCCTGCAGCCGCTCCGAGACATCCTTGACCCTTGCACCAGGGAGGCAACATACCATCCTGGAGTCTCGATTGCGTCCACAGAACCGCCTGTCTATTCCCCTTACGATCGAGTCCCCTATCACTATAGCCCTGCCAATTTTTCTTCCTGCCCTGCTGTGCAGCAGAGCCAGCCATGGTACCATGAACCTGGCTACTTCTGCCTTCCCCTGGTGAGATATCTCCCTCAACAGTATCCAAAGCGGTATATCTGTTTTGCAGGGAGATGACCGCAGGGGACACCTGCACTGCCATCCTACTCTTGCTCTTTCTTTTGGTCACCCATTTTCTATCTCCCTCATTAATTTTCAACTCGCTAAACGTGCTATCCACGACCTCCTCAGCATCGCGGATGCTCTAAAGTGAGTCCATCCGCGATCTTTCATGACAGGTATAATATGGGTTGCCCAGTCACAGGTATGATGGTTCTAAGACTCCTGTTTCCACAAGCCTCAGTAGCTCGGATTCAAACTTTGGATGTATTGTATAGCTCCACCATTCAGACATTTTCCGACTGGCTGATTTCCTTAATCTTCAGGGACACTTATACACCATTCGTGTACCACACTGTGTCTTCAAAAACACTGCTGTATTTTTCCATTATGTCTGTAAGTCTGACTTACAAACTTACAAGCTGTTTATAGCGTTCTGATTCTATTTAAACCTTTCCAGTCAAGAGTAGCGAAAGAGAGCTGGAAAACATCCTCTCACCACACGGAGTTGTAACTCTGTGGTTTGTCCACTTATCTCAATCTTGACTGTGATGTAACCTCTCAGTGGCACTATCTCTTCTGTATAGGTCTTCAACATCACATCTGCTGGTTTTAAAGGCAGATGGCTCAGTTTCCATTCATAAATGGTCTCAGGACACTGGGGAGGTTTGGGAGGCTTTAAAGGCAGGGTGAGGCAGGAGGTAATCTCGTTTAAGGCTAAAGTGGATGGGGAGGAGAGGGAGGAATGGCAATGGTTGACAGAAGAGATTTTGGAGGTGGATGGGAGGTATGCAGAGGCCCAGATCCGGGGTTCCTGGCAAAGAGGAAGGAGTTGCAGGCGAGCTTCAATCCACTGTCCACAGGGAAAGCGGTGCATTCGTTGAGAACCATATACATATGTTTTGGTCTGCCCAAAGTTGGAAAGTTTTGGAGGCCGGTTTTTAACAGCATTTCGGGGGAGTTGCACGTGGATGTGGAGCCCGGTCCCCTAGAAACCATTTGGGGGTGTCAGACCAGCCCGATTTGCAGGTGGACGCGAGAGCAGTTTAGTCTTCATCTAGCTGATTGTTCACAGGTGGGTCTTGTTGGGGTGCTCCACCCTGTGCTTCCGCGTGGCAGGGGGACCTGCCAGAGATTTTGACCCTGGAGAAGGTGAAGCTTGTTCACAGGGGCTGACTGATGAGTTCTACAATAGTTGGGGTTTGTTCATTTTGCATTTTGGAGAGTTGGTTACAGTTGGTTGACTGCTGAGGGGCAGGAGGGAGGGGAAGGTACGGATGGGTGGGGGTTTTAATGTGTTGGTGGGTTTTGTGTTTGTTGGAAAGTGTAAAAATGTTTAAAATTTGGAATAAAAATACTTTAAAAAATAGATGGTCTCAAGAATTAAGGAGACACCAGACTCCTTATCGACCTCTATTTTAATAGGCTGGAGCGGGGGAAATATTTAGATACATGCAGGTTCGAGACTTTGCCAAGAAGGAGATACAGAACTTCCCGGTAGAGCCGGCCTCCACATTGCTGGAGGAGGTACTGACGACAGGGGGACTGGAGAAGGGGGTAGTCGGTGGTTTACGGGGCTATTTTGGAAGAGGAGAAGGCACGGCTGGAAGGGATCAAAGCAAAGTGGGATGAAGAGTTGGGATAGGATATGGAGGAGAGGGTCTGGTGTGAGGTGCTCCGGAGAGTGAATGCCTCCACCTTGTGTGCGAGGTTGGGGCTGAAACAGCCGAAGGTGGTAGAGAGAACATCTTACAAGGGCGAGTATGAGCCAGCTCTTTGAGGGGGTAGAAGATGTGTGTGAACGTTGCGATGGGTCCCCACAAACCACATTCATATGTTTTGGTCCTGTCCAAAGCTGGAGGATTACTGGAAGGAGGTGTTTAGGGTCATCTCTAAAGTGGTGCTCGTGAACCTGGACCCGGGCCCTCAGGAGGCCATATTCAGGGTGTTGGACCAGCCGGGGTTGGAAACGGCTGCGGAGGCAGATGTTGTAGCCTTCGCCTCGTTGATCGCCCAAAGGCAGATCCTGTTAGGGTAGAGATCAATCTCTCCACCCTGTGTCCTGGCTTGGTGGAGGGACCTGCTGGAATTCTTTCTTTCAAACTGATTTTAATTTCCAATGTTTCAGTGCATTAGAGAAATCACTTAAGTTATAATCTCAGACTCACAATGACAGACGATAAAAAATACAATCCACTTAGCACTTCATGCTTTGATTTAAATTAATTGGTTAAACAAAACACAGATACTCACAGCTCACAAATATCACAGCTTTTTTTAATAAACATTTTATTGAGGTATTTTTGGTATTGTAACAACAAAATAAACAATGTACATGAAAAATGGACATAAACATAGTGCAAAAGCCGTCTCCCTTCCTTGCAGGTACCACCTTTATTAACCCCCTACTCGAAGCTAAACTAACCCCCGCCTTCTGCTGACAATTAATTTTCCGCAAAGACGCCACACCCAGGCGAATCCTAACAGTGTCCCTCTCGAGGCGAACTTGATTTTCTCCAAACAGAGAAATCTAGCCATGTCCGATAGCCAGGTCTCCGTCGTCGGGGGTTTTGAGTCCCTCCATGTCCCTCCCAATACTATCCGTCTCCGTGCTACCAGGGAAGCAAAGGCCAGAACATCTGCCTCTTTCTCCTCCTGGGTGCCCGGATCTTCCGACACCCCGAAACTCGCCAACTCTGGACTCAGCGCCACCCTTGTTTTTAACACCGTGGAAATGACATCTGCAAACCCCTGCCAAAATGCTCTAAGCTTCGGACATGTCCAGAACATGTGGACGTGGTTCGCTGGTCCTCCCGCAAATTTTTCACACCTGTCTTCCACCCCAAAGAATCTGCTCATCCGGGCCACTGTCATGTGAGCCCGATGAACGACCGTGAACTGTATCAGGCTGAGCCTGGCATATGTTGCAGACGTGTTTACTCTATACAACGCGTCTGCCCATAGACCATCCTCTATCTCTCCTCCCAGCTCCTCCTCCCACTTGCGCTTCAGCTCCTCGGTCTGCATCACCTCTGACCCCATAAGTTCCTTGTAAATGTCCGAGATGCTCCCTTCTCCTCCCCACCCACTGGAAACTACCCTGTCCTGAATCCCACTTAGTGGTAGCAACAAGAAGGTTGTCACCTGTTTACGTAGGAAGTCCCACACATGCAGATACCTGAATTTGTTTTCCCTCGCCAACCCAAACTTCTCGTCCAGTGCCCCCATACTCGGAAAGCTCCCCTATATAAACATATCCCCCATCCTCTCAATCCCTGCTCTCTGCCATATCCGGATAGAGAGGGAGGTAATAGGGGTAGAGGAGTTGCATTACTGGTCAGAGAGGGCACTATGGAGGACTCGAGCAGTGAGGCGATATGGGTAGAGCTCAGAAATAGGAAGGGTGCGGTAACAATGTTGGGGCTGTACTACAGACCTCCCAACAGCGAGCGTGAGATAGAGGTACAAATATGTAAACAGATTATGGAAAGATGTAGGAGCTACAGGGTGGTGGTGATAGGAGATTTTAATTTTCCCAACAGTGACTGGGATACACTTAGCTTCAAAGGTCTAGATGGAGCAGAATTTGTAAGGAGCACCCAGGAGGGTTTCTGGAGCAGTATGTAAATAGTCCAACTCAGGAAGGGGCCATACTGGACCTGGTATTGGGGAATGAGCCTGGCCAGGTGGTTGAAGTTTCAGTCGGGGATTACTTTGCGAATAGTGATCACAATTCTGTAAATTTTAGAATACTCATGGACAAAGATGAGAGTGGTCCTAAAGGAAGAGTGCTAAATTGGGGGAAGGCCAACTATACCAAAATTCGGCAGGAGCTGGGGAATGTGGATTGGGACCAGCTTTTTGAAGGTAAATCCACATTTGATAGATGGGAGGCTTTTAAAGAGAGGTTGATTAGAGTGCAGGACAGACATGTTCCTGTGAAAATGAGGGATAGAAAAGGCAAGATTAGGGAACCATGGATGACAGGTGAAATTGTGAGACTAGCTAAGAGGAAAAAGGAAGCATACATAAGGTCTAGGCGACTAAAGACAGACAAAGCTTTGGAAGAATATCGGGAATGTAGGACCAATCTGAAACGAGGAATCCAGAGGGCTAAAAGGGCTCATGAAGTATCTTTAGCAAACAGGGTTAAGGAAAATCCCAAAGCCTTTTATTCACATATAAGGAGCAAGAGGGTAACTAGAGAAAGGGTTGGCCCACTCAAGGACAAAGGAGGAAAGTTATGCGTGGAGTCAGTGAAAATGGGTGAGATTCTTAACGAGTACTTTGCATCGGTATTCACAGAGGAGAGGGACATGACGGATGTTGAGGTTAGGGATAGATGTTTGATTACTCTAGGTCAAGCCGGCATAAGGAGGGAGGATGTGTTGGGTATTCTAAAAGGCATTAAGGTGGACCAGTTCCCAGGTCCAGACGGGAGCTATCCCAGGTTACTGAGGGAAGTGAGAGAGGAAATAGCTGGGGCCTTAACAGATATCTTTGCAGCATCCTTGAACACGGGTGAGGTCCCGGAGGACTGGAGAATTGCTAATGTTGTCCCCTTGTTTACGAAGGGTAGCAGGGATAATCCAGGTAATTATAGACCGGTGAGCCTGACATCAGTGGTAGGGAAGCTGCTGGAGAGGATACTGAGGGATAGGATCTATTCCCATTTGGAAGAAAATGGGCTTACCAGTGATAGGCAACATGGTTTTGTGCAGGGAAGGTCATGTCTTACCAACTTAATAGAATTCTTTGAGGAAGTGACAAAGTTGATTGATGAGGGCTGCAGATGTCATATATATGGACTTCAGTAAGGCGTTTGGTGAGGTTCCCCATAGTAGGCTGATGGAGAAAGTGAAGTCTCATGGGGGTCCAGGGTGTACTAGCTAGATGGATAAATAACTGGCTGGGCAACAGGAGACAGAGAGTAGTAGTGGAAGGGAGTTTCTCAAAATGGAGAACTGTGACCAGTGATGTTCCACAGGGATCGGTGCTGGGACAACTGTTGTTTGTGATATACATAAATGGTCTGGAGGAAGGTATAGGTGGTCTGATTAGCAAGTTTGCAGATGACACTAAGATTGGTGGAGTAGCAGATAGTGAAGGGGACTGTCAGAGAATACAGCAGAATATAGATAGATTGGAGATTTGGGCGGAGAAATGGCAGATGGAGTTCAATCCGGGCAAATGCGAGGTGATGCATTTTGGAAGATCCAATTCAAGAGCAAACTATATGGTAAATGAAAAAGCCCTGAGGAAAATTGATGTACAGAGAGACCTGGGTGTTCAGGTCCATTGTACCCTGAAGGTGGCTGCGCAGGTTGATAGAGTGGTCAAGAAGGCATATAGCATGCTTGCCTTCATCGGACGGGGTATTGAGTACAAGAGTTGGCAGGTCATGTTACAGTTATATAAGACTTTGGTTCGGCCACATTTGGAATACTGCGTGCAGTTCTGGTCGCCACATTACCAAAAGGATGTGGATGCTTTGGAGAAGGTGCAGAGGAGGTTCACCAGGATGTTGCCTGGTATGGAGGGCGCTAGCTATGAAGAGAGGTTGAGTAGATTAGGATTATTTTTATTAGAAAGACAGAGGTTGAGGGGGGACCTCATTGAGGTCTACAAAACCATGAGAGATATAGACAGGGTGGATACCAAGAAGCTTTTTCCCAGAGTGGGGGACTCAATTACTAGCGGTCACGAGTTCAAGGTGAGAGGGGAAAGGTTTAAGGGAGATATGCGTGGAAAGTTCTTTATGCAGAGGGTGGTGGGTGCCTGGAACGCATTGCCAGCGGAGGTGGTAGAGGCGGGCATGATAGCGTCATTTAAGATATATCTAGACAGATACATGAATGGGCATGTATTAAGGGCAGCAGGGTAGCATGGTGGTTAGCATAAATGTTTCACAGCTCCAGGGTCCCAGGTTCGATTCCCGGCTGGGTCACTGTCTGTGTGGAGTCTGCACGTCCTCCCCCTGTGTGCGTGGGTTTCCTCCGGGTGCTCCGGTTTCCTCCCACAGTCTAAAGATGTGCGGGTTAGGTGGATTGGCCATGCTAAATTGCCCGTAGTGTCCTAAAAAAAAAGTAAGGTTAAGGGGGGGGGGGGGGGGGTTATTGGGTTACGGGTATAGGGTGGATACGTGGGTTTGAGTAGGGTGATCATGGCTCGGCACAACATTGAGGGCCGAAGGGCCTGTTCTGTGCTGTACTGTTCTATGTTCTAATGGGCAGGGAGCAGAGGGATACAGATCCTTAGAAAATAGGCGACAGTTTTAGACAGAGGATCTGGATCGGCGCAGGCTTGGAGGGCCGAAGGGCCTGTTCCTGTGTTGTAATTTTTCTTTGTTATTTCTTCTATTCGTCCGTACGCTTGTTACAGGAGCCTGATACAGCAACCTGACCCAGTCAATAAAGCCCCGCCCAAATCCAAACCGTCCCAGTACCTCCCACAGATATAGATATAGAGAAATACAGCACAGAACAGGCCCTTCGGTCCACGATGTTGTGCCGAACTTTTGTCCTAGGTTAATCATAGGTTATCAAAGAATTTTGGACACTAAGGGCAATTTATCATGGCCAATCCACCCAACCTGCACATCTTTGGACTGTGGGAGGAAACCGGAGCACCCGGACGAAACCCACGCACACACAGGGAGGAAGTGCAGACTCCACACAGACAGTGACCCAAGCCAGAATCGAACCTGGGACCCTGGAGCTGTGAAGCAATTGTGCTATCCACAATGCTACCGTGCTGCCCTTAAGAACAAATTAATCTACACTCCATTATTCTACCCTAATCCATGTACCTATCCAATAGCGTCTTGAAGGTCCCTAACGTTTCCGACTCAACTACTTGCACAGGCAGTGCATTCCATGCCCCCACTACTCTCTGGGTAAAGAACCTACCTCTGACATCCCTCCTATATCTTCCACCATTTACCTTAAATTTATGTCCCCTTGTAATGGTTTGTTCCACCTGGGGAAAATGTCTCTGACTGTCTACTCTATCTATTCCCCTGACCATCTTATAAACCTCTATCAAGTCGCTCCTCATCCTTCTCCGTTCTAATGAGAAAAGGCCTAGCACCCTCAACCTTTCCTCGTAATATCTACTCTCCATTCCAGGCAATATCCTTGTAAATCCCCTTTGCACCTTTTCCAAAGCTTCCACATCCTTCCTAAAATGAGGTGACCAGAACTGCACACAGTACTCCAAATGTGGCCTTACCAAGGTTTTGTACAGCTGCATCATCACCTCACGGCTCTTAAATTCAATCCCTCTGCTAATGAACGCTAGCACACCATAGGCCTTCTTCACAGCTCTATCCACTTGAGTGGCAACTTTCAAAGATCTATGAACATACACCCCAAGATCTCTCTGCTCCTCTACATTGATAATCCCATTCTACCCGATCAAAAGTCTTTTCTGCATCCATTGCGATCACTACCTTCACCTCCTACCTTCCGGGGGCATCATGATCACATTTATCAACCTTCTTACATTGGCCACCAACTGCCTTCCCTTAACAAACCCTGTCTGGTCCTCCCCAATAACGTCCGGAACACAATCCTCAATCCTGGAGGACAAAATTTTGACCAGCAATTTAGCATCCACATTCAATAGGGATATCGGCCTGTCAGACCCACACAGCTCCGGGTTCTTGTCCCGCTTCAGAATCAGCGGAATTGTGGCCTGTGACATCATCGGGGGCAGCACCCCTCTTTCCCTTGCCTCATTGAACATCCTCATCAACACCGGCCCCAATATCCCAGAGAACTTTTTATAAACCTCCACTGGGTACCCGTCCGGCCCCGGGGCTTTACCCGACTGCATGGCCTTCAGACCCTCCACTATCCCAGCCCGATCGGGGCCCCCAGCCATTCTACCAGCTCCCCGTCCACCTTTGGGAAATTCAACCCCTTCAAGAAGTGCCTCATCCCCTCCGGCCCCGTGGGAGTTCGGACCTGTACAGCCTACTGTAGAAATCCCTAAATGCCTTATTCACCCCTGCTGAATCTCCAACCAGGTTCCCATCTCCGTCATTTACTTTCCCTATCTCCCTGGCGGCCTCCCTCTTTCCAAGCTGCTGTGCAAGCATTCTGCTGGCCTTCTCCCCATGCTCATAGATCGCCCCCCTCGCCTTCCTCAGCTGCTCCACCACTCTCCCTGTGGTTAACAAGCCGAACTCCGCCTGTAGCCTCCGCCGTTCCCGTAAAAGCCCTGCCTCTGGCCTCCCCGCATACCTCCTATCGATCTGTAGTATCTCCTTAACCAGTCAGTCCATCTCTGCCCTGTCCACCTTCTCCCTATGGGCCCGTATCGAGATCAGCTCCCCTCTGACCACCGCGTTCAGTGCTTCCCAGACCACCGCTGCTGAAATTTCCCCTGTGTCGCTGACCTACAGGTAGTTCTGAATACATTTCCTCAGCTGCTCGCACACCCCTTCATCAGCCAAAAGTCCCACATCTAACCTCCAGTGTGGGGGCTGGTTACTGTCTTTACTAACCTGCAGGTCAACCCAGTGCGGAGCATGGTCTGAGATTGTGATCGCTGAGTACGCCGTGTCCACCACCCCTGCCAGCAAGGCCCTGCTCAAAATTAAGAAATCAATCCAGGAATACACTTTATGCATGAATAGAAGGGGAACTCCTTCACCCTCGGCTGCCCAAATCTCCATGGATCCAACCCCCCCCCCCCCCCCCCCCCCATCTGCTCCACGAACCTTTTTAGATCCTTTGCCATTGCTGACACCCTGCCCGTTTTCGAGCTTGACTGGTCCAAGCCAGGGTCAATAACTGTGTTGAAGCTATGACCAACCTGTGCGAGTCCAGGTCCGGTATCTTCCCCAGCATCCACTTTATAAACTCCACATCATCCCAATTTGGCGTATATACATTTACTAATACCACCTGCACCCCCTCTAGCTTCCCACTGACCATAATGTACCGACCTCCCACATCCGAGACTATTCTACCAGCCACAAACACCACCCACTTACTGATCAGGATCACGACCCCTCTAGTCTTTAAATCCAGTCCAGAATGAAAGACCTGACTGACCCAGCCTTTCCTCAATCTATTCTGGTCAGTTACTCTAAGGTGCGTCTCCTGCAACATTACCACATTGCCTTCAATCCACTAAGATGCGTGAATACACGTTCCAGACCTACCTCCAACACAACTCAATGTTTTGTAATGTTGAATTTCCAACAGCATTTTTGTCTACCATGACACACGAACAAAGGACAGTTCTAATATAATCCAGTGTGCATTAATAAGATCCACAAGGATAAAAAAGAAGCCCAATTGTCTGAATTTGTAAATAAATAACCAGCTACTTTGTAATTTTGATATTATGCTCATTCAAATGACATTGTAAATGCCAGATACATACTCCCATACATGTATGTATGAAATGTTTGAAAATGTTTCAAACATGTTCAAAGAAAAGGGGATGTGACATGATGTGGAATGTCTAGTACATAAAGGGTTAATGTAATATCATAATCGACCAATAGATGGAGTTGGGGAGCAGACCTATAAAAAGGAATGCCTCTCAGGCTTCTGGGAGAGAATGTAGCGAAGGCGAGAGTAGGTTAGAGAGACAAGGAACAGAGCAGAGTACAATTTAAGATAGAGTGCATGAGACAGGTGTTAGTATAGTGTAGATTGTAGTTTAGTTAGAATATTGCTTGCTTTAGGAATATTGTTTGGATCTGTATATTAAGTAGTGTAATAAATTTAGCTTTGTTTATTTGACTTAGTTTTTTGTGGTCTTTGTGTACACTACAAATCCATCCTGAGTATAAGCAACACAAAGAACACCACAGAATGGACCAATTAACATTGAATTGCATTGTCAGACTCGCTGGGCCGAGCGCCGAGAGGCTCGTGGCAATTCCCGCTCGCTACCATACTTAGAAATTTTTCCGGAAATTTGTGCCATGTGACATCGGAGGTCTGATTTTGGTTCCTCTTTGCATTGTGCGAGTTTCATTACAAAGAAGCTCCATTCAGGTGCAGAGAATTTGCCATGTACTCCCCACAACAACCTCCCCCCGCCGCACCTCCCCACGCTCACCAGCCCAAAGATGTCTGAATTTCTAGACAATTGAACAATGAAGTGATTAATACTAAAATCTCGCAAACTTCATGAGGCACAAAGTCAATGTGATATCCATGATGTTCTTTCCTGGGTGCGTGTTTTCTATCTGTCTGTATTAAAATTAATCCTTGATGGTTATGCCTACTTGCATAGTTTCTCTTGCAGGTCCGAAACTCTCTCCTCACATATAAGAGATCTTATCTGGGATGGACCATCCAGGCTCATTTGTCATTGAGCTCACCTTTTGAGATCATGAGGAGCATTGCCTCCATGAATCAAGCAGATAATTTCTACTAACTAACACATCAGACTGTGTAAAATCCACAGCTAGATTCCCAATTACCCACACTTGGATAACCCAATGTTAATACTGTCCTAGGATCATCTTCCAACATCCCTGCACAACCAGCTTCTCGGGTCTCCTCCTCCCTCAGTGAGACAGCCATTTACCAACATGGAAAGTCCAGAACAACTTTCTGATTTCGGCACTGGCACCATCCGACTGACAGCAGCTGAGCTCAGGAAACCAAGTGCCAGGGTCAGTAACTTGTTTAGTTTGTTACAAAACTAAAGTAAATAGAATCATCTGTGTAAAGATCTTACATTATGATATTCTGTGCTAATACTGGCTGTTGCAACTGGGCTCAAACAGAAATGTGGCAACTCATTGAAAGCATTCATCCTGAAATGTTTTGACAATGCCAGGTTGGTATAAACCAATTACATACCAAGCACAGGAAACTCCTTCCCTACTCTCCAGCGTCCCATCTTTCATCAAAATCATATTTCAAAAAAGAGACAGGAAAGAGACATACAAAAAATGTATTAAGTTTATTCAGCGTGTGAAACATCCTTCATTTCAATACATTCTGATTCAGACAATTGATTCATATATTAAAAAGTTGCAAACATGACTTTACTGATCTGGTAGTTGGATTCCATTGACTAAATCTGCAGTGTGCATTGACTAAATGTTAAGTGTGAAAAAGCTAATTCTGCATTGTGAATGAAATAAACTTGGACTTTAAATGTGTACTTTAATGGGCTAATCCTATATTATAAATGGACAAATGTTTCAATGTCGGTGGATTAAATCTTATTGTAAATGGACTGAATCTTCAGTGTGAATTGATTAAACTGCGATGGAAGTGAGTGTGCTGAAAAGCTGACTAAGGTTTGAACTATTTAAACATGAATTTGCTGTGAAATTGTGACTAATATCCTATCACATTTGTTTATAAAAATAGGGAGAACATTTAAATCTACTGAGCTGCAGGAAAACTGCATCGTATCAAAACGAATTAAGCAACTGGACGGGTCGGCTTTTTGCATAGATGGGCTACTAGTAGGAAAGTCCTTCTGCAAGCCACACGATATCCAGAAAGCCAAGGTAGATAAATTGCTGGTGACTTGTTACCCGCAGCTGGCAGGTGAAGCTGTCCGCTGCCTGCTCACATCTTGACAGTATTGATGGGCAGAAGCAATAAATACAAGGTTGTTCCTGCTGAGTAATACTGCTCTCAGAAATATTCCAAGAAAGATGTTAAAAAGATCCCAGTTAAGGAAAAACAGCACTGTTAATTGCGCATTAAGATACTTTAATACCATATCATTATGCAGGGTTTAGTAGTAAGAATGCATGGATTTACATTGTACATTGTGTTAAAAAAAAGTTTGCGCACTGCATTTTTTGATACATACTGACGTACAAATCACACAAAAAAAGTCTTGATTCTTCGCTAAAGTAAAAGTATCCTTCATTGCAGAGCTTGGATTCAAAGACGAGCATTCCCAATGAAACACGGTTGCAATGCATTCACCAATGGGCAGAAAATCTTGATCACCTAATAGACACAACTGGTGGGTAAGGCTCGGCAGTGGGTGAGTACAAACAGGCATGTTACCCCATTGTTCCAACTGGGATTTGCTTTGTAACATGCACAAGGTGAATCAAATGTGCTTCTAAATACGATCATCTTAACAGCAGTCTCATTTAAATTTTCACCAGCACCAAAATACCAACAAACGTGACTGAAGAACTGCATGAGAGCAGTTCTTTAGAACAAATATAGTTTGTTTTTTATATTTAAAAAAAACAGCCCATGCAGATTTTTGAGGTATGTCATCTTTGGCTTCCATTTCTGCTAACTTTCTGCAAATTGACAATCCTGTTAGAAAGCTGTATTTACATTGTCCCCACATTAACATATATATAGAATCTAACAGAATGCCACCCTTAACTGGTTTTATGATGAGATTGTAGACGTGCTATAATTCCAAACTTTTCATGTGCAGTTGCAGGCTCTTATTTTCTCCTCCTGTGGTCATGGAAGTAGCTGTTCTCAATGCAAAGCACAATGAAGTTATTTGCACAGTTATACGAGTGCTGATCCAGGAGCTTTCCCCTCACAAGTGGGGATGCATTTCCAGTAAGGGTCATGTCTGTTGTCCGCCATGCCCCGCAGTAGTTTGTTATCACTCGGCCTCCCCTTTCACTGGACCCATGCCAGATTATTTTGTGTGGCCTTGGAAAAGAAAAATAAAATTGCAGAAGAATTTTAGTTCACGGGGTGTAAGTGATGTGTAACACAATCATGCTGATTTCATAAGACATTAAACAGAGTTCCTGTCTGGTCTCTCAGGTGGATAAAAAAGATCCCATGGCACTGTTTCAAACAAGGGTGGGGGGGGGGGGGGGGGGGGCGGGGACTTTCCCCCAGTGTCTAGCCCCATATTACCCCTAACCAAGAGCACCTAAAACAGGTGAAATGATCATTTATCACATTACTGTCTCTGGGAACATAGAATCCCTACAGTGCAGAAGGAGGCCATTTGGCCCATCCAGCCTGCACCGACCCTCTGAAAGAGCACTTTCCCAGGCCCACTCCACTGCCTTATCTCTGTAACCCCACCTAATCTTGGACACTAAAGGGACATTTAGCGTGGCAAATCCACCAAACCCACACACCGTTGGACACTAAAGGGGAATTTATTTATTTAAAAAATAAATTTAGAATACCCAATTATTTTTTTCCCCCAATTAACAATTTAGCATGGCCAATCCATCTACCCTGCCCATCTTTTGTTGTGGGGGTGAGACCCACGCAGACACGAGGAGAATGTGCAAACTCCAAATGGACAGTGACCCGGGGCCGGGATCGAACCCAGATTGAATCCGGCGCCCCACTGTGCCTGCTACTAAAGAAAAAATTATCGTGGCTAATACACCTAACCTGCACATCTTTGGACTATGGGAGGAAACCGGAGCACCTGGAGGAAACCCAAGCAGACACGGGGAGAATGGGCCAGTTTAGCTCAGTGGGATAGACAGCTGGTTTGTAATGCAGAACAAGGCCAGCAGCGCTGTTTCAATTCCTGTACCAGCTCCCCGAACAGGTACCGGAATGTGGCGACTAGGGGCTTTTCACAGTAACTTCATACTTGTGACAATAAAAGATTATTATTATGTGTAAACTCGACACAGACAGTCATCCAAGGTTGAAATCGAACCCGGGTCCCTGGCGCTGTGAGGCACTGTGGTGCTAACCACTGTGCCACCATGCTGTGCGCAAATTGGTTACTTCATTTCCTACACAGTACAAGAATATCTACACTTTAAGAAAAGCAGTAATCATAATCAGATAGATTGAGTGCAGTTATGATAAATGACAAAGAGAGCCTAATACTAAACTATTTAAATTGGGAAAAGCCAATTTTACTAAGCTTACATGCACTTTAATGTAAGTGGATTGAAACAGCTACTGAAAGGTAAATCAGTGTCAGAACAGTGGGAGGCAGTCAGCGAAGGAGGTGGGGAGGGTTCAGAACAAATATGTTTCCAGAAAGAAAAAGGGTGGGACTCCAAAACCCAGACACCCCCTGGATAGCAAAGAGAATAATAATAATAATCTTTACTGGTGTCACAAGTAGGCTTACCTTTACACTGCAATTAAGTTACTGTGAAACAGAGTGGGATAAAGTCAAAAGGGGGAGCTTATGTCAGATACATAAGAAAGCACTGAGGTGATTTCCAGTGGTGACTATGCTGTGAACAGTCGCACATTTAGCAGCTCCCGCTCTTGGTGGTTTTTTGACGGCTTTTAAGCTGGATTGTCGCGGAAATTTTTTCTACATAAGTGGATAAAAGTGAGAGGAGGATAAGGCCTCTATCCGATGGAATTACTATCAAAAAGTAATTGCAAAAGAAGGAATCAAAAGTTGGTTGGAAGTGAGTATCTGAGCTTGGTGGCGACAATGGTAGAGAAGCTAGGTCCAGCCCCGCCGGCTCAATCGTCGATGGATCAGTTGGGTACATACCTGGATGAGAAGTTCGCCTGGCACCGTAAGAAGTGTGCGGAGGACCTGACCAAGGTGATAGCCTCGATTAAGGAGGCTGTCTACCGGATGGAGGTGACAGTGACGGCCCAGAGACAGTCGATCCAAAAGCTACAGGAGCAGGCGATGGAACAAGAGGAGCAGTCCACTGGGATGGCACTGCAAACTGGCAAAAGCGGCTGCTGGGAAAGGTGGAAAACCTGGAGAATTGTTCCCACAGGCAGAACGTTGGGATCGTCGGTCTGCCAGACGGAAAGGAAGGATCGGATGCTGGTGTGTATGTTGTGAAGATGTTTGAGAAAACGATGGGGGGCAGAGGCGTTTGACAGGCCGTTGGAGGTGGACTGGGCGCACTGGCACTTACACGCAAGCCCCAGGGTCATGAGCCCCCGGGGGCGATGGTGTGAGGCTGCATCGATTCCTGGACAAAGAACGCATCATGAGATGGGCTAGGCAAACAAAGCAGTTTGTATGGTAAGAAGCCGAGATCCGGGTTTACCAAGACTTGGGAGCAGAACTTGCTGAGAGGGCGAGTTTTAATAAAGTTAAAGCGGCCCTGTATGCGAAGGGAATAAAATTTGGACTGCTCTACCCGGCCCGTCTTTGGGTAACCTACGAGGACTGGGAACTATATTTTGGCTCGCTGGAAAAAGTGGTGATCTTTATGAAAGATAACAACCTGGGGGGCCCATATGGGCATAAAAAAAAATAAATGGTTGGTAGTGATTTAAATTTAAAAGTTCTGTGATACACTGTAACTTGAGTTGCGATGACCGGGAAGAGAAGGATTTCTCTGAGTTATCTAACTTTGACCTTTCAGTGTACAAGTTTCTTCCTTTTTTTTTGTGTTTGTAAAAAAGAAAAAAAAAGGGGAATAGTGTAGAGTAGGAGGGAAGAATAGGCGGGTCTATCTGCGAGAGTGGTACTGTTATTTGCACTATGTTTTTTGTAATTGGTATCTGCACACTAATGCACATTGTTACTTTTTACAATGCCAAAAATACCTCAATAAAATTGTCTGTTAAAAAAAAAGAAAAAAAGGGGAGAAAAATGGAGGGGGGGGGGGGGGGGTGAAGAAAAGTTCTCAAATTGAGATGTTCTAGGAAGGAAAGACATCTGTCTGAGTTTTTGCATGCATAATTTTTTCTGTCTTTCCATTTATCCTGTTTGTTTACATTTCCATTGTTTGGGGCTCTGTTTGAAGGTGATGGGATTGATAAGATGTAAAGGGGAGGGGTGGGCCATTGAGCCTAGACCTTAAGTGGATGGTGTGTTTGCTTTCTGTGCTTGATGGTATTGTTTTGAAAACTTATGTTAAGAGTTGGGGGGTAAAGATCCAGAGGCTGGTAAACATTTAGGCTTCAGGCGTGGAGCAGCTAGGTTACCTGGTAAGGCTGGCTCACAGAAGCGAAGTGGGGGGTGAGTTGAAAAGTGACAAGGAACCGCTGCCGATTAGGGGACTTGCAGGAGGCTGGAGATGGAGATTAGATGGCGGTTGCTGCCGAGGCGGATCTGGGGAGGTACGGCCCATGGGCTAAAGCCCGGCCTAGGAAAGGTCATGGCTGATCGACAAGAGCCCCCACCCGACCAGAGTGGTTACATAGAATGTTTGTGGCCTGAATGGGCCGGTCAAGAGGGCCCGTGTGTCCGCTTGAGACAGTTAAAGGCAGACGTGGCCATGTTACAGGAGACACACCTGAAGCTGGGGGATCAATTTAGACTAAAAAAGGGATGGGTCGGGCAGGTGTTCCATTCAGTGTTGTGTTGTGTTATGTAATTTGGAATGACACAAGCTGCCCCTTGATGCAGTTTTGAGTAAAAGATGCTCCAGACTTTGAAGTGAGTTCAATGTGTTTTATTGAACTATTAGCACAGTTCTCAATGAGTTCAACTCTCTGCTAATCTAAATGTAGTAACTCAGTCTAACTGAACCAGCCTTGCGCTAAGCCATGTCCTGGGGTGTGATGCTGAGTAGACGCCCTGTCTCACTCTGTAGATGTTGGTCTGTGGAAAGAGGCGGGGTCTGAGCGCCTCATCCCTTTAATAGTGAGATACCACCCCTGAGTGTCCTGAATGCTCATTGGTCGTGTCCTATTCTATGTGTTCATCAGCTGCATGTTTGCATAGCATGAAATCTCTGTTTTTTTTATATTTTGTTGGCGTACGTGAATGTATTTACATGTGAATGAGTCTGTCTAACGTGACTGACGGAGGACAACAGAACAGAGCAAACAAAACAAATATTCACAACTCCAGTCTGTGAGGCTTGTATCTGGTCCTGGTTGACCGCCGGAGAGGTGGCGGAGGGGACGATGACGCCTTTACAGGCAGAATGGAAGCCTGACTGGTGGCCTCGTGGTGCGAGGTATCAGGAGGTGGCAATTCAACACAAGGAAATGGAGGAGAAAGTGGTTGCGGCCAGGCAACTTTGCGCAGTGCCCGTCGATTCCTTTGCACGATGGAGCCATCAGCCATACGTGCAACATAAGAGCGGGGCACGGCCTGTCGACAATGACAGCCAGGGCAGACCACCCACCATCCGGTATCTTGATCCTGACAGTGTCTGCTGGGGATAGCATGGCCAGATCGGTTGCATGGGCATCATAGCCCAGCATTTGTTGGTCTCTAAGCTTCTGCATCTTCTGCAGGACCGGAAGGTGATCCAGGTATTGCTGGAAGAATCGGATAGTGCGGACTGGAGGTGACATGCTGGAAATTGTATGACCTGGCAAACGTGGACCATTCTTGACTGGTAAAGCACAGGCCATTGTCGCTCATGACGGTGATTGGGATGCCATGCCTTGAGAACGTCTCCTTACAGGCTTTGATGAGGGTCCGAGAGGTGAGGTCTGGGAGCTTCAGCACCTCAGGGTAATTCGAGAAATAGTCGATGATCAATACGTAGTCGTGACCATTCGCATGAAAGAGGTCAATGCCAACCTTGGACCACGGAGAGGTCACTATGTCATGCTGTTGGAGCATCTCCTTGCTCTGCGCTGGCTGGAACCGCTGACAGGTAGCACAGTTCAGGACCATGTTCGTGATGTCCTGGTTGATGCCGGGCCAGTGGACAGCTTGCCGGGCTCTGCGTCTGCACTTCTTGACACCCAGGTGTCCCTCATGAATCTGGCGCAGCACCAAGCTTTGGAAAATGAGTGGATTGACAGTCCTGTCCAGCTTGAGGAGGATACCATCAATCACCGTCAGGTCATCCTTCACAATGTAAAATTGTGGGCACTGCGCTTTCTGCCAGCCATTGGTGAGGTTGTGGATGACATGCTGCAAGAGGGGGTCTCATCACGGATGTGAACAACCTTCTCATCTGTCGCAGGGAGAGAGCTAGCACACAGCTGCACCTGCGATTCGATGTGCTGGATGATCTCCAGCAGCTCACTGGGCGAAGTGACGGAGTGGGAGAATGCATCAGTGAGGATGAGCTCCTTGCCAGGTACGTACACCAAGTTGAAGTCATACCTTCTAACTTTAAGCAGGATTCTCTGCAACTGAGGCGCCATGTCGTTCAGGTCCTTGTGGATGATGTGGACCAGAAGCCTATGATCCGCTTCGACAGTGAATGTCGGCAAGCCGTAGACATAATCATGATATTTGAGGATGCCCGTGAGAAGACCCAAGCACTCCGTCTCAATCTGTGCATATCTGGTTTCAGTGGACGTTATCGCCCTTGATGCGTAGGCGACTGGTGCCCAGGATGAAGTGTAATCTCATTGAAGCAACACCGCACCGATGCCATCCTGACTCGCATCTGTGGATATCATTGTCTCCCGGTCGGGTTGAAGAATGCCAGGACTGGTGCAGTGGTGAGCTTGGCTTTCAGCTCCGGCCACTCTGTCTGGTGTGCCGCCTTCCACCCAAAGGCAGTTGACTTTTTCACCAGGTTGCGTAGGGACATGGTGTGTGTGGCCATGTTTGGAATGAACTTGCCCAGAAAATTGACCATGCCCAAGATACGCAGCACCCCCTTTTGTCCTCAGGGACCTTCATCACCTCGATGGCCTTGATTTTGTCTGTGTCCAGGCGCACACCATGCTGGGAGATCTAGTTGCTTAGGAACTTGAGTGTCGATGTGCCAAAACAACATTTGGACCTGTTTAACTTTAGGCCGTTGGCATGTACATGGCAGAATACCTTCTGGAGATGGGACACATGTTCTTCAGGGGTTGTGGACCATATGTGATGTCATCCACGTCCACACGAACCCCTTCAATGCCTTCCATCATCTGCTCCATGATGCGATGGAATATCTCCGATGCCGAGATGCTAAATGGCATGCGACTGTAGCAGTATCTGCCAAAAGGTGTGTTGAAGGTGCAGAGCCTTCTGCTGGACTCTTCCAGCTGGATTTGCCAAAATCCCTGTGACGCATCCAATTTGGTGAAGAAGCACGCGTGTGCCATCTCACTCGTGAGTTCCTCCCGCTTCAGGATGGGGTAGTGTTCCCGCATGATATTCTTATTGAGATCCTTGGGATCAATGCAGATGCTCAAGTCCCCCGAAGGCCTCTTTACGCACACCATCGAGCTGACCCAGTCAGTCGGTTCGGTGACCTTGGATATGATGCCTTTTTGCTGAAGATCCTTGAGCTGTGCCTTCAGGCACTCTCTCAGTGGAGCAGGGACACGTCGTAGTGCGTGGACCACTGGCTTGGCATCAGGTCATAGCAGAATCTTGTATCGATACGGCAGCGTGCCCATCCCGTTGAACACATCTGAATACTGGACGAGGATGTCGTCGATGCCGGCCTGAAGATCCTCATGGGAGGATGTTGTGGTGTAAACCCTTTGAATGAGGTTCAGCTGCTTGCAGGCGTGAGCATCTAGTAGAGATGCCCTGTCCAGCTTAACAATTTCAAAGCATAACCGTGCTTGTGTGTGTCGGTTGGATACGTGAAGATGGCAGGGTCCCAGTGCCGTGATGGTATTCCCGTTGTAATCCAGGAGCTTGCAGGCAGCTGGAAGGACCATAGGGGGCTTCTTAATGCGTCTGAATTCCGTCTGTGAGAGGAGGTTGGCAGAGGCACCTGTGTCCAGCTTGAATTGGATGGGGCAGTGGTTGACCTTCATCACTGCTCGCCATTCATCCTTGAAATCCACAGCTAGGGTTGTTGGACTTGCGATGAGTCTGGTGTGGCATATTCACACTTTGAAATAATGCCCACATGGTAGGCGTTGTCCAGGCATTCATCATCTGGATCCATTTCACTGCCTGGATCAGAATCCTGTAGGAGTTGTTCCACATTCCGGATGCGCCGTCATGAGAATTGGAAACGCTGGCTCCTGACTGGTGGTGCAGGTCTGCACAGGGCTGCATAGTGGCCTGGCTTCCAGCAGTTTAAACAGCGTCTGCCTCTTGCAGGGCAGTGTTTCTTTAAATCGGCGGTGCCCCAGTTCGAACACGTCATGACGGTGGCGTCCTCACGCTCCGTGCGTCGTTGAACATGCGCAGTGCGGTTCTCAGATGTCTGCACCTGCGCAGTGCGGGTTTCGGCCGCTTTGTTATCCTGTTCGCATCGCGCATGCGTCAGCCCCGGGAAGAGAGCTCAAGATGGCTGCTTTCGTCAAGTTGAGGCGCTGTATCCGGGAGATGGCCTGCACACTCTTCGCCTCGTGGGAGGCCAGTTCATCATTTTCTGTCATTTTGTACTGGGAATAGTGATTTTCAGTGTGCTAATGCACTGTGCATGTTTCAATTGCGGCTGGAAGGGTAATTTGCTTGATCTTCAGTAACTGCTCTCTCAGAGGATCAGAGTGAACTCCAAAAACGATTTGGTCTCTGATCATGGAGTCAGTGATATCACCGAAGTTGCAGGATTGCGCTAGCAGTCTAAGGTTAGTTAAATATGAGTTGAAGGATTCGTCTTTACCATGCAATCGCTGCTCAATATGTTGCGCTCAAAGATTTTGTTGGTGTCCACCTCACAGTGGCTGTCAAACTTGTCCAGGATGGTCTGAAACTTTGCCTTGTCCTGGTCTTCAGTGAAGTGAAAGGTGTTGAATATTTCCAGTGTGTGATCACCCGCTGTGGTGAGGAGAAGAGCTATCTTCCGTGCATCAAATGCACCATTGAGGTCTGATGCTTCGACGTAAAGCTGAAATTTCTGCTTGAATGTCCGCCAGTTGGCACTGAGATTGCCGGAGGTCCTGAGCTGGTGAGGAGCCTGAATCTTTTCCATTCTGCCGGTATACATTCGCTGGTCATCACAGATCTTGCTGAGTTTAACTAACTCGGTTGAACAGACTCCTGGTATCATGTTGTATTATGTAATTTGGAATAACACAAGCTGCCCCTTGATGCAGTTTTGAGTAAAAGGTGCTCCAGACTTTGAAGTGAGTTCAATGTGTTTTATTGAACTATGAGCACAGTTCTCAATGAGTTCAACTTTCTGCTAATCTAAATATAGTAACTCAGTCTAACTGAACCAGCCTTGCTCTAAGCCACGTGCTGGGGTGTGATGCTGAGGATATGCCCTGTCTCACTCTGTAGATGTTGGTCTGTGGAAAGAGGCGGGGTGTGAATGCCTCATCCCTTTTATAGTGAGATACCACCCCTGAGTGTCCTGACTGCTCATTCGTCATGTCCATTGTGTGTTCATTAGCTGCATGTTTGACAGATTACACTTTAAAACAAGGGGGGTGGCCATCCTGATTAACAAAAGGGTGGCGTTTGAGGTGGGGAAAATGGAGACAGACCCGGGAGGCAGATTTATTATGGTGAGCGGGAAACTGGAGGGAATGGCAGTGGTGCTGGTAAATATATATGCCCCAAACTGGGATGACGTCGCGTTTTTTACGAAGATGCTGGGAAATATCCTGGACCTCGACTCGCACCGGTTGGTTATTGGGGGTGATTTTAACACTGTCTTGGATCCTTGGATGGACCAGTCGAGTTCTAGGTTGGGGAAAGTATCAGCAACGGCGAAAGAACTGCGGGAGTTCATGGAGCACATGGGAGGTGTTGATCTGTGGAGATTTGAGAGGCCAAGGAGCAAGGAATATTCATTCTACTCTCATGTGCACAAGGTGTACTCCAGGATCGATTTTTTAATATTGGACAAAACATTGTTAGCGGGGGTAGTGGACTTAGTATTCAGCAATCGTCGTATCGGGTCATGCGCCACATTGGCTAGACCTACAGGGGAACATGAGAAATTCTCAGCGCCTACAGTGGAGGCCAGATGCAAGGCTGTTAGCAGACGACAAGATATGTGAGCAAGTGAGGGAGGCCATTCGGGGGTATACAAAAACCAACGTCATGGGAGAGACCGCGGCTGGGGTCGTGTGGGAGGCAGTGAAAGTGGTCATCAGAGGGGAATATATTTTGATTCAGGCCCACAGGGAGAGGGCTAAACGGGCAGAGGTGGACAGGCTAGTAGGAGAAATTTTACATGCGGATACGAGATATGCAGAGTCTCCGAATGAGGAGATCCTGAAGGAGCGTCAGAGACTTCAAATGGATTTTGGGCTCCTTTCCACAGGCAAGGCGGAGGGACAGCTGAGGAGGACAAAAGGGGCAGTATATGAATATGGGGAGAAAGCTAGCAGGATGTTGGCACATCAACTCAGGAAGCAGAAGGCAGCAAGAGAGATAGGGAAAATTAAGGATGTGAGAGGGAAAGTAGTGAGGGACCCGGGGACAGTTAATGGCGTGTTCCGTGAATTCTATAGCCATTTGTACGAGTCGGAACCCCCTGAGGGGGAAGAGGGAATGAATCAATTCCTGGAGAGGCTAGAGTTCCTGAAGGTAGATGAGGAGCTGGTGGAAGTCTTGGGGGCCCAATTGGGCACGGGGAGGTGACAGACAGGGGCAATGCAATCGGGTAAGGCCCCAGGACCTGACAGATTCCCAGTGGAATTTTATAAAACGTTTTCGGGGCTAGTGGGACCGCTGTTAGTCAAGACTTTCAATGAATCCAAGGAGTTGGAAATGCTTCACCCAACGCAATCACTGGCATCAATCTCTCATCCTGAAGCGAGACAAGGACCCGGAGAGCTGTGGATCGTCCAGGCCAATTTCCTTTTTAAATGTAGATGCTAAATATCTGGCAAAGATCTTGGCCACCAGAATAGAGGACTGCGTCCCGGAGGTAATAGGGGAGGATCAGACGGGATTTGTGACGGGCAGGCACTTGATGTCTAATATTAGATGGCTTCTCAATGTTATAATGATGCCAGCCGAGGAGCGTGAGGCTGAGGTGGTAGTAGCCATGGACGTGGAGAAAGCTTTCGACCAGGTGGAGTGGAAGTACCCGAGGGATATTTTAGCAGGTTTGGGTTTGGGCAGGGATTTGTGGACTGGGTCCGGCTGTTATATCAGGCCCCGGGAAGTGGGAAGTGTGAGAGCCATCCGAACCCGGTTTCAATCTCGGGAGAGGGACAAGGCAGGGATGCCCGCTCTCCCCATTACTGTTTGCCCTGGCCATAGAGCCTTTAGCATTGGCCCTTAGCACATCGAGTGCGTGGCGGGGGATAGTGAGTGGGGGTGGAGCAACTTGCAGGAGGAACAGCAACTGAGTTGGAGGTGGGGATGCTGAGAGACCAGCAGAAGAAGCTCCTGGTGGAGGACCTAGAGAATAGGTCCCACCGGCAGAACTTGAGAGTTGGGCTCCTGGAGGGGTCCGAAGGAGCGGATGCTGGGCCATACATCGCAGATATGTTTGACAAGCTGCTGGGGGATGGGGCATTCTCCCGACCCTTGGAGATGGACAGGACTCACAGAGCACTCGCGAGGAAGCCGCGAACGGGAGACCCCCCCGAGGGCAATGGTGGTGAGATTCCATAGGTACTTGGATAAGGAGCGCATTCTACAGTGGGCCAAGCAGACACGGAGCTGTAAGTGGGACAACAGTATCCTGCGGGTCTATCAAAACTTGAGTGTGGAGGTGGCCAGAAGAAGAACAGGCTTCAACCAGATTAGCTCGATCCTTTTCAAAAAAAAGGTGAAGTTCGGACTGTTGTATCTGGCCCGTGTCTGGGTCACGCACGAGGAACAGCGCTTTTATTTTGAGTCACCTGAGGACGTGCTGGACTTCGTGAAAAGGAAAGGACTGGTGGTGGACTGAGAGCTTTTGAACTTTGCTGCAGCGTTCATGTTTTCAAAAAAATTTTGTTTCTCTGGTCTTTAAAAAGAAGTTTCTTGTTTTTCGTTTTGTGGAAGCTGTTTGTAATGCCTTCTGTATTGATTTGGGACCAGCGGTAGAGCTGAGTGAGTCAAGGTTTTCATTTGCACTGTTGGGGGATGGAGGTGTGCTTGTTTAGATTTTGGTGTTTTTCTGTCGGGCAATTGTGTGGGGATTGTTTGATGTTGGAGTTTGTTTGTATGAGGGGGGGGGGTGGTGGAGAGGGAACAATAGATGGGAGACTATCCGGCGCCAGGGATGGGGGCCACCAAGCTAGCTGGGCAGGCTAGCTCACGGAAGCGCAGTGGGGGTTGTGCATATGTTCGGTTTATCAAAGGGGTTGCGTTAGAGTGTTGTTACTGGGGGGGCAGGGGGGGGAAATGTTCTGCTGATGAGGGAGGGACTTGGGCCAAGGGACAGAGAGGGGGTTGGGGGCTGAGGCTGCCTGGGGTCGGGCCAGTGGAGGTGTGCAACATGGGCTGGAGGTGGGCCCAAAAAAGGGGATGGTTGATCGGCAAAGGGGGGGGGGGGCAATGACCCCCCAACTAGGCTGATCACCTGGAATGTTCGAGGGTTAAATGGGCCGGTCAAGAGGGCACGTGTGTTTGCGCATCTTAGGGGACTGAAGGCGGACGTGGTAATGTTGCAGGAGTACACCTTAGAGTAACTGACCAGATTAGATTGAGGAAAGGCTGGGTCAGTCAGGTCTTTCATTCGGGACTAGATTGAAAGATGAGAGGGGTCGCGATCCTGATCAATAAGCAGGTGGTGTTTGAGGCGGGTAGAATAGTCTCGGATGTGGGAGGTCGTTCCATTATGGTCAGTGGGAAACTGGAGGGGGTGCAGGTGGTATTAGTAGATGTGTATGCGCCAAATTGGAATGATGTGGAGTTTATAAAGTGGATGCTGGGGACGATACCGGACCTGGACTCGCACAGGTTGGTCATGGGAGGGGACTTAAACACAGTTATTGATCCTGGCTTGGACCGGTCAAGCTCGAAAACGGGCAGTGTGCCAGCAATGGCAAAGGATCTAAAAGGGTCATGGGGCAGATGGGGGGGAGCGTGGATCCATGGGGATTTGGGAAGCCGAGGGTGAAGGAGTTCTCCTTCTACTCACACATGCATAAAGTATATTCCTGGATTCATTTCTTAATTTTGAGCAGGGCCTTACCGGCTGGGGTGGTGGACATGGGGTACTCGGCGATCACAATCTCAGACCATGCTCCGCACTGGGTTGACCTGCAGGTTAATAAAGACAGTAACCAGCGCCCACATTGGAGGTTAGATGTGGGACTTTTGCTGACGAAGGGGTGTGTGAGCGGCTGAGGAAATGTATTCAGAACTACCTGCAGGTCAATGACATGGGGGAAATTTCAGTAGCGATGGTCTGGGAAGCACTGAAGGCGGTGGTCAGGGGGGAGCTGATCTCGATCCGGGCCCATAGAGAGAAGGTGGACAGGGCAGAGACGGACCGACTGGTTAAGGAGATACTACAGATTGATAGGAGGTATGCGGAGACCCCAGAGGCAGGGCTTTTACGGGAACGGCGGAGGCTACAGGCGGAGTTCGGCTTGTTAACCTCAGGGAGGGCAGTGGAGCAGCTAAGAAAGGCAAGGAGGGCGATCTATGAGTATGGACAGAAGGTCAGCAGAATGCTTGCATAGCAACTTAGAAAGAGGGAGACAGCCAGGGAGATAGGGAAAGTAAATGACGGAGATGGGAACTTGGTTGGAGATTCAGCAGGGGTGAATAAGACATTTAGGGATTTCTACAGTAGGCTGTACAGGTCGGAATCTCCTACGGGGCCGGAGGGGATGAGGCACTTATTCGGGGGGCTGAATTTCTCAAAGGTGGACGGGCAGCTGGTAGAAGGGCTGGGGGCCCAATCGGATAGTGGACGGTCTGAAGGCCATGCAGGCAGGTAAAGCCCCGGGGCTGGACGGGTACCCAGTGGAGTTTTATAAAAGGTTCTCTCTGGGATATTGGGGCCAGTGTTGATGAGGATGTTCAATGAGGCAAGGGAAAGAGGGGTGCTGCCCCCGACGATGTCACAGGCCACAATTCCGCTGATTCTGAAGCGGGACAAGAATCCGGAGCTGTGTGGGTCCTACAGGCCGATATCCCTGTTGAATGTGGACAACAACTGCTGGCGAAAATGTTGTCCTCCAGGATTGAGGATTGTGTTCTGGAAGTTATTGGGGAGGCAGTTGGTGGCCAATGTAAGAAGGCTGTTAAATGTGATCATGATGCCCCCGGAAAGTAGGGAGGTGGAGATGGTGGTCGCAATGGATGCAGAAAAGGCTTTTGATCGGGTAGAATGGGATTATCTGCGGGAGGTACTGAGATGGTTTGGATTTGGGCGGGGCTTTATTGACTGGGTCAGGTTGCTGTATCAGGCTCATGTGGCAAGTGTACGAACGAATAGGACATCATCGAACTATTTTAGACTGCACCGTGGGACAAGACAGTGATGCCCCCTCTCCCCACTGTTGTTCGCGCTAGCTATAGAGTCGCTGGCAATTGCTCTGAGTGCCTCAGGGGCTGGTCCCGGGGGTGGTGGGTGGTGGAGGGGGAGTGGGGGGGAGGGGGGGGGGGGGTGTTGGAGCACAGAGTCTCGCTCCATGCAGATGACCTGCTTCTGTATGTATCGGACCCAATAGAGGGGATGGAAGAAATCATGAGGATTCTTGGGGAATTTGGCCAGTTTTCGGGGTTTAAGCTAAATATGGGGAAAAGTGAGATGTTTGCGGTCCAGGCGAGGGGACAGGAGAGGCGATTGTGGGAGCTGCCGTTTAGGTTAGTAGGGGGAAGCTTCAGGTACCTAGGCATTCAAGTGGCGCGGGAATGGGACCGGCTGCATAAATTCAATCTGGCCCGGCTATTAGACAAAATGAAGGACTATTTTCAGAGATGGGACGTGCTCCCGTTGCCACTGGCTGGGAGGGTGTAGGCGGTGAAGATGACGGTCCTCATTCCTGTTCATGTTTCAGTGTCTCTCCATCTTTATTCCGCGGTCCTTTTTTAAACGTGTCAACAAAGTGATCTCTGGCTTTGTTTGGCAGGCAAGAAAGACCACGCGGGTAAGGAAAGTAATGCTTGAGGGATGTCGGGGAGAGGGCGGGCTGGCACTGCCATATTTTAGTAACTATTACTGGGCGGCGAATATAGCCATGATCAGGAAGTGGGTGGTGGGGGAGGGGTCGGCATGGGTGCATATGGAGGCGGCTTCATGCAAGGACACCAGTTTGGGGACATTGATAACGGCGCCTCTGCCGTTCCTGCCGGCACGGTACTCCACCAGGGTGGCGGCACTGAGAGTCTGGGGGCAATGGAGGAGACATGTGGGAGCAGAGGGAGCATTGGTCGGGTCCCCAATTTGTAATAATCACCGGTTTGCCCCGGGAAGTATGGATGTGGGGTTCCGGATATGGCGGAGAGAAGGGATTGAGAGGATGGGGGATATGTTTATAGAGGGGAGCTTTCCGAGTATGAGGGCGCTGGAGGAGAAGTTTGGGTTGGCGAGGGGAAACAAATTAAGGCATCTGCAGGTATGGTACTTCCTACGTAAACAGGTGTCAACCTTCCCGCTCCTACCGCTAAGGGGGATTCAGGACAGGGTAGTTTCCATAGGGTGGGGAGGAGAAGGGAGCGTCTCGCACATTTACAAGGAACTTATGGGGTCAGAGGAGACGCAGACCGAGGAGCTGAAGCGCAAGTGGGAGGAGGAGCTGGGAGGACAGATAGAGGATAGTCTGTGGGCGGACGCATTGAGTAGAGTCAACGCATCCACAACATGTGCCAGGCTCAGCCTGATACAATTTAAGGTCGTTCACCGGGCTCACATGACAGTGGCCCGGATGAGCAGACTCTTTGGGGTGGAAGACAGGTGTGCGAGATGTGCGGGAGGACCAGCGAACCATGCCCACATGTTCTGGGCATGTTCGAAGCTTAGAGGATTTTAGACATAGACATAGAACAGTACAGCACAGAACAGGCCCTTCGGCCCTCGATGTTGTGCCGAGCAATGATCACCCTACTCAAGCCAACGTATCCACCCTATACCAGTAACCCCCCCCCCTAACCTTACTTTTTAGGACACTACGGGCAATTTAGCATGGCCAATCCACCTAACCCGCACATCTTTGGACTGTGGGAGGAAACCGGAGCACCCGGAGGAAACCCACGCACACACGGGGAGGACGTGCAGACTCCGCACAGACAGTGACCCAGCCGGGAACTGAACCTGGGACCCTGGAGCTGTGAAGCATTTATGCTAACCACCGTGCTACCGTGCTGCCCCACTTTGGCAGGGGTTTGCAGATATCATGTCCACGGTGTTAAAAACAAGGGTGGCGCTGAGTCCAGAGTTGGCGAGTTTCGGGGTGTCGGAAGACCCGGGTATCCAGGGGGAGAAAGAGGCAGACGTTCTGGCCTTTGCTTCCCTGGTAGCCCGGAGACAAAGAATTACAGCACAGGAACAGGCCCTTCGGCCCTCCCAGCCTGCGCCGATCCAGATCTTTATCTTAACATGTTGCCTATTTTCCAAGGTCTACTTCTCTCTGTTCCCCACCCGTTCATATATCTGTCTAGATGCATCTTAAATGATGCTATCGTACCCACCTCTACCACTTCCGCTGGCAAAGCATTCCAGGCACCCACCACCCTCTGCGTAAAAAACTTTCCTCGCACATCTCCCTTAAACTTTTCCCCTCTCACCTTGAAATCGTGACCTCTTGTAATTGACACCCCCACCCTTGGAAAAAGCTTGTTGCTGTCCACCCTGTCTATACCTCTCATAATTTTGTAGGTCTCAATCAGGTCTCCCCTCAAACTCCGTCTTTCCAATGAAAACAATCCTAATCTACACAACCTTTCTTCATAGCTAGCACCCTCCATACCAGGCAAAATCCTGGTGAACCTCCTCTGCACCATCTCTAAAGCATCCACATCCTTCTGGTAATAAGGCGACCAGAACTGCACACAGTATTCCAAATGTGGCCTAACCAAAGTCCGATACAACTGTAACATGACCTGCCAACTCTTGTTCTCAATACCCCGTCCGATGAAGGCAAGCGTGCTGTATGCCTTTTTGACCACTCTATCGACCTGCGTTGCCACCTTCAGGGTACAATGGACCTGAACTCCCAGATCTCTCTGTACATCAATTTTCCCCAGGACTCTTCCATTGACCAGATAGTCTGCTCTTGAATTAGATCTTCCAAAATGCATCACCTCGCATTTGCCTGGATTGAACTCCATCTGCCATTTCTCTGCCCAACTCTCCAATCTATCTATATTTTGCTGTATTCTCTGACAGTCCGCCTCGCTATCTGCAACTCCACCAGTCTTAGTATCATCTGAAAACTTGCTCATCAGACCACTTGTACCTTCGTTCAGATCATTTATGTAGATCACAAACAACAGTGGTCCGAGCACGGATCCCTGTGGAACACCACTAGTTACTTTTCTCCATTTTGAGACACTCCCTTCCACCACTACTCTCTGTCTCCTGTTGCCCAGCCAGTTCTTTATCCATCTAGCTAGTGCACCCTGAACCCCATACGACTTCACTTTTTCCATCAACCTGACATGGGAAATTTTATCAAATGCTTTACTGAAGTCCATGTATATGACATCTACAGCCCTTCCCTCATCAATTAACTTTGTCACTTCCTCAAATAATTCTATTAGGTTTGTAAGACATGACCTTCCCTGCACAAAACCATGCTGCCTATCACTGATAAGTCTATTTTCTTCCAAATGTGAATAGATCCTATCCCTCAGTATCTTCTCCAACAGTTTGTCTACCACTGACGTCAAGCTCACAGGTCTATAATTCCCTGGATTATCCCTGCTACCCTTCTTAAACAAAGGGACAGCATTAGCAATTCTCCAGTCCTCCGGGACCTCACCCGTGCTCAATATGCTGCAAAGATATCTGTTAAGGCCCCAACTATTTCGTCCCTCGCTTCCCTCAGTAACCTGGGATAGATCCCATCTGGTCCACCTTAATGCCTTTTAGAATACCTAAAACCTCCCCCTTCCTTATGCCGACATGACCGAGAGTATTTAAACATCCATCATGTCCCTCTCCTTGGTGAATACCGATGCAAAGTACTCATTAAGAATCTCACCCATTTCCTCTGACTCCACGCATAAATTCCCTCTTTTGTCTTTGAGTGGGCCAATCCTTTCTCTAGTTACCCTCTTGCTCCTTACATACGAATAAAAGGCTTTGGAATTTTCCTTAACCCTGTTAGCCAAAGATATTTCATGACCCCTTTTCGCCCTCTTTATTGCGCGTTTGAGACGGATACTATTAGCTTGGAGGGATTCAAAGCCCCCGAAGTCAGAGATCTGGCTATCGGACATGGCTAGCTTTCTCTGTTTGGAGAAAATCAAGTTCACCTTGAGAGGGTCACTGTTAGGGTTCACCCGGAGGTAGCAGCCGTTTGTCAACTTCTTGGCGGAAAATTAATTGTAGGCAGAAGGCGGGGGGGGGGGGCGTGGGTTAGTTTAGCTTGGAATAGGGTTTAGCACAGGGCTAAAGAGCTGGCTTTTAAAGCAGACCAAGGCAGGCAAGCAGCACGGTTCAATTCCCGTACCAGCCTCCCCGAACAGGCGCTGGAATGTAGCGACTAGCGGCTTTTCACAGTCACTTCATTTGAAGCCTACTTGTGACAATAAGCGATTTTCATTTCATTCATTTCATTTCATAAAAGTGGGACCTGTAAGGGAGGGAAACGGCTTTTGCACTATGTTTATAGTTTCATGTACATTGTTTGTGTTGTTGTTATAATACCAAAACATACCTCAATAAAATGTTAATTAAAAAAAATAAAAAATGACGTGACCCCCGATGCCCCCACAAGCCCCAACACACTATGGGTGGATCCGCAGGTCCCCGCACCCGCAACACCTGCGGAAGGCATTCCGGCCGCATCGCCACCATGCGGAAAATAATAGCTTGGCACCTTGGCAGTGCTGGCAGTGCCCTGACAGCTGACAGTGCTACCTGGGCACCTTGACAGTGCCATGCTGGCACCCAGGTGGCACTGCCAGGTTGCCAGGCGATAGGATGCTCAGGTGGCACCAGCAGTGCCAGGGTACCACCCTGCCCAAAGGGCATGCATGTGACTCTCCTGGAACCACTCTCATGTATGACTGTCCCGGGCAGCATGGTGGCGCAGTGGGTTGGCCCTGCAGCCTCATGGCGCCGAGGTCCCAGGTTCGGTCCCGGCTCTGGGTCACTGTCCGTGTGGAGTTTGCACATTCTCCTCGTGTCTGTGTGGGTTTCACCCCCACAACGCAAAGATGTGCAGGCTAGGTGGATTGGCTAAATTGGCAATTTAGACCCTTAATTGGAAAAAATTAATTGGGTATACTAAATTTATTAAAAAAAAAAAAAAAAAATGTATGACTGTCCTTGACACGCCTTACAACCTTCTGCTGGTGGCTGAAGGCTTTCTGCTGTAGCCGGATGTCACCTGACTGATGTCTGATGCCACCTGCTGGTGGGAGGTCACACTACTGAGTACATGCAATATTCTCTACTGGCATATCACTACATCCCCCTTCCTTAGGAGATATTCATATTTGTGTACAAACATGATTACCATCTTTCTATATTTGTGATATGCATAAACAATATAAACAAATTTAACTAAGGTGCCCATGGACATGAGATGCAAGGCCAGTGTCCCTCATGGGATCTCCCCTGTAATCACATGGGCTGTTGCCAGCCTTTTTGAAGACTGGTTTGCGTATCCTCTTTACACTGTGCCTTTGGAAGGCATGTTTCTGTGATGGCCACACATAAGCCACCAGCTTCTTCTTTTTTCATTTCTTTCCACAATGCTTCGTTGTATGTTTTCGGTCTCTTCTGTCTTTGGCTTGTCAATCATAACAACAACTTCTTCATTTTTGTTTTTGTCAGTGGGATGAGCTAGCTCTCCCAGTCTTCTCCTCTTCCTCTTTTTTGTTTGAACTATTATCTTGCAAATTATTTTCTTTTTATGTTTGGGTTTCGCAACCCCTGTTCTACTGCTGGTCTGCACCCTGTGCATAGAAGGATGCAAATCCTCAGTTGGGACCTGTGGCGCCAGTGTGTCTCCAAGGGATTATGTGGTCGTGCCCAATTCTGCGCCCTCATCTGGAGGTTGGAGTGTCTTGCTCACTGGTGCCTGGGTGGAAGTCACATCTGTAACATCAGGTGCTGTCCCTTCTTGGCTTGCTGGAGCAATGATCGATGGCTCCTCATCACTAGAAATGATGATGCAAACATTCTCTGGCCCGGCAGATATAGGTGATGGGTCATCCTGGCCTTGCTCTAGTATATAGTGTGATCCGTCAAGCTGCATAGTGACATGGTCATCAGCTCCTCCAACTCAACTTCCAGTGGAGAAGCCTCGGAGATCAGGGAGTTGTCTCCTGGAACCACGTCAGAGGCCTGAAATGATTTACCAAGTGCCTCTGAAGTAAGCTTCTGGTTTTATGTTCAGTGCTATTACTTCATCATGTCCTCGAAATCATCTCATTCGCACTTTATCATTGCCCTCTGCTGATTCACTCTCAGAGTTGTCATTTTCTTCAACATATTCATGTTCATCGTATGTATCCTCATAGTCTTCATCATCGGAGTTAATATCGTCATAGTCATTCATCATCAATCTCCTCGTACTCATCATCAATCTCCTCGTGCTCATCATCAATCTCCTCATACTCATCATCAATCTCCTCGTACTCATCATCAATCTCCTCGTACTCATCATCAATCTCCTCGTACTCATCATCAATCTCCTCGTACTCATCATCAATCTCCTCGTACTCATCATCAATCTCCTCGTACTCATCATCAATCTCCTCGTACTCATCATCAATCTTCTCGTACTCATCATCAATCTCCTCGTACTCATCATCAATCTCCTCGTACTCATCATCAATCTCCTCGTACTCATCATCATTTCCTGTGAAGTATAAAACTGCTTGTGGAAGTATGTGCGCATGTAGGAATTGACCCATTTAAAAAACTGCAGCTAGTCTTGTTGGAGCATTTCCATCTGATACTCCATTTTTCGGAACCTCAGGGGAGAGAAGAAATTGAAAGAAGAGTTATTTAGCACAGTGTTCGCGACTGCTTTACGGGTATCCTGCAACTCAGTTAGGGCACTTGAGAGTTACAAGTTAGCCAGGAAGGACCTAAAAGGAGAGTTAAGAAGAGCGAGGAGAGGACACGAAAAGTCGTTGGCGGATAGGATCAAGGAAAATTCTAAGGCTTTCTATAGGTATATCAGGAACAAAAGAATGACTAGAGTAAGATTAGGGTCAATCAAGGATAGTAGTGGAAAGTTGTGTGTGGAATCAGAGGAGATAGGGGAAACATTAAATGGATATTTTTCGTCAGTGTTTACACTGGAGAAAGACAATGTTGTCGAGGAGAACACTCAGGTTCAGTCGACCAGGCTAGATGGAATTGAGGTTCAAAAGGAGGAGGTGTTAGCAATTTTAGAAAATGTCAAAATAGATAAGTCCCCTGGGCCAGATGGGATTTATCCTAGGATTCTCTGGGAAGCCAGGGAGGAGATTGCAGAGCCTTTGTCCTTGATCTTTTTGTCGTCTTTGTCGACAGGAATAGTGCCGGAAGACTGGAGGATAGCAAATGTTGTCCCCTTGTTCAAGAAGGGGAGTAGAGACAACCCTGGTAATTATAGACCTGTGAGCCTTACTTCGGTTGTGGGTAAAATGTTGGAAAAGGTTATTAGAGATAGGGTTTATAATCATCTTGAAAAGAACAAGTTGATTAGCGATACTCAACACGGTTTTGTGAAGGGTAGGTCATGTCTCACAAACCTTATTGAGTTTTTTGAGAAGGTGACCAAACAGGTGGATCAGGGTAAAGCTGTTGATGTGGTGTATATGGATTTCAGTAAGGCGTTTGATAAGGTTCCCCACGGTAGGCTATTGCAGAAAATAAGGAAGTATGGGATTGAAGGTGATTTAGCGGTTTGGATCAGTAATTGGCTAGCTGAAAGAAGACAGAGGGTGGTGGTTGATGGCAAATGTTCATCCTGGAGTTCAGTTACTAGTGGTGTACCGCAAGGATCTGTTTTGGGGCCACTGCTGTTTGTCATTTTTATAAATGACCTGGAAGAGGGTGTAGAAGGATGGGTTAGTAAATTTGCTGACGACACGAAGGTCGGTGGAGTTGTGGATAGTGCTGAAGGATGTTATAGGATACAGAGGGACATAGATAAGCTGCAGAGCTGGGCTGAGAGGTGGCAGATGGAGTTTAATGCGGAAAAGTGTGAGGTGGTTCACTTTGGAAGGAGTAACAGGAATGCAGAGTACTGGGCTAATGGCAAGATTCTTGGTAGTGTAGATGAACAGAGAGATCTCGGCATCCAGGTACATAAATCCCTGAAAGTTGCCACCCAGGTTAATAGGGCTGTTAAGAAGGCATATGGTGTGCTAGCCTTTATAAGCAGGGGGATTGAGTTTCGGAACCACAAGGTCATGCTGCAGCTGTACATAACTCTGGTGCGGCCGCACCTGGAGTACTGCGTGCAGTTCTGGTCACCACATTATAGGAAGGATGTGGAAGCTTTGGAAAGGGTTCAGAGGAGATTTACTAGGATGTTGCCTGGTATGGAGGGAAGGTCTTACGAGGAAAGGCTCAGGGAATTGAGGTTATTTTCGTTAGAGAGGAGAAGGCTGAGAGGTGACTTAATAGAGACATATAAGATAGTCAGAGGGTTAGATAGGGTGGACAGTGAGAGTCTTTTTCCTCGGATGGTGATGACCAACACGAGGGGACATAGCTTTAAATTGAGGGGTGATAGATATAGGACAGATGTCAGAGGCAGTTTCTTTACTCAGAGAGTAGTAGGGGTGTGGAACGCCCTGCCTGCAACAGTAGTAGACTCGCCAACTTTAAGGGCATTTAAGTGGTCACTGGATAGACATATGGATGAAAATGGAATAGTGTAGGTCAGATAGGCTTCAGATGGCTTCACAGGTCGGCACAACATCGAGGGCCGAAGGGCCCATACTGCGCTGTAGTGTTCTATGTTCTATGTTCTAACTGGTTCAATCTAATGGTTTTTATTCTGACATTTTTTCCATGCTTCCAGTGAATATGGCAGCCTGTGCACCCCGTAATTGTAAATACAAAGAAGCCTGCCCCATCAGGCTGCCACGCCATCTGCTTTGTTTTTCGTGAAGTACTCATTCGACTGAAACTTGAACTCCAGGAAAACCTCATTGGCTGTCCAGGATCCAAAAGGTTTCTTGCAACGCCCTTTAAAATGCTTCTGTATCATGTGGCTGAGCCTGTCCTCATTTTCAAAGACCGATCACGGGAACTCTGCAGAATCCTTCTGGTTCTCCATTACCGCCTCCTCCACTTTCACTATTGCTCATATTTCATCAGATAATTGAGCTGCCATGTCTGGCTGCGAGTTGTTGTTGGCTCGCTGACTGGGACGTAACAACCGCTCTACTAGGTTCAGGGTCTCACACGCATCTGCCCTAGGATAGGCACCCGTTTTGTGTCCACAAATGGAGAATGGTATGACGTGTTGTCTGTTGTGTACCCATGCTTCTCAGTCACATTCCCCCAAAGTCTCAAATTCGTTCCTACTGTAGTCGACTGACGTTCTTGGCCGTTTTATGACTGTCGGCGGCACTCGCAGGCCGTGCAGATCACCCACACTGAGGAGGTTTGCCTTTGCCCCCGTGTCAAGTTTGCATTTTATCAGTGTGTCATTCAACATCACTGCAATGGTCCACCTGCTTTCGAAGGTATCAGCTAGATTTGAACTGTCGATGCAATTGGTCATCAGAACTTCTTTCTCGTCCATTTTCGGACTCATCATGTCTTTGGTTGAGATTAAATCCACGAAAAATAATTAATCAAGGGCCATCTCATTAACTGCATTTATCGACTCTATCTGGTTGACTGATCTACTTTGGTCCACTGTAGGACACACAAAACGCTGTCTCACAAAATGACCAACACGGCCGCACCTGGAACGAACTATTCCAAAGGCCGGACATTGCCGCGGGCCATGTCGATTGCCACATTTCTGGCACAAGATGGCTGCTCCTGTCTGCCACTTAAAATGGCTGCCCGCACTGAGACCACGTTTCTTTATGACGTGTGTCACAGCACTAATGGCGCTGGCGTCTTACTCTATGTTGGCACCAAAATGCTTCAAGCAGAGTGCGCTAATTTGATGTGCAGCTAACTCACTGGCATGGATCATCTTTACTGTTTGTTCTTTACTGTTTGTTCCAATATCAAATCACAGCAACCTCTCACAGAGTTTATCATTTGATATGCCAAATACAATTTGGTCATGGATCATTGAAGATTTCAGACTGCCAAAATTGCAGGACTGGGCCTTCAGCCTCAAGTCAGTGACAAAACTGTTAAAAGATTCTATGTTTTAAAGGTACCTAATTGGTTGGACTGCAATTTGATATATCCTGAGCCTGGGAACAGTGCTACATAATTGCAAATCCTTTTTTCCATATTTCCATACAGAGAGAATTTTGAAATTTTTTTTTGGATGAGCAGAGACTTACCAGGAAGAATCTTTCATGATGTTTCTACCATCAAACGAATAAATAGGAGTGTCTCTGTTGAAAGTAGCATGGCTTTTAAAAATGGACTCCCAACTGTCAAAAAGCACTTCCCCCTGTGAGAAAAAAGACCAGGAGTTTTATTAATTCATAGAAATAAGCTGGTGTTTCAGTCAGAGTGCTTTCCACTGACAGGCATGAGCTGATGTTTCCTTTACTCTCTGGGACAAAAACAACTCAATTAGATATTGACAGGAACAACTAGGGTATCTGGTGTTAACAGCAAAACATGAAAGTAAGATTACTAGTCAATGCAAGACACGAACAGTGAGAAGTACGTCAGTATTTGGAGCATGAGTAAACCATTTGAACCTTCAAGCCAGCTGTCCCATTCAATAAGATTATGGTCAAACATTGAGGAATACATGGCCTAACAGTCAATTATGTCACAAACCACCATCACATTTAACCAACCCCTGAAACACTTTGACTGTAATTTGCATGGTGTTTGTAACTGGACGTAACATGCTGCTAAGTACTTCAGTGTAACTGAAGCAAGAGAAGTCTGAAGGGTAAATTGTGCACTCCTAGGCTGGGATTCTCCAGCCTCCCTATGGTGGGCCCCACCACATGGTGTTGCGTCAGGCCAGCCAAAAGTCCACTGGCTTTCAGAGGGACTAGAAGACCCTGGTGACAGGCGGGTTTGGAAAATCCTGCCCCTAGCTTCTATCTCCACCCTATCTGCACTCTGAGTGTCATTCCATGTCGGACGTGTAGGCTTGATCACATTAATTTTATAGCGCTGCAATCTCCATTTACGGTAAACTTGGATATCAGGTATCTTCATTTCCCTCAAAAATTATGATGTCCTAGCTCATTCATCGTACAACCAGAAGGGTACTGTACATCTGGTATAATTAAATAACCATCCATTTATCTCAACATTAATCTCTTGTTTATACACCTTTCACAAGCAATACTTAATCTCAGTCTGTGTGCTGAGTCAAACTCAGGTTAGCCTTCTCTAATTGGTAATTTGAGTTGGGTACACTTTAAGCTGCCTAATACCGTTGTTCTGTAAATACTGACAAGAACATGAGGATAAGAAGCAATAGGGGAAAGAAATAATCTCATCTAGCCGACCTCTTTTTCTCAACCATGGTTCTTCTGGTAGCATTATCATCCGAGTCTGAAGGTTATGGGTTTGCGTCCCACTCCATGGTTTAGATTACTTGACATTCCAGTGCACCTACAGAGTATCACACTGCCATTGATGCCATTTTGTGGATAATACCACCATTTTGAAAAAGATGGGGGCGAGTTCTCCCTGTTGGCTTAGCCAACATTTGTAACTCAGTCTCTATCACTAAACAGATGATCTGAATCTTTTTCCCATTGCAGTTTCCGGAGTCTTGCTTTTGCAAATTGGCTACCACACTCCTCTTTTTTTAAATGTATTTTATTCCAAACATATTCGAAGGTCAGAATCATAAATAAATCAAAGAACATTTTTCACACCGAACAGTTCATTGTTTGTGCAAGTTTTACTCCCTTTTCACCCCTCCCCTCCCTCCTCCGTAACAAACAATTCCTCAAACATGGTCATGAATAGTCCCTATTGTGTCTCAAAGCACTCCGCTGATCCCCTCAATTTGAACTTAAGTCTTTTCCAGTTGATCATGTCCGTCAGCTAGGTTGCCAACCCCGGTGACGTTGTCAACCGCCATTCCAACAGAATCCTTCGCTGAGCAACAAGAGAGGCGAAGGCCATAAGGCCAGACTTCTCCCCTTCATCACCTCCGAAATTTCCGTTACCCCACAAATCGCCACAATAGGGTCCGGCCAGGTCTCTACCCCCACAATCTTAAATAACGTCGCAAAGACTCCCTCCCAGTATCTCTACAACTTGTCACCAGCCTCAAAACATATGTGCATGATCCACTGGCCCTCGTCCTCACTTCTCACACTCGTCTGCCACTCCCTGGAAGATCCACTGGCCCTCGTCCTCACTTCTCACACTCGTCTGCCACTCCCTGGAAGATCCACTGGCCCTCGTCCGCACTTCTCACACTTGTCTGCCACTCCCTGGAAGATCCACTGGCCCTCACACACACTTCTCACACTCATCTGCCACTCCCTGGAAGATCCACTGGCCCTCATCCGCACTTTTCACACTCGTCTGCCACTCCCTGGAAGAACCCGCTCATCCTTGCCCGAATCATATGCACCCTTGTACCACCTTGAACTGTATCAAACTCTTCCTCGCACACAAGGAGGTCAAATTCACCCTATGAATCGCCTGATTCCACACTCTCCAACCTATCTCACCTTCCAGCTCCTCCTCCCATTTCTCCTTAATCCTCACCACTTGCGCTCCCCACAGCTCCGTCAGCCACCCGTACATATCGTCATTCCTACACCCCTTCCACATCTGAGAGCAGCAACCGGTCCAATAAGGAAAACTCAACAGCTTGGGAATCCCTCTCATTTCCTTCCACACAAAGTCCCTCACTTGCATATACCTGAACTCGCTTCCCTTCGGAATCTCCACCCTCTCCCTCAGCTCTTGCAGACTTGCAAACCTCTCCCCCAGATATAAATCCCTCGCCCTCACCAGCCCCACCTCTCTCCACTTCCTGGATATACCATCCGTCTCCCCCAGTTTAAACCTGTGGTTCCCACACAACGGTGTCAGCACTGATCTCCCCTCCATCCTATATTGTCTCCTCAACTCGTTCCACACCCTAATCGTGGACTGTACAACTGGGCTCTCAGTTTATCTCCTTGGTGACAGCGGTAGCACTGCCGTCACCTTGGCCCTCAGGCTGGACTCCCTACAGGACTCCTCCTCCATCCTAACCCATTCAAACCCCCTCCTTCGCATCACCACCTCACTTTCTCTGCATTCGCTGACCAATAATAGTGCTGATGTGGAGATGCCGGTGTTGGACTGGGGTGAGCACAGTAAGAAGTCTTACAACACCAGGTTAAAGTCCAACATGCTTGTTTCAAACACTAGCTTTCGGAGCACTGCTCCTTCACCTGAGGAAGTAGCAGTGCTCCGAAAGCTAGTGTTTGAAACAAGCATGTTGGATTTTAACCTGGTGTTGTAAGACATCTTACAATAATAGTAGATTCAGTAACGCCAGCCCCCTTTCTGCCTTTGCCTCTGTAACAGGGCCTCTTCACCCTATATAAACACCAAAATCGCTGCATCCAGTTTCTGGAAAAAGGCCTTCGGAATGAAGACTGGGAGGGTCTGGAATACAAATTGGAACCTTGGCAGAACATTTATTTTTACCATCTGGACCCTCCCCGCCAGTGTTAGGTGTAACGTATCCCATCTCCTAAAGTCCTCGCTAACCTCCTCCACAAACTTTGTCAGGTTCCATTTGTGCATCATCGCTCACTCCCCCGTTACCTGATAACCCAAATACCTAAACCTGTCCCTGGCAACCCTAAGTAGCAATACCCCAAGATTGGCTCCCCGACCTGCCGCATTCACCAGAAACACCTCACTCTTTCTGACATTCAGCTTATAGTCCGAGAAGGCCCTGAATCTCTCTAGTATGTCCATAATTCTCCCCATACTTTCCAATGAGTCCTATACGAACAGCAGCAGGTGGTCTGCGTATCGCGACACCTGGTGTTCCCTTCTCACCCTCACAATCCCCTGCCACCCTACTGACCACCCTAAGGCCATCGCCAAGGGCTCTATTGACAGTGCAAACAGCAGTGGCGACAGCCTCTGTTCTCCTGCCTCATTCACCTACGCAACCCACTATGAACTCTTTTTTAAAATTTGAAGTACGCAATTCTTTTCCAAATAAGGGACAATTTAGCGTGGCCCTACCCTGCACATATTTTGGGTTGTGATGGTGAGACCCACAGAGGCACCCCAACAAGTCCTTCCCCTCCTTCGGGAAAATTCTAATAAACATTGTGGACCTTCTAATCTTATTTAATCATGCTTTCAAGCAACTTGTGTTGGCAATTGAAACTTTGTATTTGAAAAGTTTTATGTTGCTTCTTCAGTTTGTAATGTGTTGGGAGCGACTTGAGCAGCTGCATTTCGTTCATTCATGTGTGCCTGAGAGAAAACACAAGAACATCAGAAACATGATGGATTTAGAGGTTTGAAATGCTGGGTAAACTGTACCACCATTCTAGAAGGGAGTTCTGGAGTTTATACATGGAGGGGGGCAACATTTTCCACTCCTGGTTTTGGGGCAGGAAAGCTGGTGAGGGCAGAGAATCCAAGGGGAGCCTCCAAACGGCTTTAATACTGGTGGGATTTCCCATTCAAATTGTCCCTTCCACCCCACGGGGAACCTCAGTACAAAACATTGAAATTTACTGGGTGAGCTACTCTCAGCCCAAGCCAGGCCGGAGAATGACTGAGCCGGGCGTGAATCGCGCGACGACGCCGCCCCAACGTCGGTCCGCCGATTCTCCGGAAAGCGGAGAATGGCGGCATTGGCGCCAACGCGGTCGGCGCGGCGCTGGTCAGGGGCCACTCTACATGGCCTCCCCAGTGATTCTCTGCTCGGGATGGGCCCAGCAGCCGGTCAAACAAATCCGAGTCCTGCTGGCACCGTCCATGTGTGGTCTTACCCGGCGGGACTTCGGCGTGCATCCATCCGGGGCGGCCTGGTCCGACCCCGGGGGGGGGGGGGGGGGGGGGGGGGGGCCTCCGCTGTGGCCTGGCCCGCTATCTGGGCCCACCGATCGGCTGGCCAGCCTCGCGGGCTGGGGGCCTCTTTTGCTCCACACAGGCCCCTGTAGCCCATGTTGCGCGGAGAAGGGAGCCACCGTGCATGCGCGCAACCGCGCCAGTCGGCACCCATTTGACGCCGGCATTGGCAGCTGGAGCGGCGTGGGTCGCTCCAGTACTGTGCTGGCCCCCTGTAGGGGTCAGAAACGCTGCTCCTGAGGGCAGTCGTGAAATGCGACAGCGTCAACACTTAGCCTTCCCTGCTGTATTATCCCTCGGCAACATGATGTCACGTTGGCAGGGTTGAGAACAGGACCTGACCAGCAGGGACGTGGTGAAGTAAATCAGCCAGGGGGGACATGCAGGTAAGTACATGCCCTGGCCGGGGGGGGGGGGGGGGGGGGGGGGGAAGTACAGGTGAGTACATGCCCGGTTTTGGGGGGGGGGGGGGGGAACGTGACATGCAGGTGAGTATGTGCCTGGGGCATGCAGGTACGTACATACGCGGAGGGGGGGGGGGGAGGGGCGGGGAACGTGCAGGTAAGTACATTCCCGGGGGGGGGGGGGGGGGGGGGGGAGACGTGCAGGTGAGTACATGCCCGGGTATTATTGGAGTTGAGGGAGATATGTGTTGGTGTCTGCGTGAACATGGTGCAAAAAACCTATCCTGAATTCTTGTGGTCATTGCGAGCAATCGCCATGTGGGAAGCTGTGCTATTTTATTTCTTTTCATGGCCTTATCCTCCTCTCCTTTGTTCTCTGGAGATGCGTAGAGAGGTTTCTCGTTGATTCTAATGATTATACTGAGCCAATTATACAGCTGTTCCCCTCTATATCCATCTACGTTGAGACTTTTTTTTAACTGAGCTAGACCAATCCTATGGTTTTGTTGCGTTATTTGTTCAAATGAAAAACTTCAATAAAAATACTTTTAAAAAAAACATGATGTGAAGATGCCGGCGTAGGACTGGGGTGAGCACAGTAAGAAGTCTTACAACACCAGGTTAAAGTCCAACAGGTTTGTTTCAAATCACTAGCTTTCGGAGCGCAGCTCCTTGGCACAAAAGCAAACCATTTCCACTTTTTATTTCCAATTCCCAATATTTTGCTTTCTTAGTAATTTTATTATCTTAAAACTAGACTTTGTCTACCTTGGAGGAAAATCAGGAAGCACTTTTTGACACATGTAATAATAATAATCTATATTAGTGTCACAAGTAGGCTGACATTAACACTGAACATAGAACACTACAGCGCAGTACGGGCCCTTCGGCCCTCGATGTTGCGCCGACCCGTGAAACCATCTGAAGCCTATCTGACCTACACTATTCCATTTTCATCCATATGTCTACCAGTGACCACTTAAATGCCCTTAAAGTTGGCGAGTCTACTACTGTTGCAGGCAGGGCGTTCCACACCCCTACTACTCTCTGAGTAAAGAAACTGCCTCTGACATCTGTCCTATATCTATCACCCCTCAATTTAAAGCTATGTCCCCTCGTGTTGGTCATCACCATCTGAGGAAAAAGACTCTCACTGTCCACCCTATCTAACCCTCTGACTATCTTATATGTCTCTATTAAGTCACCTCTCAGCCTTCTCCTCTCGAACGAAAACAACCTCAATTCCCTGAGCCTTTCCTCATAAGACCTTCCCTCCATACCAGGCAACATCCTAGTAAATCTCCTCTGAACCCTTTCCAAAGCTTCCACATCCTTCCTATAATGTGGTGACCAGAACTGCACGCAGTACTCCAGGTGTGGCCGCACCAGAGTTATGTCCAGCTGCAGCATGACCTTGTGGTTCCGAAACTCAATCCCCCTGCTGATAAAGGCTAGCACACCATATGCCTTCTTAACAGCCCTATTAACCTGGGTGGCAACTTTCAGGGATTTATGTACCTGGATGCCGAGATCTCTCTGTTCATCTACACTACCAAGAATCTTGCCATTAGCCCAGTACTCTGCATTCCTGTTACTCCTTCCAAAGTGAACCACCTCACACTTTTCCGCATTAAACTCCATCTGCCACCTCTCAGCCCAGCTCTGCAGCTTATCTATGTTCCTCTGTATCCTATAACATCCTTCAGCACTATCCACAACTCCACCGACCTTCGTGTCATCTGCAAATTTACTAACCCATCCTTCTACACCCTCTTCCAGGTCATTTATAAAAATGACAAACAGCAGTGGCCCCAAAACAGATCCTTGCGGTACACCACTAGTAACTGAACTCCAGGATGAACATTTGCCATCAACCACCACCCTCTGTCTTCTTTCAGCTAGCCAATTACTGATCCAAACCGCTAAATCACCTTCAATTCCATACTTCCTTATTTTCTGCAATAGCCTACCATGGGGAACCTTATCAAATGCCTTACTGAAATCCATATACACCACATCAACAGCTTTACCCTGATCCACCTGTTTGGTCACCTTCTCAAAAAACTCAATAAGGTTTGTGAGACATGACCTACCCTTCACAAAACCGTGTTGTGTATCGCTAATCAACTTGTTCTTTTCAAGATGATTATAAACCCTATCTCTTATAACCTTTTCCAACATTTTACCCACAACCGAAGTAAGGCTCACAGGTCTGTAATTACCAGGGTTGTCTCTACTCCCCTTCTTGAACAAGGGGACAACATTTGCTATCCTCCAGTCTTCCGGCACTATTCCTGTCGACAAAGACGACATAAAAATCAAGGACAAAGGCTCTGCAATCTCCTCCCTGGCTTCCCAGAGAATCCTAGGATAAATCCCATCTGGACCAGGGGACTTATCTATTTTAACATTTTCTAAAATTGCTAACACCTCCTCCTTTTGAACCTCAATTCCATTTAGCCTGGTCGACTGAACCTGAGTGTTCTCCTCGACAACATTGTCTTTCTCCAGTGTAAACACTGACGAAAAATATCCATTTAATGCTTCCCCTATCTCCTCTGATTCCACACACAACTTTCCACTACTATCCTGGATTGGCCCTAATCTTACTCTGGTCATTCTTTTGTTCCTGATATACCTATAGAAAGCCTTAGGGTTTTCCTTGATCCTATCCGCCAACGACTTTTCGTGTCCTCTCCTCGCTCTTCTTAACTCTCCCTTTAGGTCCTTCCTGGCTAACTTGTAACTCTCAAGTGCCCTAACTGAGCCTTCATGTCTCATCCTAACATAAGCCTTCTTCTTCCTCTTGACAAGTGCTTCAACTTCCTTAGAAAACCACGGTTCCCTTTCTCGACAACTTCCTCCCTGCCTGACAGGTACATACTTATCAAGGACACGCAGTAGCTGTTCCTTGAAAAAGCTCCACATTTCGATTGTACCCATCCCCTGCAGTTTCCTTCCCCATCCTATACATCCTAAATCTTGCCGAATAGCATCATAATTGCCTTTCCCCCAGCTATAATTCTTGCCTTGCGGTATATACCTATCCCTGCCCATTGCTAAAGTAAACATAACCGAGTTGTGATCACTATCACCAAAGTGCTCACCTACATCTAAATCTAACACCTGGCCGGGTTCATTACCCAGTACCAAATCCAATGTGGCCTCGCCCCTTGTTGGCCTGTCTACATACTGTGTCAGAAAACCCTCCTGCACACACTGCACAAAAACTGACCCATCTATAGTACTCGAACTATAGTATTTCCAGTCAATATTTGGAAAGTTAAAGTCCCCCATAACAACTACCCTGTTACTCTCGCTCCTGTCAAGAATCATCTTTGCAATCCTTTCCTCTACATCTCTGGAACTATTCGGAGGTCTATAGACAACTCCCAACAGGGTGACCTCTCCTCTACTGTTCCTAACCTCGGCCCATACTGCCTCAGTAGACGAGTCCTCAAGCGTCCTTTCTACCGCCGTAATACTTTCCTTGATTAACAATGCCACACCCCCCCCTCTTTTACCATCTTCTCTGTTCTTACAGAAACATCTAAATCCTGGAACCTGCAACAACCATTCCTGTCCCTGCTCTACCCATGTCTCCGAAATCGCCACAACATTGAGATCCCAGGTACCAACCCATGCTGCAAGCTCACCCACCTTATTCCGGATGCTCCTGGCGTTGAAGTAGACACACTTCAAACCAGTGTCCTGCTTGCCGGTGCCCTCTTTCGAACTTTTAACCCTATCCCTGACCTCACTACTCTCAACATCCTGTACACTGGGACTACAATTTAGGTTCCCATCCCCCTGCTGAATTAGTTTAACCCCCCCCCCCCGAAGTGCACTAGCAAATCTCCCCCCCAGGATATTGGTACCCCTCTGGTTCAGGTGAAGACCATCCTGTTTGTAGAGGTCCCACCTACCCCAGAATGAGCCCCAATTATCCAGGAAAGCAAAACCCTCCCTCCTGCACCATCCCTGTAGCCACATGTTCAACTCCTCTCTCTCCTTATTTCTCACTTCGCTAGCACGTGGCACGGGTAACAACCCAGAGATAACAACTCTGTTTGTTCTCGCTCTCAATGTTCTAGCTCTCTCTAACTGCAATGAAGTTACTGTGAAAAGCCTACAGTCGCCACATTCCGGCGCCTGTTTGGGTACACAGAGTGTCCAATTCACCTAACAGCACGTCTTTCAGGACTTGTGGGAGGAAACTCTGGTGCGGCCGCACCTGGAGTACTGCGTGCAGTTCTGGTCACCACATTATAGGAAGAATGTGGAAGCTTTGGAAAGGGTTCAGAGGAGATTTACTAGAATGTTGCCTGGTATGGAGGGAAGGTCTTACGAGGAAAGGCTCAGGGACTTGAGGTTGTTTTCGTTAGAGAGGAGAAGGCTGAGAGGTGACTTAATAGAGACATATAAGATAGTCAGAGGGTTAGATAGGGTGGACAGTGAGAGTCTTTTTCCTTGGATGGTGATGACCAACACGAGGGGACATAGCTTTAAATTGAGGGGTGGTAGATATAGGACAGATGTCAGAGGCAGTTTCTTTACTCAGAGAGTAGTAGGGGTGTGGAACGCCCTGCCTGCAACAGTAGTAGACTCGTCAACTTTAAGGGCATTTAAGTGGTCACTGGACAGACATATGGATGAAAATGGAATAGTGTAGGTCAGATAGGCTTCAGATGGTTTCACAGGTCGGCGCAACATCGAGGGCCGAAGGGCCCGTACTGCGCTGTAATGTAATGTTCTAATATAATGCAACCTGAGCACCCGGAAGAAACCCACGCAGGGACGGGGAGAATGTGCAGGAATCGAACCCACGACCCTGGAGCTGTGAAGCAACAGTGCTAACCCCTGTGCCACGTGCCACCCCATTTGGCACACTCTCGGTCCAATAGGCTTCAAATGCTGGGCAAATGGGGTTTTCAAGGCTGAAATGATTAGAAAGCAGTGGTCATCTATCTCCGCCCCTGTTTTCGGCAGGTAGCAAAGCCAGTGGGGGTAGAGAATCCCATTGGAGTCCCCAAACAGCTTTCACCATGGTGGGATTTCCTGTTCCTTGTTCTCCCCATCCCCTGCCAATGACATAATGGGGTTCCAGCCATCAAAGGTCAGGAACCTCATTACCATACATTTAAATATCATCAGTGGGCTTCCCCGATGTATCATCTTCCCATCTCAGAACCCCTTGCTGATGTGAAATCATGTCGGTGGGATTTACAGCAGCTTTTGCTAAATGGAGACTTGGCAAAGCCCCACTGGGGGACCCACAGTTAAGTACATGCCCCAGCAGTGATAGACTTGGGGTGGGGCTTTGCGGGGGAAGGGGTGGTGTCTCCATGTCCATGGGAGTGATCTTTTTTTAAAGATCAGGTTAGCGGTTTGGGGAAGGCTTATTGGAGCCCACCCCGCCAGCTTTGGGACCAGTGCTTTGATTTTTTAAAATTTTGTCTAAGTGCCACCCATTATGGTGGGAAAGGCCAGCAGCGGAGCCAGCGAACCACGCACCACGTTTCCCACCTGTGTTGACACTGAGTTAAAAAATGATCAAATTCCACCCAATGTTAGTGTTTCAGGATGGAACTCAAGAAAGGTCATTGAACTGAAATGTTAACTTTGGGTGTGATTTAATGAGACATAAACCGTGTCCTGTTTTGGGCGCATTTAGCCGGGTGTTTCTCGGCACCGCTATTTAACAGGACTTCTTTTTACCTCGGCGAGGAACGTCCCACAGATCAGCATGGGCCTCATTTCCTGCATTGACGTGCTCAACTCACCAGTACAGGAGGAGTATTTGCGGATCGGGGCGCCATATTTAAATGCAGCCCTGATCTTTCAACCTTCCTCACCAAGGCCTTCCAACCCTCCACTCCACCCAACTTACGTCTCAGGGGAATCCTCGAGCTTCCTCTCACCCTCTCTTAAGGGCAATGCACTCCAGGGCCCGATCCTTGGCATGAGCACTTGACCCCCAAGCTCCTTGGCACTGCAACCCTGCTACCCTGGCAGTGCCCCTGCCATCTTGGCAGTGCCCAGGTGCCAGTGGGAGCATCAGGGTACCACCCTGCTCAGAGCCCGACCACCCAGAGGTCTCTAATGACATTGGAAAGACTCCCCGCAGATCGGGGCACCATTTTATCCAGCGGCCTCTATCTCTCCCGCCCATGCTCTTTTTACCCCCTAACCCTACCCTACCTTGAGGAAGCCCCAGGGAACAGCACTTCACCCTAGCTCCCCCCACCCCCCGAACTTGGCAAGACTACCCCTCCATCCCCCGAGACCACTTCTGGCAGTGCCAACATGGGCAACCTGGCATTTCCAGCATGGGTAACCTTGGCTGTGTCACTTGCACATTAGTCTATGTACAAACTACACATCACTTTACTGATCCAATGTACTAAGGGCAAAAGACCCATTTTTCTCATTTCAGCACTTGTTAATATTTTTGCACGTGTAACAACTGGCACTGAGTCTTACAAGCAATGAGTGCAATTTGGAGCATGGAGCCACATTAGGCCTCTCTCAAGATCAGTTTGTAACCTCTCCATTGCATTTGCAAACATACCATTTGTAGGTTCATACTTTATTTTGCTCAATGAGTTCCACAATTTATCTTCATGCCGAAGTCCATCTCTTGCCAGTTCGCTCACTTTGTTATTTCTTATTCAGATTAGTTATGCCACGAGGCAAATAAGCAAGAGGCTTGGACTAATAATCGAGAGAATTGGAGTTCAAATCCTACCAGGGCAGTTTGAAAATTTGAATTCCATTTGTTTAAATATGGAAATAGAAGTAACCAAGTAGTTAAAAACCCAACGGGTTCACTAATGTCCTTTAGGGAAGGAAACCAATCACCCTTACCTGGTTTGGCCTATATGTGACGAGGGCATCATGATTAGGCATTTCCAACCAACACCAACACCAAGGACTTTGTGGAAGATGATTCTTGGGTAGGGTGTGTGGATACTCTGGTTCATGTTGACATTAAAAAGGAGGGGGTATTGGGTGTTTTGAAAGACATTAAGGTAGATACTTCTCCTGGGCCGGATGGGATTTAGCCCAGAATACTGAGGGAAGCAAGGGAGGAAATTGCTGGGGTCTTGACTGACATTTTTGCATCATCATTGGCTCCAGGTGAGATCCCAGACTAGAGAATAGCTTATGCAGTACCGCTGTAGGCCCGTGAGCTTCACATCAGTAGTAGGTAAATTATTGGAGAGAATTTTCAGGGACAGGATTTATATCCATTTGGAAACAAACGGACTCATTAGCGATAGACAGCATGGTTTTATAAAGGGGAGGTTGTGCCTCATTAACTTGATCGAGATTTTTGAGGAGGTGACAAAGATGACTGATGAGGGGAGGGCGGCGGATGTTGTTTAAAGTAAAGCCTTTGACAAGGTGCCACATTGCAGACTGGTACAAAAGGTGAAGTCACACGTGATCAGAGGTGAGATGTCAAGATGGATACAGAACTGGCTAGGTCACAGAAGGCAGAGGGCAGCGGTAGAAAGGTGTTTTTCTGAATATATGGTTGTGACGAGTGGTGTTCCACTGGGATCGGTGCTGGGGCCTCTGTTGTTTGCAGTATACATTAATGATTTAGAGAAAAATGTAGTTTGTCTGATCAGTAAGTTCGTGGATGATACCAAGGTTGGTGGAGTGGCAGATAATGTTGAGGATTGTCAAAAGATACAGCAGGACAAAGCTAGGTTGGAGACTTGGGCAGAGAAATGGCAAATGGAGTTTGATCAGGACAAATGTGAGGTCATCCACTTTGGTAGGTAAAACATTGAGGCAAAATATATAGTACATAGAACATAGAACATAGAACGATACAGCGCAGTACAGGCCCTTCGGCCCTCGATGTTGCACCGACATGGAAAAAATCTAAAGGCCATCTAACCTACACTATGCCCTTATCATCCATATGCTTATCCAATAAATTTTTAAATGCCCTCAATGTTGGCGTGTTCACTACTGTTGCAGGTAGGGCATTCCACGGCCTCACCACTCTTTGCGTAAAAAACCCACCTCTGACCTCTGTCCTATATCTATTACCCCTCAATTTAAGGCTATGTCCCCTCGTGCTAGCCACCTCCATCCGCGGGAGAAGGCTCTCGCTGTCCACCTTATCTAACCCTCTGATCATTTTGTATGCCTCTATTAAGTCACCTCTTAACCTTCTTCTCTCTAACGAAAACAACCTCAAGTCCATCAGCCTTTCCTCATAAGATTTTCCCTCCATACCAAGCAACATCCTGGTAAATCTCCTCTGCACCCGTTCCAAAGCTTCCACGTCCTTCCTATAATGAGGCGACCAGAACTGTACGCAATACTCCAAATGCGGCCGTACTAGAGTTTTGTACAACTGCAACATGACCTCATGGCTCCGGAACTCAATCCCTCTACCAATAAAGGCCAACACACCATAGGCCTTCTTCACAACCCTATCAACCTGGGTGGCAACTTTCAGGGATCTATGTACATGGACACCGAGATCCCTCTGCTCATCCACACTACCAAGAATTTTACCATTAGCCAAATATTCCGCATTTCTGTTATTCTTTCCAAAGTGAATCACCTCACACTTCTCCACATTAAACTCCATTTGCCACCTCTCAGCCCAGCTCTGCAGCTTATCTATGTCCCTCTGTAACCTGCAACATCCTTCCGCACTGTCTACAACTCCACCGACTTTAGTGTCGTCTGCAAATTTACTCACCCATCCTTCTGCGCCCTCCTCTAGGTCATTTATAAAAATGACAAACAGCAACGGCCCCAGAACAGATCCTTGTGGTACGCCACTCGTAACTGAACTCCATTCTGAACATTTCCCATCAACTACCACTCTCTGTCTTCTTTCAACTAGCCAATTTCTAGTAAATGTCAAAACTCTAAGGAATATAGAAAGTCAGAGAGATCTGGGCATACAGGTCCACAGATCTTTCAAAGTGGCAACACAAGTGGACATGGTAGTCAAGAAAGCATATGGAATGTTTGCCTTCATTGGACAGGGCATTGAGTATAAAAACTGGCAAGTCATGCTGCAGTTGTATAGAACCTTGGTAAGGACGCACATGGAATATTACACACAGTTCTGGTCGGCACACTACCAGAAGCATGAGAAGGCTTTGGATAGGGTGCAGAGAAGGCTTTCCAGGATGTTTCCTGGTCTGGAGGGTTCTGTGCGGAGAGGCTGAATAGACTTGGACTGTTTTCATTGGAAAGATGGAGGTTGAGGGGTGACCTGATGTTAAGTAATGGGTTAAGAGACATTCCAATTCGTTGTCTCATTTATGTTAAGTATCCAATAATTGACACTGATATGTAAAGGGGCCTTTGTGTCAGGTGATGTGATGTTAGAGTTTTGTGCAGAGTCTGTTGAAGTAAATTAAAGGTGTTTGTGGAAAAGGAGCAGAACCTTTGACTCTTTATACAACAGCAGCTAAACAATTAACAAATGGTAGCAGAGGACGGTTGCTGTGCAAATGTGAAGGGTTGAAAGATACAACTTTTCCAGACCAAACCAAGGAGTGAGTGAGAAAGAAAAAACAAAGATATGGCTGAACCTAGGATAAAGATGGCTGGATATGACTACCCACCCTTATTTTCTGAAAGGGGATCATACGACCAATGGAGAAGTGCGGTAGTTATGTGGGCTAAGGTAACTGCCTTGGGAAAGAGAAAAACAAGGTATGGCATTGGCTCTTTCTCTACCTTATGAGTAAAGTCCGGAGTAAAGTGTTTTCTGAGCAGGAATTGGAAGAGTTAGTCTTAGATGTCTGCAGACTCTATTACGTTATATGCATAAGATTCATAAGAAGGATGACTTGTTAAGTGCGTATGAAGCATGGTCGGATTTTGATAGGTTCTGGAAAATAGAGGATTTCTCCATTGAAGACTATATAATGGAATTTGGCAGACTATATAAAAGGCTGCAGAAACACAACCTGGAATTTCCAGTCTGTGTTGACCTTAAGATGGGATAAAGCCAATAATATATTTATTTTGCATTTTGTAGATTTATCAACCAGATTTAGTCAATCAATGATTGGACGAAGTAAAGAAAAGAGAGTAATTCTGGATCAAATCGTGGAAAAATGGATAGGGACAGGAATGAGCTCACCGACAAAATCCCTTCCGGGGAAGAATTTGCTAATGACGAGTTTAGGGATATGTGTGAAAACGTGAATATCACAGTTCTGAATACGGCTGCAGAAAGCCCATTTAGTAATGGTGTGTGTGTGAAAGAAACCAAGCGGTAATAGATGACATGCTCCCGAAAATTTTGGCAGACCAAACTACAAGCTAAATTCAGCTTTAGCATGGGCAGTACATGCAAAGAATTCACTGCAGATGGTTGGGGGCTATAGTCGCTATCAATTAGTGTTTGATAGAAATCCTAAAATTCCGTCCATTTAAATGCATTTAAATGCATTACATAGCAGTAGAAAAGCTTTTTTGGAAGAAGTCTCTGAAAGAATTCGCAGAGCTTTGAGGCATAATGTACAGCCATCAAATACCGTTTTTCAGCAAGGAGACATAGTATACTATAAGAGAGATAATTTTAATGAATGGAAAGGCCCAGGGAAGATCATAGGCATAGATGGCAAAACATTTATTTTGCAACATGGCAATCAAACCGTTAGGGTACATTCATCAAGGATAATGGGTACTGATTAGTCCAAAGATCAGTCCAAAGATGTGCGGGTTAGGTGGATTGGCCATGCTAAATTGCCCGTAGTGTCCTAATAAAAGTAAGGTTAAGGGGGGTTGTTGGGTTACGGGTATAGGGTGGATACGTGGGTTTGAGTAGGGTGATCATGGCTCGGCACAACATTGAGGGCCGAAGGGCCTGTTCTGTGCTGTACTGTTCTATGTTCTATGTTCTATTACAAATTTTCAAATTTAGACAGAGCAGACAGACATGACGAGGAACCAGAGTCATCTGGTACGCACGTGTTACAGAACTATGAGGACCAGTTAACTGATATAGACAGGGTTTCTGTAGAGGAACACAACACTTCTGATGATTTAGACCAGGCCATTTTTCCGAAAGAAAAACTGCCAAAGGTTGGTACAAAAGTGACATACTTGCCTGAAGGGTCTAGTCAATGGAAGGGTGCAACTGTTATTAGTAGAGCTGGGAAGGCCACTGGAAAGTATAAACATTGGTTGAATGTACAGCATTCAGGGGAGGGAGTCAAGACAATGGATTGGGAACACAAAGTTCAACAATGGAGGGCACAGAAACGCAGTGCCAGTTCAGATAGTACATCGGAGAGTGAACAGGTTCGCTGGAAAAGGTTGAGAACTATTGAAAGGACATCCCACAGCAGAAGGGAAAGATCAAGCAGTAGCTGTACAGAACGAGTTACCAGGCGGGAGAGGGGACATAGTTTATCAAGGTCTCAGAGCATGAGTAAGACTACAAATACTAATAGGAGTAGAAGCCCACATGCATTTGAGATTTTGGTGGCTTCCAATAAGTTAGATGGAAAAGTTATCAAAGATGCCAAACAACAAGAACTGCATAGTTGGAGTGAATTTGGGGTATACACGGAAATACCAGATAGGGGACAAAAAGCTCTATCCCACAGATGGATTTGCATGGAAAAGTTTCCTCCGGATGGAACTTATAAGGCAAAGGCCAGATTGGTGGCAAGGGGGTTTGAAGAAAACTTAGGAGATCAGGATTTAAGGGTAGATTCACCTACGGCAGGAAAGGTTATTTAAAAGATTGTCTTGGCTCCATTAGCCGCAAAGGCATGAGAATGCAAATCTATAGATATAAAAGCTGCCTTCTTGCAGGGCATCAGCTCCAGAGAGACATTTTTCTCCGTCCTCCTGAAGAAGCAGCTAACACAGAAGAGGTACTCTGGAAGTTGAACAAATGTGTATATGGATTAAATGATGCGTCTAGAGTCTGGTATTTTTCGGTAAGGTCAGTTTTGTTAAAGTTAGGCTGTTGCCAGTTGAAAGCAGATCCGGCAATGTTTTACTGGCACTATAAAGGAAATCTTTCTGGTATCTTTATGATGCATGTTGAAGATTTTTTGTGAGGTGGGAATAGTGATTTAGAAGCTATTGTAATCTCTGGTTTGAGGAAAGAATTCAGGGTTGGAAGTCAGGCTTCCAGTGCATTTAAATATATTGGACTGGAAATCGGACAGACTAAGTTAGGGGCAACTTTACGTCAGCAATCTTATTTGGAAAGCATCAGCCCAATAGCAATTAGTCGTGGCCGGGTTTCATAAAAATACACAATGGTTTCAAAGATGGAAAAAGAGCAACTGCGAAGTTTAATTGGCCAACTGATTGGTTAGGTAGACAGACTAGACCGAACGTGACTTTTGATGTCTAAGAGTTGAGTACAAAAATGAATGATGCCAAAGTGGAAGACATAATAAGGGCAAATAAAGCTAAAAATGCAGGAGTGTGTTTTGAGGTTCCCGGTTTTAGGTGACTGTAGGCACTTGAAACTCATAGTTTATAGTGATGTGCCCTATGAAAATTTATGTGATAGGGTTTCAAGCGCAGGAGGTTTTATAATTTTCCATTTGGGGAACCATGGTAAATGTTGCCCACTTGTGTGGGAAACAAAGAAAATGAGAGTGGTCAAAAGCACTTTGGCTGCTGAGACGTTAAGCCTAGTAGAGGCGGTGGATATGGCCTTTTATATATCTTAGATATTGACAGACATTTTGGGATTAGGGGATTTGGGTAATATACCTATTGAATGTCACATTGACAATAAATCCATGTGGGAAAATGTGCACTCTACAAAAAGTGTCAATGAAAAAAGATTAAGGATAGACATCGCAAGTTTGAAGCAGATGTTGAACAGAGGGGAAATAGCAAAAATTAAATGGGTTGACAGTAGCTATCAATTGTCAGACTGTTTTACAAAAAGAGGGGCTAGCTCACTGAAACTTTTGGATATTATTAATGAAGGGCGTCTGTTTCTGTGACTATTTTTTTCTTCCAAAAATGAAAAAAAAGAAGGGGGGAAATTGTATTTGTTTTTGAGTTTCTTGTAATTTTGTTTTCACCTAATTATTGTTTTTCTCCAAGGAAGGGGAGACTGTTAAGTAAAGGGTTAAGAGACATTCCAATTAGTTGTCTCATTTATGTTAAGTATCCAATAATTGACACTGATTATGTAAAGGGGCTTCAGGTGGCCTTTGTGTCAGGTGATGTGATGTTAGAGTTTGTGCAGAGTCTGTTGAAGTAAATCAAAGGTGTTTGTGGAAAAGGAGCAGAACATTTGACTCTTTATACAACAGCAGCTAGACGTATAACACCTGATAGAGGTCTACAAGTTTATGAGGGGCATAGATAGAGTCGATTGGCAGGCACTCTTTCCCAGGGTGGAGGGGTCAGTCACCAAGGGGCATAGATTTAAGGTTCGTGGGGCAAAGTTTAGAGGAGATGTGCGAGGCAGGCTGTGTACACAGAGGGTGGTGAGTGTCTGGAACGCGTTGCCAGAGGAGGTTGTGGAAGCAGATACATTAACGTCGTTCAAAAGGTACCTCGACAAATACATGGATAGGATGGGTATAGAGGGATACAATACTAGGCAGTGCTGAGGGTTCTGGCCAAGGATGGTATCATGATCGGTACAGGTTTGGAGGGCCGAAGGGCCTGTTCCTGTGCTGTATTGTTCTTTGTTAACACCCACCCATCCCAGGAGTTCCTGCTGCCATTTCGGTCCTGATTTTAACCCTGTGAGTGGATAGATTTTGAATTAGTTAAAATCAGGCCCTATGATCAATAAATCTATATTTTTTGTATTTGTTCATGGGATGTGGGCACTTCTGGCTAGGTCAACATTGACTGCCCATCCCTAATTGCCCTCCAGTAGGTGAGGAGAAATATAAAGAAGAAAATTCCTCATTGACTCCCTCAGACAGCAATCAAAAAGGAGTTGTGATTGGAGAGTTGGGCAGAGAAATGGTAGATGGAGTTCAATCCAGGCAAATGCGAGGTGATGCATTTTGGAAGATCAAATTCAAGAGCAGACTATATGGTCAATGGAAGGGTCTTGTGGAAAATTGATGTGCAGAGAGATCTGGGAGTTCAGGTCCATTGTACCCTGAAGGTGGCAACGCAGGTTGATAGAGTGGTCAAGAAGGCATACAGCATGCTTGCCTTCATCGGACGGGGTATTGAGTACAAGAGTTGGCAGGTCATGTTACAGTTGTATAGGACTTTGGTTCGGCCACATTTGGAATACTGCGTGCAGTTCTGGTCGCCACATTACCAGAAGGATGTGGATGCCTTGGAGGGTGCAGAGGAGGTTCACCAGGATGTTGCCTGGTATGGAGGGTGCTAGCTACGAAGAAAGGTTGAGTAGATTAGGATTGTTTTCGTTGGAAAGACGGAGGTTGAGGGGGAACCTGATTGAGGTCTACAAAATTATGAGAGGTATGGACAGGGTGGACAGCAACAAGCTTTTCCCAAGAGTGGGGGTGTCAGTTACAAGGGGTCACGATTTCAAGGTGAGAGGGGGAAAGTTTAAGGGAGATGTGCGTGGAACGTTTTTTACGCAGAGGGTGGTGGGTGCCTGGAACGCTTTACCAGCGGAGGTGGTAGAGGCGGGCACGATAGCATCATTTAAGAAGCATCTAGACAGGTATATGAATGGGCGGGAACAGAGGGAAGTAGACTTTGGAAAATAGGAGACAGGTTTAGATAAAGGATCTGGATCGGCGCAGGCTGGGAGGGCCGAAGGGCCTGTTCCTGTGCTGTAATTTTCTTTGTTCTTTGAAATGATCAGTCATTCTTGAGATCACCATCTCTAATTATGTGTCAATGAGCTCAAATAAATTTGAAAATAAATATTTTTCAGTAAATGTAAACATCACTTTTTCCCCTTAATATGTATAATGTTACTTTGGATACAGTGAGTCAAATATTTATTCAAGGTATGCGCTTACCTTTAAGTTGACAATGGGCATGTTTAATCTGTCAGCTTTCCTCACCACTGTGTATAAATCCTGTAGCTGAGAGGAAAGAAAGGCTCGGTATGTTGCAATTGAGCCCATCGCTCGAGCTTGCTGGAAGCATTGCAAATCAGCCCCGCGTATACCTCGCATGTTGCCAGACAGGGGCATGTTTAAGGCGACCAAGTGTAACTTAGGAAACAGGAAAAAAGGTTTGAGTTAAAATATGCAATAGTAAATCCCTGACCCAAAGAAGAGGCCAACAATCCCTCAAAAATAAGTACGGTTTTTCACTTTGCCTTAAGTCACGGTAGCATTGTGGATAGCACAATTACTTCACAGCAGGTTCAATTCCGGCTTGGGTCACTGTCTGTGCGGAGTCTGCACATCCTCCCCGTGTGTGCGTGGGTTTCCTCCGGATGCTCCGGTTTCCTCCCACAGTCCAAAGATATGCAGGTTAGGTGGATTGGCCATGAATAATTGCCCATAGTGTCCAAAATTGCCCTTAATGTTGGATGGGTTACTGGGTTATGGGGATAGGGTGGACGTGTTGACCTTGGGTAGGGTGCTCTTTCCAAGAGCCAGTGCAGACTCGATGGGCCGAATGGCCTCCTTCTGCACTGTAAATCCTATGAAAATCGCACTGAAGTCTGTTTTCAGGCTAGTGCTTCCTGTGAAACACGAAGGTGTGGCTATTCCTCGGGGCTTCCTCCATAGCAAAGAAATTATCTGAACCACTATCCACACACCAATCCCTGGGGGTTTCACCAACGTGTGCCAGGTTTTGGCAGAATAGTAAGAGGGCACTACCCTTTGTGAACTTGAAACTATTACACACAAGCTTCACTCTCATGAGTAAAGCAAACCTGGCTGCTAACTCCATACAGTGACGTGACTGAATCAAAGAAGAATCATTTTCCCAAAGACACATTGCTGTTGGGAAAGCCCCATGCTGCCAATCAAGCATAGCAGGTAACCAAAGCCTCTTCCATGATTTTCTATCTGGATCCTCTGATCCTCAATATATTTGGCTCTGGAAATAAAAGTTAATTGTCCCGAGAAGGGTCACATCTCGTGAATGATGGATCAGTTTGAGGATGTAAGATTAATGGGTGGCATGGTACAGTGGTTAGCAATGTTGCTTCACAGTGCCAGGCACCCAGGTTTGATTCCCGGCTTGTGTCACTGTCTGTGTGGAGGCTGCACGTTCACTCTGTGTCTGCGTGGGTTTCCTCCGGATGCTCCGGTTTCCTCCAAAAATGTGCTGTAAGGTAATTTGGAGATATTGAATTCTCCAAGTACCCGAACAGGCACTGGAATGTGGCGACTGGAGGATTTTCACAGTAACTTCAGTATTAACGTAGGCCTACTTGTGATAATAATAAAGATTATATTAGATATTATATTATAATGATCAATCTCAACTATGTTGTCAGTCATTATTGATGTGTCTGTAGATTGACTTGTTCGTTGAGTAAGTACTATAACATCCATAATGAGCGGATGTTAACCTCCTCAACATTTTCTGTGCTGTGACACTTTGAATCAGCTATGGGTCAATTTTCAGAATTACAACCGATTTCTAGCACTCTGAACGGCAACGTCAAGAAATAAATAAACTTACCGCTGGCTTCTGATCATTTATTGTTGGGAATGTGTTTGGTGCCTGGTGTACAAAAAGAAACACACACAAGTCAGAAACCTAGGTGGGTTCCCTTCTTTCATTTTAACTTAAAGGGCAAATTAGAAGTTCGTACTTACTGAGATAGCGTTAAATGAACGGACTGGCTCATCCGCGGGAGCAGGAATCAGATCACCAAGCTGGCAACAGAACCACAAAAAACTACTTCAAACACTTATCTAACAAAAACTTGAGAATTGGAGTTCTGAATTAGAAACTTACCTGGAGCTTTCTCCAACCATTGTAAACTCGAATGTAAAGGTCACCCCGATCTGTAATATAGCCCATGGAACCTTCCGACACTGAATGGGTTGACTTGTGCATAAGTTCCATGTTGTTGAACACTCTCACCTATTTAGCACATGAAAGAAACAAGGTTAGACACAGTCCACCATAGTAAATCAAAATTATCTCATAATATGGAACTAAATTAAGTGAATCTTTTGGGAATTAAAGATAATTTCATTGAAGTTTCTTGACAACAATCAGTGTTAACGTAAGCCTACTTGTGATAATAATATATGATAATATGTGATAGTGATTATATTAGATATTATATTATAATTATCAAGCACTGCTGCCACACTGCACCGAGGACCCAGGTTTGATCCCAACCCTGGGTCACCGTCCATGTGGAATTTGCACATTCTCCCCCATGTCTGCGTGGGCTCATCTCCACAACAAAGTTGTGCAGGGTGGGTGGATTGGCCTCGGTAAATTGCTCCTTAATTGGAAAATTTTAAAAAACAATACTGCAAAGAATTATATAGAAAATTGTTCAGCTCTGACAAAGGGTCATCTGGACTTGAAACATTAGCTCGTTTCTCTCCTTACAGATGCTGCCAGACCTGCTGAGATTTTCCAGCATTTTCTCTTTGGTTTCAGATTCCATCATCCACACAAATTTGCTTTTATATAGAAAAGCTCCCTGAGAAAGTTGGAAACAAATCCAACCTGAAGAAAACACTGAATATTCAGTTAGCTGAATATATTGGCTGGAATTTTATGGCTTTTGGGATTCACTGTTCCTGCCGACAGTACACACCTCCCCCCCCGGGTTTCCCGGTGAAGTGGGGCGGCTTTAATGGAAAATCTCATTGACAAGCAGCAAGAGTAGAGAATCCCGTCGCCTGTGAATGACAGGCCGCGGAGAAACACGCAACTGGGGGAATGGAAAATCTCGGCCCATGTAAATGAAGGACAATCGTTGAGGTTAAGTCTTCAGGCAGATGGATGGAAGGCTCTCTGGTTTCAATTTCTCTTCAAGTTCATGGACCGACATTGGTTCCTGATCAAAAATACATCAAATTCAAAATTTCCACCTGTACTCAAACCCCTTTGTGTTCCTGCTCCTCCAAGGAATAGAAAAACCTGGATATATATATACACAAATCTTGGTAAAACAAGTTAAGAAATGTGAATATTTAGTTCATGGTTCATGTCAATATTTTAGAGGTAATATTTAGTTCTGGGAAGATTATTGTTTCTTTTTTTAACAAACAATTTTATTGAGGTATTTTAGGCATATAGAAAAAGTGACATTATACAGTACAAAAAAAAAGTCAAGACACAAATTAAACATAGTGCAAACTAAATGGCTGCCACCTTCGGGCGAACCCTAATAGCGAACCTCTCAAGGCGAACTTGACTTTCTCCAGGCCAAGAAAGCTTGCCATGTCTGATAGCCATACCTCAGCCCTCAGGGGCTTTGAGTCCCTCCATGCTAACAATATTCGTCACTGGGCTACCAGGGAAGCAAAGGCCAGAACGTCGGCCTCTCTCTCTTCCTGGAATCCCGGGTCCTCCGAAACCCCAAAGATTGCCACCTCAGGACTCATTACCACCCCAGTTTTCAATACCCGGGACACGACATCTGCGAATTCCTGCCAATACCCCCTGAGTTTAGGCACGACCAGAACATGTGTACATGGTTAGCCGGCCCTCTGGTGCATCTAGCACACTTGTCCTCCACCCCGAAGAATCTGCTCATCCTGGCCCCCGTGATGTGGGCCCGGTGCACGACCTTAAACTGGATCAGGCTGAGCCTGACGCATGTTGCGATCGTGTTCACTCTGCTCAGGGCTTCTGCCCAGATACCGTCCTCCATCTCCCCCCCAAGCTCCTCTTCCAAGGTCCTCGGTCTGCGAATCCTCAGCTCCCATTAGTCCCTTGTAGACGTCGGAGACTCTACCCTCTCCCACCTCTCACCTAGAAACTACCCTGTCCTGCCTCCCCTTCGACTGGAGACATGGGAAGGACGGCACCAGTCTGCATACAAAATCCCGCACCTGTAAGTAGCTAAAGTCGTTCCCTCTTGCCAGCCCAAACTTCTCCCCCAGTGCTCTCATGCTCGGAAAGCTCCCTTCCAGGAACAGGAACAGATCCCCTATCCTCACAATCCCCGCTCTCCTCCACAGTCGATACCCCCCGTCCATGTTCCCCATGGCAAATCGGTGGTTGCCGCAGATTGGAGTTCACACCAATGCTCTTACCTCCCCTACATGCCTCCTCCACTGGCCCCAGATCCGAAGAGCCGCCACCACTATCGGGCTGGTGGAGTACTGTGCCAGCAGAAGCGGCAGAGGCGCCGTGACCAGGGCTGCTAAGCTAGCGCCCCGGCACGAAGCAGCCTCCATCCGCTCCCAAACCGACCCCGCACCCACCATCCATTTCCTTATCATCGCTATGTTGGCCGCCCAGTAATAGTTGCTGAGTTCGGCAATGCCAGCCCCCCCTTCTTCTCTGTTCCTTTCAAGCATCACCCTCTTCACCCGCGGGGACTTCCCTCCCCATACAAATCCCAGAATAATTTTATTCAGCCTCTTAAAGAAGGACCGTGGGACAAAGATGGGGAGTCTGAAAAACAAACAAGAACCGCGGGAGAACGGTCACCTTTTTAAAAATAAATTTAGAGTACAGAATTAATTTTTTCCAATTAAGGGGCAATTTAGCGTGTTAAATCCACCTACCTTGCACACCTTTTGGGTTGTGGGGGTGAAACCCACGCAGACATGGGGAGAATGTGCAAACTCCACACGGACAGTAACCCAGAGCTGGGATCGAATCTGGGACCTCAGCGCCGTGAGGCAGCAGGGCTAACTCACTGCGCCACTGTGCTGCCTTGAGAATTGTCATCTTAACAGTCTGCACCCTCCCCGCCAATGACAGCGGGAGCACATCCCACCTCCTGACCTCCTCCCTCACTCGTTCCACCAGTCGGGACAGGTTGAGCTTATGCAACTTGCCCCAGTCCCGTGCCACCTGAATCCCCAAATATCGGAAACTCTCCCCCACTAGCCTGAACGGCAACCTCTTCAGCCGACTCTCCTGCCCCCTCACCTGAATTACAAACAACTCGCTCTTAGCTATGTTCAGTTTGTATCCGGAGAACCGGCCAAATTCCCTCAAGATTTCCATAATACTGTCCACCGCCACCATTGGGTCCGATATGTATAACAGCAGATCGACTGCGTATAACGAGACTCTATGTTCCATGCCCCCCCAGACCAGCCCTTTCCAGCCTCTAGAAGCTCTCAGTGCAATTGCGAGCGGCTCTATGGCCAGCACAAACAGCAGAGGGGAGAGAGGGCAGCCCTGTCTTGTCCCACGGTGCAGTTTAAAGTAGTCCAATGTCGTCCTGTTCATCCTTACACTCGCCTCCAGGGCCTGATATAAAAGCCTAACACAGTCGATGAACCCTGCCCTGAACCCGAACCGCCTAGAACAGGGGTGGGCAAACTACTGCCCGTGGACTGCATGCGGCCCGACAAAGGTTTTTATGCGGCCCGCCAATGAGGTGCCCGGAATCATAACCGGCATTTTTGAAAAGCCGCCGGGGAAAAGCCGCTGAAGTAAATGCGCTTACTCAATAAGCGCATTTACTTCAGCGGCTTTTCCCCGGCGGCTTTTCAAAAATGCCGGTTATGATTCCGGGCACCTCATTGGCGGGCCGCATAAAAACGCGTGTAGTGGGGTGGATGAGTGGGGCTGTCTCATTGGTCGGTTTAGTTGGGTGTGCGATCAATAGGAGTCCAGGTTACAAACAATAAGCCTTATTATTGTTTGTAACCTGGACTCCTATTGGTCGCACACCCAACTAAAGCAACCAATAAGGCAGCCCCACTCATCCACCCCACTACGCGCGTTTTTATCGTTGACTCGGCTAGGCTGTGCTTCTGTCAGTGTTAAGGATCAGCACAAGCAACTTGACACCTGATTTCAACAAACTGGTAAATGACTGCAGTCAGATGCATCATTCTCATTGACATTGTTCTGTTACTTACTGAGTTACTTTGTTTTTCAAATAAATGTGCTTTTTTTTCTTTAAAGACCTTTTATTTTGGCTATTTAAAATATTAATTATTTTACTTAATATACAATGCGGCCCTTTAAAATTGTGAATTTCTGAATGTGGCCCTTGCACGGAAAAGTTTGCCCACCCCTGGCCTAGTACCTCCCACAGATAATCCCACTCGACCCGGTCAAAAGCCTTTTCAGCATCCATGGCTACCACTATCTCTACCTCCCTACTCTCCGGGGGCATCACAATCACATTGAGCAGCCTTCTTATGTTGGCCACCAGCTGCCTCCCCTTCAGAAATCCAGTTTGGTCCTCCATAATTACATCCGATACACAGTCCTCAATTCTGGTCGCCAAGATCTTGGCCAGTAACTTGGCGTCTACGTTGATCAAAGAGATCGGCCTGTATGACCCACAAGCCTCCGGGCCCTTATCCCGTTTCGGAATAAGCGAGATGGTGGCCTGCGACATCGTCGGGGGTAAACTCCCTCTGTCTCTTGCCTCGTTAAAGACCCCGACCAGCACCGGCCGCACTAACCCGGCAAATCTTTTGTAAAACTCCACCGGATACCCGTTCGGCCCCGGGGCTTTGCCCAACTACATGACCTTCAGGCCCCCCAACACTGCTTTGATCCTGACCAGGGCCCCCAGTCCATCCACCAGCCCCCTCCCCACTCTTGGGAAGGTCAGTCCGTCCAGGAATCGCCTCAACCTCCCCGGTCCCCGGGGGGTTCCGAAGCATACAGCTTCCTATAAAAGTCCCTAAAGACCTTGTTAAGGCCTGCCGGGTCACCCACTAGACTACCCTCCCCATCCACTATCCTCCCTATTTCCCTAGCTGCTTCCCTCTTCCTTAGTTGTTGCGCAAGCATTCTACTGGCCTTCTCCCCATGCTCATAAATCACGTCTTTTATCTTTCTAAGCTGCTCTACAGCCTTGCCTGTAGTCAGCACCCCAAACCCGGCCTGCAGCCTCTGTCATTTCCTGAGTAACTCTGGCCTCGGGGATTCCGCGTAATTCCTGTCCGTCCATAGAATTTCCTTAATCAGTCGGTCTGTCTCTGCCCTGTCTGTCCTGTCCCTGTACACCCGGATTGAAATCAGCTCCCCTCTCACCACTGCCTTCCGTGTCTCCCAGAGCACCGCTGCCAAGACTTCTCCAGTATCGTTCACCTGCAGGTAATTCTGCATGCATTTCCTCAGCCTCTCACACACCGCCTCGCCCGCGAGTAGTCCAACTTCCAGCCTCCATGGTGGGCGCTGAAAGTTGTCCTTACAAAACTGCAGGTCTACCCAGTGCGGAGCATGGTCCGATATGGCAATTGCCGAGTATTCTGCCCCCACCATTCTGGCCAGCAAGGTCCCTACTCACAACAAAGTAGTCAATTCGGGAATACACCTTGTGGACGTGGGAGTAGTACGAGAACTCCCTCGTCGTCGGCCGGCTAAATCCCCACGGATCTGCTCCCCCCATTTGCTCCATGAACCCTCTCAGTTCCTTTGCCATCGCTGGCAACATGCCCGTTCTTAAACCTGACCGGTCCAGGCTCGGGTCCAGGACTGTATTAAAGTCCCCGCCCATGATCAGCTTAGCGAGTCCAAGTCGGGGATCTTCCCTCGCAACCTCCTAATAAAATCCACATCGTCCCAATTAGGGGCATACACACTGACCAGGACTACACTCACCCCTTCGAGCTTACCCCTCACCATAACGAACCTGCCACCCCCATCCACGACTGTGCCCTCCGCCTCGCAACCCCCCTCGTCTTAGAATCAAGCCCCGAATGAAAGACCTGACTGACCTAGCCCTTCCTTAACCTAACTTGGTCTGCCACTTTCAGGTGCATCTTCTGCAGCAAGACTATGTCCGCCTTCAGAACCCGCAGATGCGCAAACACACGCGCCCTCTTCACTGGCCCGTTTAACCCTCTAACATTCCAGGTGATCAGCCTGGTTGGGGGGCACTTCGCCCACCCCCCCCCCCCTCCCCCTCCCCCCCCCCCCCCTCCCCCCCCCACTTTGCCGATCAGCCATCCCCTTTCCTTGGCCAGCCCCCCAGCCCCGTCAGCAGAACGACTCCCCCGCTCCCCCCCCTAGCAGCACCATCCTATCACCTAACCCCTGCTCTAATCTAACTATATGCACACCCTCCCACTTTGGCTTCTGTTGACTAGCCCCACTCAGCTAGCCTGGGGCTCCCAGCCTCGGCGCCAGCGCGTCTCCCACCCATTGTTCCCAGTCACCCCTCCCCCGACCCATCCATACCACTTCCCCAGATCAGCCCTACTTAAGCAAACACTCCATACAAGTCATAAACAGCCCCCACTCTAGCACAACTCAAGTTAAGCAAGACAAAAAAAGAGAGATTAGAAATAACAGGCACTCTCAGTCCTTCCCATACAGACACAGAAAAGATTGCACAACGTTCCCCTGAAGCATCCCTCTTAACCCAACCATTAAACTGTTTTCTTTATTATTTTCCCCTAGCCAAGCTCCAACTAATCAAAGAGCCCAAAAAGGGAACATTCAGGTAAACCATGCAAAAAGCACACAAAGAAACGACAAAAACGGACCCAAACATACAGGCAATTTTTTAAATGAGAGACACACCACATATACTTAAAAGTTCTAACATGAGCCCAAACGCCCTCAGCTTAGGGCCAGCCCTTGCTTCTTAACGAAGTCCATCGCCTCTTCGGGTTCCTCGAAATAGTGGTGCTGACCTTCACACTGTGACCTTCATAGGGGCTGGTTTAGCTCACCAGGCTAAATCGCTGGCTTTTAAAGCAGGCCAGCAGCACGGTTCAATTACCGTACCAGCCTCCCCGGACAGGCGCTGGAATGTGGAGACTCAGGGCTTTTCACAGTAACTTCATTGAAGCCTACTCGTGACAATAATCGATTTTCATTTTTTTTTTCATTTCATACGTAACCCACAGTCGCGCCAGGAAAAGCAGCCCGAATTTCATCTTGTGTTTATTCAGTATCTCCTTCACCTGCCTGTCGCCTCCCCTCCTCCTGGCCACCTCACATCTTGGTAAACATGCAGGGTGGTATTGTCCCAAGTGCAGCTTTGCGTGCTCTTTGCCCATTGCAGCACCCGTTCCTTGGCCAGGTACCTGTGAAAGCGTACCACCATCGCTCATGGAGGACCCCCTCGTCGTGGCTGCCTCACCTGCACTCTGTGTGCCCTGTCCACCACCGGCGGGCGCGGGAACACCTCGTTCCCCAGCAACATCTGAAACTTGCCCTCCACATACGTGGCAGCGTCCGGCCCCTCTGCCCCCTCCGGTAGGCCCACGATTCTCACGTTCTGCCAGTGAGATCTGTTGTCCAGTTCCTCCAGCCTTTTCAGAAGCACTTTTTGCTGGTCCCTCAACCTCCGAATCTCCACATCCGCCACCGTTTCAAAGTCAGCCTGCACCTCCACTGACTTCTCCAACTGCTGGAGCTTCTCAGCCTGATCATCCAGCCTTTTTTCCATCCAGTCAATCGACTCCTGTAGCGGTCAAAGTTGTCATGCTTCAAAGCCAAAAGGCCCTCCTGCATAGTCTGCAGCAGCTGCTCCATTGTGGGCTGGGCTGTTGGCTCCTTGCTCTGAACACCAGCCATGCTGGTCCCTCTCACAGCCTCCACTGTGCCCTTACTCGACCACTTCTTCTGCTGTTTACGGTCCCTCCGGCTTCTTAGGTCCATACAATTCTGTATGGGTCCAGTGCCTGAGTACTATTGCTTTCCAGTTCCGCGCTCAAAAGCGCAAAAAAGGTCCAAAAGTCCGACCGAGACGGGAGCCACCACATGTGCGACCTATTCCCTCATAGCCGCCACCGGAAGTCCCTGGGAAGATTATTGTTGTTAAGGTAAGGTTATTAAAATGCTGGGCTTTAGTGATTGGGGGTTCGGTGTGAATTGGACCAGGAAAAACTGCAGATTTTAAAATATTCAAAGTCAGGCGAGACAGGAATATTAAACCTTTCTGCATCTCTCAGAACAGCCATAAAGGTCACCAACAGCACGGTGGCGCAGTGGTTAGCATTGCTGCCTCACGCTGCTGAGATTCCAGGTTCAATATCGGCCCTGGGTCACTGTCCGTGTGCAGTTTGCACATTCTCCCCGTGTTTGCATGGGCTTCGCCCCCACAACCCAAAGATGTGCAGGGTGGGTAGATTGGCCACGATAAATGGACCCTTAATAGGAAAAAATGAATAGGGTACTCTAAATTTATATTTGAAAAAATTAAAGAAAAAGAACAGCCATAAGGGATTTATCACAAAAAGAAAATGTAAAATATTTGAGTGCGGAAAATGAACTTAAAAATTAAGATAAACCAAATTGCTGAAGCTGAAACAAAAACGGAAAATACTGGACAATCTCAGCAGGTCTGACAGAGTCTGTGGAGAGAAGGGAGCAAATGTTTCTAGTGTGGATGATGGGAACTAATGTTTCAAGTCTCATAGAATTTACAATGCGGTAGGAGGCCATTCAGCCCATCGAATCTGCACCGCCCTTAGAAAGCGCACCCTACTCAAGCCCACGCCTCAACCCTATCTCCCTCACCCAGTAACCCTACCTCACCTTTTGGATACGAAGGGCAATTTAGCATGGCCAATCCACCTAACCCACACATCTTTGGACTGTAGGAAGAAACCGGAGCACCCGGAGGAAACCCACGCAGACACGGGGGGAACGTGCAGACTCCGCACAGACAGTGACCCAAGTTGGGATTTAAACCCAGGACCCTGGTGACGTGGAGCAACAGTGCTAACCACTGTGCTACTGTGCCGCCCAATGCTTTGACAAAGAGTTATCCAGACTTAAAACGTTCACTCCCATCTCTCTCACAGATGCTGTCAAGCCTGCTGAGATTGTCCAGCATTTTCTGTTTTTGTCAAAAATTAAGATACCCCCTACAGTTAATGAAGGTGACAATTGCATTTTGGACCTGACTGAGATAGTCTTTGTAGAGTTTAAAAATGAGAAATGTACAGACATGCTGGACAATAAGGTTCAATTATAACATTGAGGAATCTTCTCTGCAGATGGAATTTTGGACTATAATCATTGCAAGTAGGAAACCAAGGGTGGGCAAATGAAGATGTTACCTCTGATAACAGCTGGAGCTGAGGAAAATCTGCCTGAGGATTGTGGAATACTTACGTGTGGTCCCAACAGAAGTAAATAACTTTAAGATTAATGTGTCTTACAGAGGATTCTTGGGGTAAGTAATAAGTAAACCTAAGTGTTAATTTAATCATATTTGCTTTGTTTATTTTTTTAAAATGCAACAAAGTTTGTTTGGTTGATAAAAAGTAGAATCTTGTGGCGTAGTTCTATTGGCTCAAACATGTTTTTTGGATTTCTTTTTGATATGTTATAATCCCGAGCCAGATCGTAGCAACTGCTATAAAAAAAAGCAGATGGGATCCTGGGCTTTATAAACAGAGACTCTTGTGACAATGATGTGGTTCTCAGCCACAGACTCGAGAGCCAGCGAGACCTCCCATGTTGCCTCTTTCGAGAAGACCTGCAATTTCTGTGTCCCTCAAGCAGTTAACAGGCCACCGACAGACTGTCCTTGAAATCAAGGACTCCATCAGCAATGCCACCCGGGAGGTGGTGGCTGCTGTCAGGACTACACCCGCCTGAGGCCTCAGATCGAGGAGGGACACACACATAACTTAGTGACAGCAGGAAAGGGGTGGCAGGTTGGAGATTGTGGGAAGGAGAGTTGGCAGCAAGGACAAGATGTGATTTTTGGCTCCTCCACCCCCCTCAGTCAAGTCTGCTTCCCTGGCAGTTCATAATCAAACATGGCAAGCTCCTCACCCACCACTGGGTTAAAGCAAGCAGTGATGGGATGAAGCCCTACTTATTGCTTCAACTGGTAGTGGAGTGGGAATGGCGTCCACAAGCCATGGACTTAAATAAGGTGTAAGTGGGAAGGTGACAGGGTTCTCACCCACCACCTGATTAAATGCCCCATTCCCTCCACACCAAACTTGCTCACAGAGTAAAAAAGCAAGGCAGCTATCTGAAACCGTTGTAAAAATCTGGTCATCTTCCTATTGGAGTATTAGCCCATTCTGGGTACTGCATCATAATGGAGATATTATGGTCGTGGAGAGATTGATGACAAGATTTAAATAGAATAATAGCAGGGCCTAAATTTTCATGCTTGGGACAATTCCTGGCACTGCAAACCCAATTGGCAAAAAGTGCCCGGATGGTTTGATAGTTGGCCGATAGATGCCGGGTGGCATTGATCTAGCGTCAACACGGCTAAATGGCTTCTTAAACTCCCGTAAGGTGGCATTGATCTAGCGTCAACACGGCTAATGACTTCTTAAACTCCCGTAACCACGTAAGACTGGGTCCCGCCCATTGTGGGCGTGATCCAGATCGCAAATTCTTGCGAGATCTGCTTAGATCTCACAAGGTGTAATGACCATCGGGAATCCCGGGGGCGTGGCCTCTCCTGGGATCTACCGGCCGCGTTCCGCTCCGATTCCGGAGGACGCAGACGGTAAATCGTGCCCTTAGTCATTTTTTGGGCCTTGGGGAGGTTTTCACTGTCAAGCCCACACTTAGAAATATTTTTAACACTGGGGAGCTGAAGTTGCTGAGGAGGTTGGCTCCCCAGAGATCGGGGCACCATTTTGAAAGTGTGCCCAGATTTCTGTGAGGACCTGAGGTTTCCCCACAATCCCCACCAACAGACAGTGTCATCCTCCGCACACATGGGCATTACCCCCCCCCCCCCCCCCCCCCCCCCCAAAGTGAGGACACCTCACTGAGGGTTCCCTCCCTTTTCAGGCCTCCCCACCCACTTTTTCCCCACCCTTTCATGACCCCACCCTACATCCAGCCCAATCTTTATTAGGCCCCTTCATACCCACCCTTTACCTGCCCACCCTACATAGCCCACCTTATTCACTCTTTTCATGCACATGGACCCTCTCAGGCCCAGACACTCTTCAGTACCATCTGCGATCCAGGCACCGTGTCTGTGCCCCTGTCAGCGCCACCCAGGCACTGCCAAGGTGCCAGGCTGGCAGTGTCAAGGTGCACTGTCCCCAACCACTCATGGCTTTCAATAGCCTGGGAAACCCCTCAGGTGCCATTAGGCCTGATTAACGAAGACTAAACAGCGGTAGGTTCAGGCACACTGGCGAATCCATTAGTTCCTGGGCCCAAAGAGAATCCAGTGCAAACATATTTAAATAAGCCTAATGGTGAGATCCAGATTCGGACGTCTCACGAGGTTCGGTGAATCTTGCAAGACTTCTCAAACGTCGAGAATCTCGTGAGAGGCCTCTTGCAAGATTCATCGATCACGTTGCGCCATCTCTCTGTTTCTCTCCACAGATGCTGCCAGACGTTCTGAGTTTATCCAACATTTTCTGTTTTTATTTGCAATTCCATGCTCCTGGCTCAGAACCTGGCTCATAAATTTGATAAGTTATGGTTCCTGCTCTCCAATCATTCTCTTCTTTTTCCACTTGAATGAACTGTACTCTTACGGACACAGAAGCCACACACTCCGCCGCTCGCTATTATTGTTTGTGCTGTTCAGTTCACCATCATTTGTTGTTGCTCCTTTAACTTACTGCATTGCCAATGTCTCCATGTCCTGGTGGTCCTGCTGGTCCGGGAGGTCCGGGAAGTGCAACAGCTGCAAAGAAACCATAAAGTGAAAATTGGTTTTCTGTTAGGAAATGTGCAGTGTTGCAGCAAGGAGTTCAACTGATGTTATAAAACTTCTCAGAGTTAACAGTGGTCATAAACTGGCACCCACGCATCAAGGCCTTTTGTGGATACAAGCAGATCTTGAATTTTCAATTCCAATAATTACCAAAAAACACTTCAGTGTGGGCTCACCGGATCCGAAGACTCCTGGAATTCCTGGAGGTCCAGGGGGCCCAGGTCGACCTCTTGCACCCACAGTACCATAGCCTGGCGGTCCTGGAGGGCCAGGTATTCCTGGTGGCCCCAATGGTCCGACAATGGATTCACCTTTGGGTCCCTGTGAGGAGGAAGAAAGTGGAACACAGTTAACAAAATTGTAGGAGACATTGAAGGTGGTTCTTAGAGGGGAGATTAGTTCTTTCAAGGCGCCCCATTTCATTAGATGCGGCGAAGGCAGTTGATAGGGTGGAGTGGGGCTATTTGTTTGAGGTTTTGGAGAGGTTTGGCTTTGGGCTGAGATTTATATCTTGTATCCGGCTTTTGTACAGTGCCCCCACTGCGAGCGTCTACACAAACGCTCTAAATTCAAACTACTTCCAACTGAAGAGGGGCACGAAACAGGGGTGTCCACTGTCCCTGCTATTGTTCTGCATTGGTAATTGAGCCTCTGGGTATTGAGGCCACCTCTGAAGTGGAAGGGAACAGAGAGAGGGAGGGGTGCATCGGGTGTCATTATATGCGGATGACTTGCTGCTGTGCGTGATGGACCCTCTCTCCAGTGCAGAGAAGATAATGAAGATGCTTGAGAAGTTTGGCTCCTTTTCGTAGCACAAATTGAACCTGGATAAAACAAATGCTTTCCGGTGAATCTTCCAGTGAGGGGTGTCAACCTGGAGAAGTTTTCGCTCGGCCAGATCCAGTTTTCGTTATCTGGGAGTCCAGGTTGCGCATGACTGGGCCTCGTTACAGAAGTTATATTTTGGGGACCTAGTTAAAGTGCTGAAGACTGACCGAAAGAGATGGGATAACCTCCCGCTGACTTTAGCAAGGAGAGTCAAGTTGGTCAAAATGAACATCCCTCCAAGATTTCTACTTTTGTTTCAGTTTTTTCCAGTTTTCCTTAAGTCTTTTTTCTTCGCGAGAGTCAATAAGATGATCTCATTGTTTATTTGGGCTGGCAGGACCCCTCGGGTGCACAGTTTTTTTTTTAACAAAGGGATAGGCAGTCAGGGGGCCCAGTGTTCCCAACCTTTTAAACTACTTTTGGGCGGCGAACATTGAAAAGGTGCACCGTTGATATAGAGGGACAGAGTCATGTCGGCCGGGGGGGGGGGGGGGGGGGGGGAATTGAGATGTATGAATGTAAGAAAGCACAAGGAATGCTTGCCTTCATTGGATAATTGAGGATAAAAACTGGCAAGTCTGCTACAGTTCTATAGAACCTCGGTGAGAACGCACTTGGAATATTGCACACAATTCTGGTCGCCACACTACCTGAAGGATGTGGAGGCTTTGGAGAGGGTGCAGAGGGGGTTTACCAGGATGTGGCCTGGTCTGGAGAGCGTTAGCTATGTGGAGAAGCTGAATAGACTTGGACTGTTTTCATTAGAAAGATGGAGGTTGAGGGGTGACCTGATAGAGGTCTGCAAGATCATGAGGGGCATAGATAGAATGGATGGGCAGGCACTCTTTCCAAGGGTGGAGGGGTCAGTCACCAGGGGATATAGGTTTAAGGTCCGTGGGGCAAAGTTTAGAGGTGTACAAGGCAGATCTTTTACGCAGAGGGTGGTGAGTGCCTGGAACATGTTGCCAGGGGAGGTTGTGGAAGCAGATACATTAACGGCGTTCAAAAGGCATCTTGGCAAATACAAGGATAGGATGGGTATCGAGGGATACAGCACAAGGAAGTGCTGAGGGTTTTGGCAAAGGTTGGCATCATGACCGGTACTGGCTTGGAGGCCGAAGGACCATTTCCTGTGCTGTATTGTTCTTTGTAAAGGCACCAGTTTAACAGCATTAGTCAGAGCTTCTCTTCCGTTTACTCTGATGAAATGGACTGCCCGTCCGGTGGAAATATTTGGGCAGTTTAGACGGCACTTTCGACTGAGTGCTATGTCGGTGTTGGCCCCAATTTGTAGAAACCATTGTTTGTGCTGGTTGTTTCGGATTCGTCCTTCAGGGCTTGAAGAGAGGAGAGGGTAGAGTGGTTTGGTGACTTGTTTGTTGGTGGTAAGTTCGCTAGTTTTGAGGAATGGCTGGAGAAGTATATGCTCCCAAGAGGTAACGAGTTTCGGTTCCTCTGAGACTTTGTGCACAAGGAGGGTGCATCCTTCCCTTTGCCGCCCCCACCCCCCCCTCTCGTTGATAGACACAGTTCTCTCGGTGGTTGGCGTAGGGGAGGGGATGGTGTCGGAGATCAATGGCCAGCTGGTGTCGAAAGAGCAGGTCCTGTTGGATGAGATTAAAAGGAAATGGGAGGACGAGTTGAGCCTGGAGTTTGAGGGAAGGGTGTAGAGTGAAGATCTATATAGAGCCAAACCCACCTCCTCGTGGGCTGGGTTCAGCCTGATTCAATTCAAGTTGGTGCATTGGGCACATTTGACTAGGGCACGAATGAGTGGGTTGTTCACGGACGCAGAGGACAGGTGCGGAGCGGAGGACAGGTGCGGAGCGGAGGACAGGTGCGGAGCGGAGCGGAGGGCAGGTGCGGAGCGGAGGACAGGTGCGGAGCGGAGGACAGGTGCGGAGCGGAGGACAGGTGCGGAGCGGAGGACAGGTGCGGAGCGGAGGGCAGGTGCGGAGCGGAGGACAGGCGCGGAGCGGAGCGGAGGGCAGGTGCGGAGCGGAGGACAGGTGCGGAGCGGAGGGCAGGTGCGGAGCGGAGGGCAGGTGCGGTGCGGAGGGTAGGTGCGGAGCGGAGGACAGGTGCGGTGCGGAGGGTAGGTGCGGAGCGGAGGGCAGGTGCGGAGCGGAGGGCAGGTGCGGTGCGGAGGGTAGGTGCGGAGCGGAGGACAGGTGCGGAGCGGAGGGCAGGTGCGGAGCGGAGGACAGGTGCGGAGTGGAGGGCAGGTGCGGAGCGGAGGACAGGTGCGGAGCGGAGGGCAGGTGCGGAGCGGAGGGCAGGTGCGGAGCGGAGGACAGGTGCGGAGCGGAGGACAGGTGCGGAGCGGAGGGCAGGTGCGGAGTGGAGGGCAGGTGCGGAGCGGAGGGCAGGTGCGGAGCGGAGGGCAGGTGCGGAGCGGAGGGAAGGTGCGGAGCGGAGGACAGGTGCGGAGCGGAGGGCAGGTGCGGAGCGGAGGACAGGTGCGGAGCGGAGGACAGGTGCGGAGCGGAGGACAGGTGCGGAGCGGAGGACAGGTGCGGAGCGGAGGGCAGGTGCGGAGCGGAGGACAGGTGAGGAGCGGAGGGCAGGTGCGGAGCGGAGGGCAGGTGTGGAGTGGAGGGCAGGTGCGGAGCGGAGGGCAGGTGCGGAGCGGAGGACAGGTGCGGAGCGGAGGGCAGGTGCGGAGCGGAGGGCAGGTGTGGAGTGGAGGGCAGGTGCGGAGTGGTGCTCGAGGGGTCTGGCGAATCACACACACATGTTTTGGTCCTACCCTAAGCTCATGCGCTTCTAAATCTTCTTCAACACCATGTTAAGAATTCTTGGGATTGATTTGGAACCGTGCCATGATTTAGAATCCTAAATATTTTTTAAAAAATGAAATAAAAGTCTTTTCAGGTTTCCATACTTTCAGAGAATGAGATGAAATAGTGGATGGGTTCTTAGGCACTGGGAGGGTTTTATTAAGTTACATGTTAACATTATGGGCGCGATTTAAATGAAACATTTGTAAGTGTGATTTTGGGCACGTTTGCGGGAGTTTCTCCTCGGCTGCGTTGGTGAGGTCGCAGCCCATATTTAATGGCACTTAGTGCCAGAAACAAGCTTCCTCGAGTTACTCGCCATTACTGGCTGTCTTAACGTCTGATTCAACGGACTGACACCTCAGTGCCTCGCCGCAAACAGGGGGGAGCTGCTTTTGTTTCAAAACAATTATTTTTATTCAAATCTTTTTCATTTGTAACAATATAACATAAAATTGATGTTACAAATTACAAAATATAAGGAACACAGTCAACTGTTAAGAACACATCCAAATGGGCAGCACGGTAGCATTGTGGATAGCACAATTGCTTCACAGCTCCAGGGTCCCTGTTTCGATTCCGGCTTGGGTCACTGTCTGTGCCGAGTCTGCACGTCCTCCCCCTGTGTGCGTGGGTTTCCTCCGGGTGCTCCGGTTTCCTCCCACAGTCCAAAGATGTGCGGGTTGGGTGGATTGGCCATGCTAAATTGCCCTTAGTGTCCAAAATTCTATGATAATCTATGCTTAACCTGAGGCAAAAGTTCGGCACAGCATCGTGGGCCGAAGGGCCTGCACTGTGCTGTATTTCTCTAAATGTAACTTCCACACAATAAACTAAAAATCCCCTAACAGACGGTGACTAACTCTTTAAGAAAGGAAATGAATGGCTGCCATTTCAGCTAGAACCCTGCTACTGACCCCCTAGTGGTGTACTTGACCTTCTCCAAATATAAAAATTCCATGAGGTCACCCAACCAGACCGGGCGGAGTAGGAGACCTCCCCCCAAACAGAATTTGCTCCAGGCTATCGATGATGCAAAGGCAAGGACATCCGCCTTCAACCCTGTCTGCAGCACTGCTGAGTCCAATAGCCTGAAACTGACCACCAATGCACAAGGCATTGATGTTAAAAATCTCTGATATGGTGTTAAAGAAGCTTAACAACCTGGGACACGACCAGAACATATCAGTGTGATTAACTGGCCGCTGAGAACACTGCTCACAACTGTCACCCACCCCCGGAAATAAGCCACTCATCCTCGCCTTGGTCATATGAGTCCGATGCACCACCTTGAACTTGATCAAACTTAGCCGAACACAGGAGGACGTGGAGTTTACCCTGTGAAGAGCCTCACTCCACATCCCCTCATCCAAAATAGGACCAAATTTGCTTTCCCACTTTATCTTCACCTTGTCCAATAGAGCGGACATTGACAGAGGCCCTCCCGCGATTCACCGAGCGTAACTGGCTGAGTTCCCGACAGCGTGGTTCTAACCACCTATCGGCCGCCGGGAACGTCAGATGGCGGCTGCAGACTCAGTCCCAATGGACGGCCAGGCAAGTGATCGGGCGGGACCGATCCACGGGCGCTCACGTTCTTGCGGGGACCTACTTCTTCCATCACGGTCCGCGGTGCGAGTCCGCCATGTCGCACGGGATGGCCACCGCCATGTGCATGCGCGGACTCCCGACCAGAAGTGCAAGGCCCCGTATCCGCAGCCAGAGCTGCGACAATCATTCCGGGGCCCTGCCAGCCCCCTGCAGGTAGGAGAATCATGAAATGCCAGCGATTTCAAAGAAGCCTGTCTGGTCTTCCGAGATCATCTCTGGGAGGCAGGGCTCCAATCACAGCAGCAACGTCTTGACAAGTAATTTAGAATCCACGTTCTAAAGTGATATGGGTCGATATGACCCAAATTCCGCAGGATCCTTACCCTTCTTCAGGATCAGAAAAATAGAAGCCCGTGTAAGTGTTACGGGCAACAAACCCCAGGACAAGGAATCATTGAACATGTCCAATATTAACAGAATCAATTGACCCAAAAGCTTCTTGGAGAACTCAATTGGGAATCCATCAGGGCCGGGAGCTTTGCCCTTCTTCATTAACCCAAACTTTCAGAATCTCCTCAGGACTAAACGGGTATTCCAACTCCTCCCACCTTTCTCTCTCTACCAATGGGAAAGACAACCTATTTAAAAACTCCGCCATGACCGAACTCTCCTCTGGGGTCTCCGATCTATAAAAATCCCGATACAATGCTTCGAAAGTCGCGATGACTTTAAACGAGGCAGAAACTAAACTGCCACTCGAGTCTCTAATCTGTATCATCTCCCAGGAAGCCGTCTGCTTCCTCAGCTGATGAGCTAAAAGGCGACTGGTTTTATAAAATACCCCATGCGAGCGCCACAGCTAACTCAACACCTTACCTGTTCAGAATAATTCAAATAATGTCCGCAGTTTTTTCCTGCTCGCAAGCAAGGTAGGGAGTACTGATGGTCCACCTCAAGGATGGAGTCCACCAGCATCTGCCTCGCCACCCTCGCAATCCGTTCCATATGTGCTTCACAGAAGATTATCTCCCCCGAATAGCCACCTTTTAAAAAATATATTTAGAGTACCCAATTCATTTTTTCCAATTAAGGGGCAATTTATTGTGGCCAATCCACCTACCCTGCACATCTTTGGGTTGTGGGGCGAAACCCATGCAGACACGGGGAGAATGTGCAAACTCCACATCGACAATGACCCAGAGCCGGGATCAAACCTGGGACCTGGGCGCCGTGAGGCAGCAAGGCTAACCCACTGCGCCACCGTGCTGCCCTCCGAATAGCCACCTTAAGGGCTTCCCATAGCGTAGAGTGTGAGATAGACTCGCTCCTGTTAAACTTGGTATATTCCTCAATGGCGGAGGATTTAGGTTTGCAAAATCCGTTATCTGCAAACAAGGCCATATCCAACCTCCATGGCGCGTGCTGAGAGGGACCTGACTGTAGGACCAAGTCCACAACGTATGGAGCAGGGTCTAAAATCACAATAGCCACACCCTGCCCTCTTCCCCCAGTGGAGGAGACCTACCCACCAGAAAAATGCCTGTCTGTGAATATACCTGATGGACATGGGAAAAAAAAACTAAAAATCCTTATCTCTCAGATGCAAAAAATGCCATGGATCTGCCCCCTCCTTCATCTGTTCTATAAAAGCCTACAATGCCTTTGCCACCCTGGGCCTAGATCGATCCAACTTTAGATCTACAACACCGTTTGAGTTCTCTCCCAAGATTAGTTCATATGGGTATATGTCAGGAATGGAGGCCAGCAATATCCGAATGCACACCGTATATTCCCAGTTTGGCACATTAACTTTGATCAGGACTACCAAAGTGCTCGCCAAAGAACACAAAACATCACATGTCTGCAACCAGGATCCACCACAATCCTTGCCGCTGAAAATGGAACTAGTTTATTAATCCAAATTGCTGCCCATGGGCACTACCATCAAAGCCTGAGTGAAATATATGGCTCACCCCCCCCTTCTGCAATTTTGGCTGGTCCTTTATCTGCATATGAGTCTTCTGCAAAAACACATCAGCACTCAAACTTTTCAGGTGAGCGAATACTCCCTTACATTCCAGGTGACCATCCAAATTGAGGGTTTCTCATGCCCCTTGACCCGGAGTCAGCCATTTCCACCATAACCTCGGGGTTATCTAACAACTACTTCGAGACTACAGGCATGTGGCCTACCCAAGATGGCTATCAAGCCCACCAGCAAGACAAAACAAAGAGAGGTCTGTAGTCACCATCAGCAAACAAATCAACTCTAATCGAGCCCATGTTTTTTGTCAAAGGCGTCCATATCCTCCGGCACATCGAAATGATATTCCTTCGTCTCACAAGTCACTTGGAGCCATGCTAGCTACACCACCCTAAACCCAACTCCATTCTTATACAGGGTGGCTTTAGCCTTGCTAAACACCTTCCACTTCTTTGCGAGTTCAGCTCCAACGTCCTGGTAAAACCTGATGGCGTGACCTTCCCACTTATGTCCCCGATGCGACTTAGTCCATTTCAGGACCCGTTTCTTCTCCTGGAAACTGTGGAACCGTCCAGTAACAGCCCATGCTGGTTCATTGGGTCGGGGCTTCTGCCGGAGTGTCCAATGGGTTTGATCCAGCTCAGGAGGGGACGTCAATCCGCCCTCCCCCATCATCATCCCAAACATCTTCGAGAAACACTCTGTGGGAGTTGGGCCTTCCAAACCCTCTGGTAACCCCACAATTCTGACATTCTGCTTCATAGCATGGTTCTCCAGATCATATACCTTGACCCTCACTCAGTGCTTTATTATCCCCGGCCATCAAGAAGATCTCAGCCTCCAGCAAGGTTTTATTGAATTTACAGTGCAGAAGGAGGCCATTTGGTCCATTGAGTCTGCACCGGCACTTGGAAAGAGCACCCTACCTAAACCCACACCTCCACCCTATCCCCATAACCCCACCTAACCTTTTTGGATGCTAAGGGCAATTTAGCCTGGCCACTCCACCTAACCTGCATATCTTTGGACTGTGGGAGGAAATGTGAGTGCCAGGAGGAAACCCATACAGACATGGGGAGAACGTGCAGACTCCACACAGACAGTGACCCAAGCCGGGAACCGAACCTGGTACCCTGGAGCTGTGAAGGGGGGCATGGTGGCCTGGCCTGTGATAGGGACCTACCAATCGGCGTGCGGGCTGGTTCCGTGGGGGCCTACTTTACTCCGCGCCTGGCCCCAGTCGGGCTCTGCCATATTGCCCAGGGGCCGGCGTGGAGAAGGGAACCCCGAACACGCGCGGAAATATGCCGGCCGTTCTATGCCCGCAGACTCGCTCGGGCCATTCCGCGCGGGCTGGAGCTGCGGGGACCACTCTGGCGGCAATCTAGCCCCTCAGAAAGGTGAGAAGTCCTCACTTTCGGGGCCGCTGACGCTGGAGTCGTTGGTGCGGTTTTCATGCCAGCGTAGGGACATAGCCCCATTATTAGAGAATCCTGCTCGATGTGTATCAAGTGAGTTATTCATGTCAGACAAAATGCTTCTTCCCTTTCACTGACCACATGTTCATTATCTTGCAGGATCCCCATCTTTTGGGGCCAGGCCATCCGGAGTCATTCACCCTTCCACCCAAGAGATTAGGTCACCATCGAGGCGTCACAGCTGTGACCTGCACCTTCCACCAGCGCAGAGACCTGCACCTTCCACCAGCGCAGAGACCTGCACCTTCCACCAGCGCAGAGACCTGCACCTTCCACCAGCGCAGAGACCTGCACCTTCCACCAGCGCAGAGACCTGCACCTTCCACCAGCGCAGAGACCTGCACCTTCCACCAGCGCAGAGACCTGCACCTTCCACCAGCGCAGAGACCTGCACCTTCCACCAGCGCAGAGACCTGCACCTTCCACCAGCGCAGAGACCTGCACCTTCCACCAGCGCAGAGACCTGCACCTTCCACCAGCGCAGAGACCTGCACCTTCCACCAGCGCAGAGACCTGCACCTTCCACCAGCGCAGAGACCTGCACCTTCCACCAGCGCAGAGACCTGCACCTTCTACCAGCGCAGAGACATGGACCTTCCACCAGCGCAGAGACCTGCACCTTCCACCAGCGCAGAGACCTGCACCTTCCACCAGCGCAGAGACCTGCACCTTCCACCAGCGCAGAGACCTGCACCTTCCACCAGCGCAGAGACCTGCACCTTCCACCAGCGCAGAGACCTGCACCTTCCACCAGCGCAGAGACCTGCACCTTCCACCAGCGCAGAGACCTGCACCTTCCACCAGCGCCGAGACCTGCACCTTCCACCAGCGCAGAGACATGCACCTTGGTGGCCGCCATTTGGGACACAATCTGGTGAGTACCACACAGTTGCTTATGCACATCAGGTGGAGGCAAGAGCATCCAAGGGAGGCAGCAGTCGGAGGTCTGCTGTATCCCAGGACACAGCTGGGTCCCAGTCAGATGCCGAGCCTCTGGACAAGATTATTCCAGAACTGAAGCAGATGATAAGACGGAGCCGTGACATTGTGGAGGGGATGTCAACGACATTCGAGCGAGTGCGCAGCTAATTGGAGGAGTCCCAAAGACTATGGGGCAGGAGATGGTGCCAACAATTCATGGCATTGAGGCCAACACTGCTAGGCTGGTGACCGCAGTGGGAAACTGCCTATGCTCAAGAGGATAACGAAAGCCCAAAGCTGAGCGTTTGACTGTTAGCTGCTGCCTCTGTGATGCTGACGCTTCTAGAGTTCAGGCACAGTGTCCAGTCTTCAAAGTTTGATTGAAATGCGATGCAATAATAATAATCTTTATTAGTGTCACAAATGGGCTTACATTAACACTGTTACTGTGAAAATCCCCTTGTTGGCAAACTCTAGCACTTATTCAGGTACACAGAGGGAGAATTCAGAATGTCCAATTCCTCCACACAGACAGTGATCCAGGGCTGGGATCGAACCCGGGTCCTCAGCACCATAGGCAGCAGTGCTAACCACTGTGCCACTGTCCCTCCCCCAAATGATTATGAAAAGGTAAAAAGTGAGGAACCTTTTGGTCTGCAAGATATTTCCGGGAGGACACAAAAATAAGGAAAATAAAGAACAGTTAAAAAGGAAATTGGAAAAAAATTATTTACAGAAATATTGGCATAGAATCCATAAATTATTTCTAAAAGTTGTTCATGTAGATGGTGCCATCTCAAGACTTGATAGGCCAAATGGTTGTTTCCATAACAAAGAACAAAGAAGCATAGGATCAGACCCTTCGGCCCTCCAAGCCTGTACCAGACATGACACCAACCTTCGCCAAAACCCTCAGCACTTCCTTGTGCCGCATCCCTCTATACTCATCCCATCCATGTATTTGTCAACATGGCTTTTGAATGCCGTTAATGTATCAGCTTCTGAAACCACCCCTGGCAACGCGTTCCAGGCACTCACCCACCCTCTGCGTAAAACATCTGCTTCGCACATCTTTTCTAAACTTTACTCCACGGACCTTAAACCTATCCCCCCTGGTGACTGACCCCTCCACCCTGGGAAAGAGAGCCTGCCATCCACTCTGTCCATGCCCTTCGTAATCTTATAGACCTCCATCAGGTCACCCCTTTCTAATGAAAACAGTCCGAGTCTAATCAGCTTCTCCACATAGCTAACACCCTCCAGACCAGGCAACATCCTGGTAAATCTCCTCTGCACCCTCTCCAAAGCCTCCACATCCTTCTGGTAGTGTGGCAGCCAGAATTGTGCGCAGTATTCCAAGACGGCCTTACCAAGGTTCTATACAACTGTCGCATAAATTGCCAGTTTTTATACTTGATGCCCCGTCCAATGAAGGCAAGCATTCCGAATGCTTTCTTGACTACCTTGTCCACTTGTGTTGCCACCTTCACAGATCTGTGGACCTGTACGTCCAGATCGCTCTAACTTTCTATATTCCGAAGAATTTTGCCATTTACAGTATATTTTCCCTCTATGTTAGACCTACCAAAATGCATAACTTACATTTGTCCGGATTAAACTCCATTTGCCAGTTCTCTGCTGAATTCTCCAACCTAGCTTTGTCCTGCTGTATCTTCTGACAATCCTCAACACTATCTGGCATTCCACCAACCTTGGTGTCATCCGCGAACTTACTAATCTACGTTTCCCTCCAAATTGTTTATGACTGCGACAACAACTGAGGCCCCAGCAACGATTCCTGTGGAACACCACTAGTCACAACCTTCCATTCAGAAAAACACCCTTCTACTGCTACCCTTTGTCTTCTGTGACCCAGCCAGTTCTGCATCCATCTTACCACCTCACCTCTGATCCCGTGTGACTTCACCTTTTGTCTGCCATGAGGAACCTTGTCAAAAGCTTTACTGAAGTCCACGTGAACAACATCCACCGCCCTCCCCATAGAACATAGAACATAGAACAGTACAGCACAGAACAGGCCCTTCGGCCCTCAATGTTGTGCCGAGCCATGATCACCCTACTCAAACCCACGTATCCACCCTATACCCGTAACCCAACAACCCCCCCTTAACCTTACTTTTTTATTAGGACACTACGGGCAATTTAGCATGGCCAATCCACCTAACCCGCACATCTTTGGACTGTGGGAGGAAACCGGAGCACCCGGAGGAAACCCACGCACACAGGGGGAGGACGTGCAGACTCCACACAGACAGTGACCCAGCCGGGAATCGAACCTGGGACCCTGGAGCTGTGAAGCATTTATGCTAACCACCATAGAACATAGAACATAGAACAGTACAGCACCGAACAGGCCCTTCGGCCCTCGATGTTGTGCCGAGCAATGATCACCCTACTTGAACCCACGTAACCCGTACACCCGTAACCCAACAATCCCCCCATTAACCTTACACTACGGGCAATTTAGCATGGCCAATCCACCTAACTCGCACATCTTTGGACTGTGGGAGGAAACCGGAGCACCCGGAGGAAACCCACGCACACACGGGGAGGACGTGCAGACTCCACACAGACAGTGACCCAGCCGGGAATCGAACCTGGGACCCTGGAGCTGTGAAGCATTGATGCTAACCACCATGCTACCGTGAGGCCCCTAACATGCTACCCTGCTGCCCTAAAAATGGCCTGCACTGTGGTTTTGAATAGAGTCATTTCGGGAATATTCCCACACAGGGAGAAATTGCTGAAAACAGCTGCTGAAAACCTTCCTGAGCCTGACGTGATTTGAACACACAACCTTCTCATCTGGAGTCAGACGCGCTACCGTTACGCCACAAGCCCAATCTTCTTTGTCATCTCCGCATAAAACCCGATCAAGCTAGTGAGGCACAACAGCCCCTTCCCAAAACCATGCTGCAACAAAGTACGTTATCTCACAGGTACAGGGCATTTAACATATTTAATACTGTTAGGTTCCGTCATAATGTACATTTTACTGCACAACATTAAGGCTAAGAATAGATTTATTTCAAACTACTTACTACTGGCCCAGGTCTTCCATGAGGTCCAATGGGTCCTGCGGGCCCAGGGGAATGTGACAGGAACAACCCGCTGCCTGATTCTCCCTTTTCTCCTTTTTGGCCCATTGTACCAGAGTCTCCTTTTTCACCCTTTATGAGCCAAAAGACAAAAACATTTTAAGATGGTTCCTGAAGATGAATGCAGTTTACAAACGAATGGTTGCAAACATCAAAATAACCCATCGTCAAACTGTCAAGTGACATCAAAGATGTGAAACTATTTCTACGTAGACAAAATTATTGAGTTTATGGCAAGTCAAGCACATTGCAGAAAGCAGGAGACATACATCCAAACAACATCACTAAGATTGGGAAGCGTGTCCTTGTGGGGTCCGCACAGTGGGCAGGTTTAGCCTTTGACTAAATTGAGGGTTCCTGGATATACGCAAGTCGAGAAGACACAGCTGGAGTGAGGCACATCCAGAGTGGGAAGTTGGAACTTGGTAATTTGGTGCAGTGAGGTAATTCGGTGCAGAGTGGGAGAAGGTGCTTTTTCTCTACTGTTTTGTTCTCTCTCTTTCTTCTGGCCTGTAACTTTTAATCTGCAGGGAGAGAACCAGGGAGCATCTGAGACCCTGGGTGAGTTCTCCCAGTGAGCCAGAGAAGACACAGCCAGAGTGAGGCACAACCAAGAGTGAGTTTGGGAATTTGAAGCTAGGTGGGAATTCGAGGCTGGGTGGGGAGGAGGTGCTTATAACCCTGGTAAGTGACTGGTAAGTAGTTTTTCTTTTCATTGTCTAATTTATTTATTTTTCTTTCGTTTTTTTGAAATTGTAGTTGTATAAGTTTACCTAAGGTTTAAGACATGGCAGGAGATCCCAGACCCATACCATGCTCCTCGTGTGCGATGTGGGGGCTCAGGGACACGTCGACTGTCCCTGGCTCCTTCACGTGCAAGAAGTGTGTTCAGTTGCAGCTCCTGTTAGACCGCTTGACGGCTCTGGAGCTGCGGATGGACTCACTTTGGAGCATCCGCGGTGCTGAGGATGTTGTGGATAGCACATTTAGCGAGTTGGTCACACCGCAGGTGAACGTTACTGAGGGAGATAGAAAATGGGTGAACAAAAGACAGAGCAAGAGTAGGAAGGCAGTGCAGGTGTCCCCTGCGGTCATCTCCCTGCAAAACAGATATATTGCTTTGGATACTGTTGAAGGAGATTGCTCACCAGGGGAAGGCAGCAGCAGCCAGGTTCATGGCACCGTGGCTGGCTCTGCTGCCCAGCAGGGCAGGAAGAAAAATGGCAGGGATATAGTGATAGGGGTCTCAATCGTAAGGTGAATAGACAGGTGGTTCTGTGGACGCAATCGAGACTCCAGGATGGTATGTTGCCTCCCTGGTGCAAGGGTCAAGGATGTCTCGGAGTGGCTGCAGGGCATTCTCGGGGGGGAGGGTGAACAGCCAGCTGTCGTGGTGCACATAGCCACCAACGATATGGGTAAAAAACGGGATGAGGTCCGACAAGCTGAATTCAGGGAGTTAGGAGTTGAACTAAAAAGTAGGACCTCAAAGGTAGTAATCTCAGGATTGCTACCAGTGCCACGAGGTAGTCAGAGTAGGAATGTCAGGATAGATAGGATGAATGCGTGGCTCAAGAGATGGTGCAAGAGGGAGGGATTCAAATTCCTGGGGCATTGGAACCGGTTCTGGGGGAGGTGGGACCAGTACAAACCGGACGGTCTGCACCTGGGCACGATTGGAACCAATGTCCTGGGGGCGTGTTTGCTAGAGCTGTTGGGGAGGGTTTAAACTAATATGGCAGGGGGATGGGAACTGATGCAGAAAGTTGGAAGGTAGTAAAACAGGGACAGAAGCAAAAGGAAGTAAGGGGGTAAGTGTAAGGCAGAGAAGCCATAGTCAAAAATTAAAAAGGGCGACAAGGTACATTGACTGAGGGGAGCTCAGTGAATAGGCCCAGTAATACTAAAAGGAATAAAACCGGAAGTAAAAACATTAATGGTAAGCAACGTGGCAGGTTGTTACATGAAGATATGGGTTCAACGACAAGGAAAATTAGGAGAAAAGTGAAGAGGAAATATAACTTAGGAGAGGTTACTGAACGAGATGTTAAGATTCAAAACAGAGGTAAAAAAACCAACATAAGTGTACTTTACCTGAATGCTCGTAGTATTCTGAATAAAGTAAATGAGTTGATTGTGCAAATTATCGTGAATGACTGATTTAGTGGCCATTACTGAAACATGGTTAAAGGATGGTCACAACTGGGAGTTAAATATCCGAGGGTATCAAACTATTCGGAAGGACAGAGTGGATGGTAAGGGAGGTGGTGTTGCTCTGTTATTTAAGGATGACATCCGGGCAATAGTAAGGGATGACATCGGTGCTATGGAGGATAAGGTTGAATCCATTTGGGTGGAAATCAGGAATAGTAAGGCGAAAAAGTCACTGATAGGAGTAGTCTATAGGCCACCAAATAGTAACATTATGGTGGGGCAGGCAATAAACAAAGAAATAACTGATGCATGTAGAAATAGTACAACAGTTATCATGGGAGATATGAATCTACATGTCGATTGTTTTTTTTTTATAAATGTTTTTTATTCAGTTTTCATGTTTTATATTGAACAAATTACAAATTGTTAGAGAGAGAAAAAAAAAAGAACACGCAAAAATTAACATATATATTTACAGGTGAGCATCTTCGTAGTAATAACTGTGGCCTCCCCCTTTTCGCCGGCATACATATTTTACATTCCCCAACATGTTTATTGGCATTTATTTCGTTTGGTTTTGGGCCTTAGCTAGCCATCAAACCCCCGTAACGAGCCCGTAGCCCCCCCCCCCCTCCCCGCCGGCTACCTTCCCCCGACTATTCTTCCTCTTGTACGTTGGCCACAAACAGGTCCCGGAAAAATTGCATGAATGGCTCCCACATTCTGTGGAAGCCGTCGTCCGACCCTCGGATGGCGAATTTGATTTTCTCCATTTGGAGAGAATCCGAGAGGTCGGACAGCCAGTCTGCAGCTCTGGGCGGTGCTGCTGACCGCCAGCCAAACAGGATTCTACGGCGGGCGATCAGGGAGGCAAAGGCAAGGGCGTCCGCCCTCCTCCCCAGGAATAGATCTGGCTGGTCTGAAACCCCGAAGACCGCCACTATCGGGCATGGCTCCACCCTTACCCCCACCACTTTGGACATAGCCTCGAAGAAGGCTGTCCAGTACTCCACAAGTCTGGGGCAAGACCAGAACATGTGGGCGTGGTTGGCCGGGCCTCTTTGGCACCGCTCACATCTGTCCTCCACCTCCGGGAAGAACCTACTCATACGGTTTCTCGTTAAGTGGGCTCTATGTACCACTTTTAGTTGCGTCAGGCTGAGCCTTGCGCATGTGGAGGTGGAGTTGACCCTATGCAGTGCTTCGCTCCAGAGTCCCCACCCTATCTCCATCCCCAGGTCGTCCTCCCATTTCCTTCTTGTTGCGTCCAGTACGGTGTCGTCCCTATCTACCAGTCGGCCATACATGTCACTACAGTTCCCTTTCTCTAGGATACTTGCGTCCAGTAGGTCTTCCAGTAGTGTCTGTCGTGGCGGTTGTGGGTACATCCTTGTCTCCTTTCGTAGGAAGTTTTTGAGCTGCAGGTACCGTAGCTCGTTCCCCCCAGCTAGCTGAAATTTCTCTGTCAGTTCGTCCAGTGTTGCGATCCTGTCGTCCGTGTATAGGTCCCTGACTGTCAGTGTCCCCCCCGTCCTGTCTCCACCTTTTGAAGGTGGCGTCAGTCAGTGCTGGTTTGAACCTATGGTTGTTGCAGATGGGAGCCTTGTCCGACATTTTGTTCAGGCCAAATTGCTGCCGCAGTTGGTTCCAGGATTGGAGGGTGGCTGTCACCACTGGGCTGCTGGAGTGTTTTTTGGGTGGGGATGGGAGTGCTGCCGTGGCGAGGGCCCGGAGGGAGGTCCCCATGCAGGAGGCCTCCTCCGCACGCACCCACTCGGCTTCTGGCTCCTGGATCCATCCCCTTACTCGCTCGGCTGTTGCCGCCCAGTGGTAGAATTGTAGATTCGGGAGGGCTAGCCCCCCCCCGGATTTTGTTTTCTGTAGGACCTTCTTTGGGATCCTAGCATTTTTACCCCCCCCCATACGAACGCCATGATAAGTTTGTCCAGCGCTATGAAGAAGGCCTTGGGGATGTAGATCGGAATGGATCTAAACAGGAAGAGGAACCTGGGCAATACGTTCATTTTGATCGTCTGGACTCTTCCTGCGAGGGAGAGTGGGAGTGTGTTCCATCTTTGCAGGTCTTTTTTACTTCCTCCGCCAGGCTGGTGAGGTTCCATTTGTGGATCCCTTTCCAGTCATGGGCTATTTGGATCCCCAGGTAGCGGAATTTGTGTTTGGCTTGTTTAAATGGCAGCCCCTTTAGTGCTGCGCCCCCCCCCCCCCCCCCCCCCCCCCCCCCCCCACTTGCTGGTGTACTGGGAAGATCTCGCTTTTGCTCATGTTGAGTTTGTAGCCCGAGAAGGCTCCAAACTCTTTCAGGAGCGCGATGATTCCGTCCATGCTGCTTTGTGGGTCCGAGATGTAGAGGAGCAGATCGTCTGCATAGAGTGAGACTCTGTGCTCTCTGCCTCCCCTTCGGATCCCCCTCCAATTTTTTGCTGCCCTGAGCGCAATTGCTAGCGGATGTCGATTGGTTTAACCAGGTCGGTCAAGGCAGCCTTGAGGAGGAGTTTATCAAATGTATCCGCGATAGTTTCCTAGAACAGTATGTAATGGAACCTACAAGGGAACAAGCGGTCCTAGATCTTGTCCTGTGAAATGAGACAGGATTGATTCATGATCTCATAGTTAGGGATCTTCTCGGAAGGAGCGATCATAATATGGTGGAATTTAAAATACAGATGGAGGGTGAGAAGGTAAAATCAGATACTAGTGTTTTGTGCTTAAACAAAGGAGATTACAATGGGATGGGAGAAGAACTAGCTAAGGTAGACTGGGAGCAAAGACTTTATGGTGGAACAGTTGAGGAACAGTGGAGAACCTTCCAAGCGATTTTTCACAGTGCTCAGCAAAGATTTATACCAACAAAAAGGAAGGACGGTAGAAAGAGGGAAAATCGACTGTGGATATCTAAGGAAATAAGGGAGAGTATCAAATTGAAGGAAAAAGCATACAAAGTGGCAAAGATTAGTGGGAGACTAGAGGACTGGGAAATCTTTAGGGGGCAACATAAAGCTACTAAAAAAGCTATAAAGAAGAGTAAGATAGATTATGAGAGTAAACTTGCTCAGAATATAAAAACAGAGAGTAAAAGTTTCTACAAATATATAAGACAAAAAAGAGTGGCTAAGGTAAATATTGGTCCTTTAGAGGATGAGAAGGGAGTTTTAATAATGAGAGATGAGGAAATGGCTGAGGAACTGAACAGGTTTTTTGGGGCGGTCTTCACAGTGGAAGACACAAATAACATACCAGTAACTGATAGAAATAAGGCTATGACAGGTGAGGACCTTGAGAGGATTGTTATCACTAAGGAGGTAGTGATGGGCAAGCTAATGGGGCTAAAGGTAGACAAGTCTCCTGGCCCTGATGGAATGCATCCTAGAGTGCTAAAACAGATGGCTCGGGAAATTGCAAATGCACTAGTGATAATTTACCAAAATTCACCAGACTCTGGGGTGGTCCCGGTGGATTGTAAATTAGCAAACGTGACACCACTGTTTCAAAAAGGAGGTAGGCAGAGAGCGGGTAATTATAGGCCAGTGAGCTTAACTTCAGTAGTAGGGAAGATGCTGGAATCTATCATCAAGGAAGAAATAGCGAGGCATCTGGATAGAAATTGTCCCATTGGGCAGACGCAGCATGGGTTCATAAAGGGCAGGTGGTGCCTAACTAATTTGGTGGAATTTTTTGAGGACATTACCAGTGCGGTAGATAATGGGGAGCCAATGGTTGTGGTATATCTGGATTTCCAGAAAGCCTTTGACAAGGTGCAATACAAAGGGTTCCTGCATAAGATAAAGATGCATGGCATTAAGGGTAAAGTAGTAGAATGGATAGAGGATTGGTTAGTTAATAGAAAGCAAAGAGTGGGGATTAATGGGTGTTTCTCTGGTTGGCAATCAGTAGCTAGTGGTGTCCCTCAGGGATCCGTGTTGGGCCCACAATTGTTCATAATTTACATTGATGATTTGGAGTTGGGGACCAGGGGCAATGTGCCCAAGTTTACAGATGACACTAAGATGAGTGGTGAAGCAAAAAGTGCAGAGGATACCGGAAGTCTGCAGAGGGATTTGGGTAGGTTAAGTGAATGGGCTAGGGTCTGGCAGATGGAATACAATGTTGACAAATGTCAGGTTCTCCATTTTGGTAGGAATAACAGCAAACGGGATTATTTAAATGATAAAATATTAAAACATGCTGCTGTGCAGAGAGACCGGGGTGTGCTCGTGCATGAGTCGCAAAAAGTTGGTTTACAGGTGCAACAGGTGATTAAGAAGCAAATGGAATTTTGTCCTTCATTGCTAGAGGGATGGAGTTTAAGACTAGGGAGGTTATGCTGCAATTGTATAAGGTATTAGTGAGGCCACACCTGGAGTATTGTGTTCAGTTTTGCTCTCCTTACCTGAGAAAGGACGTACTGGCACTGGAGGGTGTGCAGAGGAGATTCACAAAGTTAATCCCAGAGCTGAAGGGGTTGGATTACGAGGAGAGGTTGAGTAGACTGGGACTGTACTCTTTGGAATTTAGAAGGATGAGGGGGATCTTATAGAAACATATAAAATTATGAAGGGAATAGATAGGATAGATGCGGGCAGGTTGTTTCCACTGGCGGGTGAAAGCAGAACTAGGGGGCATAGCCTCAAAATAAGGGGAAGTAGATTTAGGACTGAGTTTAGGAGGAACTTCTTCACCCAAAGGCTTGTGGATCTATGGAATTCCTTGCCCAGTGAAGCAGTTGAGGCTCCTTCATTACATGTTTTTAAGGTAAAGATAGATAGTTTTTTGAAGAATAAAGGGATTAAGGGTTATGGTGTTTGGGCCGGAAAGTGGAGCTGAGTCCACAAAAGATCAGCCATGATCTCATTGAATGGTGGAGCAGGCTCGAGGGGTCAGATTGCCTACTCCTGCTCCTAGTTCTTATGTTCTTATGTTCTTATGTTCTTATATTCTAAAGGTCCAGCCGGCACAAGGGGCTGGATTCTCTGTCGGCGGGGCCCTTCGTTTTGCCGACAGTGCACGCACGCCCGCGGATTTCCCGACATCGAGGGAGTGCCCACAATGGGAAACCTCACTGGCCCGCTGCCAGGATGAAGAATCCTGCTGCCAGTGGGGACACACCGTACCAGAAAACGGGTGCGGCGGGGCGGAGAATCCCTCTGCCGGCAGGGGCACGCATCACCAGAAATCGGGTGCAGCAGGACGGAGAATCCAGCCCAGGGTCTTCCTCCAAGGTCCAAAACCACCTGCACCTTGGGGGACTGCTCCTCAGACAAGTTAAAAAAGATGATCCTCTGTGAAATGGGTTAGGCCTTCTTTTGCTTCTGCGGCTGTCTTCCCTGTGGCCCACTTTTTAAGCTCACACATCAAGGACTTAACACCCTCTTGCTTTTACTCCAATAGCCAGCTGAAATGATTTACCTCTCATTTTTTTAACCAAGGCATATCAAACGCACAACCTAAAGCAGACAGTGATCCACGAATCACAAGCACAATGAACAGAGGGATGCTTTTTTTACTCAGATCATTCTCCTTTGAACTTCACAATGATTTGTTAGCAGCTTGGTGAACTTTCTGACCTGTGTGAAACCTATGATACACCACTCAAATAATATTGGGGTCCTAATTGTATCACAGGACCCTGATTTACATTCATTAGCCTCCCATCTCCACAAGAGACTTGCCGAATCTAATCCTTACTAGCCGTAACATTATGAGGCCAGGAATTCAATCGTTATGGGATGAATCACCATTTTGAGGATTTAGCCCCATACCTGACCCTTTATTTGCTAGTTTGTGGTATTTTTTAAAAAACATAAATCAATGACTCTAGCAATTCAGAGCTAAATGAACGTTTCATGCAGGACGATCATTCCTGTAGGTAATGAATACTAATCAAAACAGTGGTGTGATTATAACATTTCATTGGAAAATAAATAGTTACTTACTTTAAGGCCAAAGTATGGTGAATAAGGACCTGAAAAAGTAAAAGTTGAAATGAAATTTGCTCCCAAATTATAAAGGAAATGCGTAAATATTTTGTTAGATATCTATGGGTCCATTATTTTGAAGACTGTCTCCAGAATTGCAACATTACCATTACATTGAAACCTCTTTATGTCACAGCCATTGGGAGCTGCATCAAAGAGGTACGGTGTTATCGTGATTGTCACGTCACAGATTGTATTATGCTGTGAGCTCCTATATGTTGTTCCAACTATATAAAGGGATACAGTTAGACTTAGAACTAGTTATACCTAGTTAGGTTAATCAGCAACATTACAAGTGATATTAATCAAAAATAAGGCAACTACAGGCAAGTTGGCTTAACATCTGTCATTGGGAAAATGTTAAGAGTCCATTATAAAGGATGTAATAGCAGAACATTTAGAAATACATATTATATTCAAGCAGAGTCAGCAGAGTAGTGGGGGTGGCCAGGAGGCGGGCTGTGGGACTGGGGTGGACGGGTATGCGGTCCAGCAGAACCGCTGCCATATTTTTGGGTGAGACGTGTGGGGAGCGTAGGTGTATGCGCGGCTGCAGCTTGTCAGCCCTGAGCATGTCCAGCATGGACCCGACGATTCTCCCACCGTTTTACGTGTGCACTGCGGGTGTTTCACGCAGCACCGGTGCTAGCCCCTCACCGATAGCGCAATCGGTGCGGGTGTGGCGCCGATTTTTCCGTCATGGAACACCACGGATCCTCCGTTGACGTCAGCACTTAGACGCAGGAACGGAGAATTCAGCCCACTATTTCTGTGGCTGAAACAAAAATAATGGGAAGGCAAATGGTGAGGGTGACACAGGGTCTACAGAGAGATATAGACAGGTTAAGTGAGTGCGAAAAACCTGGCATATGGAATATAATGCAGGAAAATATGAAGTTATACACTTTGGTAAGAAGAATAAAGGAGCTGAATACTATTCAAATTGAGAAGCACTGAAGAAAACTGCAGCACAGAGGGATTTGTGGGTCCTTGTGAATAAATCACAAAAAGCTAATATGCAACTTTAGCAGGTAATAGGGAAGGCAAATGGAACGTTGGCTTTTATTTAAAAGGGAATGAGGTATAAAAATAGGGAAATCTTGCTAAAACTGTACAAGGCTCTAGTTGGACCATACCTGCAATACTGTAAACAGTTTTAGTCCCCTTACATAAGAAAAGATATACTGGCATAGTGGAGACAGTTCAGAGAAGGTTCACTCAGTTGATCCCAAGGTAGAGAGGGATTTTCTTAAGCGGAGACGTTGAGTAGATTGGGCTTGTATTCTTTGGAGTTTAGAAGAATGAGAGGTTTACTTCAGGTGGTGGCATGTAGGAGATGGTTGCACACTAGGTAGCTCCCATCATAGAACATAGAACAGTACAGCACAGAACAGGCCCTTCGGCCCTCGATGTTGTGCCGAGCAATGATCACCCTACTTAAACCCACGTAACCCGTATACCCGTAACCCAACAATCCCCCCATTAACCTTACACTACGGGCAATTTAGCATGGCCAATCCACCTAACCCGCACATCTTTGGACTGTGGGAGGAAACCGGAGCACCCGGAGGAAACCCACGCACACACAGGGAGGACGTGCAGACTCCACACAGACAGTGACCCAGCCGGGAATCGAACCTGGGACCCTGGAGCTGTGAAGCATTGATGCTAACCACCATGCTACCGTGAGGCCCTATCGGTGTACTTGTTCTTTCTGGTCCTTTTTCCCAAGGAATTTTGGTGAACAAACTCGGCCCGTCTCAAGCTTCAGTGAGCCCATCAAGGAAAGAATGTCAAAAATGGCTGGTGGAAAGAAAGTTGCAAGTGGAAATCCTTTGATGGATTTGGTGGATACAACCCCAGCGGGTGCGGCCACTCCTATCACAGCGGATATACTGACGGGCGTACTGGCCTCAGAGTTTGAGAAACAGTTCGGGAAACACTTCGAGAAACAAGGGTAGGTGATGTTGAATACCCGCAAAATGTCGATTGAGGAGATGCTTGGTCGATTCGAGAGAAGGTGGAGAAAACCTTGTAGTTCTACAACATCTGTGGTAATATTTTTGCTTAATATTGTATCAACGTCTTCTTTAATCAACAATGCAACTCCATCTCCAGATGGGATCTATCCAAGGTTACTGGAGGAGGCAAAGGGCGAAATAGCTGGGGCCTTAACTGATATTTTCACATCCTCTTTGACCACAGGCGAGATTCCAGACGACTGAAGAATAGCCAATGTTGTTCCTTTGTTTAAGAAAGGAAGCAGGAATAATTCCGCAAATGAGAGGCCATTGAGCCTGAAATGCAGCATGGTTTTGTACAGGGAAGGGCAAGTCTCACCAACTTTGAGCTTTTTGAAAACGTGACAAAGAAAATTGATGAGGTGGGGCAGAGGATGTAGTTTATATGGACTTTAGTAAGGCATTTGACAATGACCCACATGGCAGACTGGTACAAAAATCACATGGGATTTGGGGTGGGCTGGCAAGATGGATACAGAACTGGCTTGGTTATAGAAGACAGAGACTAGCGGTGAAAGGATGTTTTTCAGAATGGAGATCTGTAGCTAGTGGTGTTCCACAGGGATCAGTGCTGGGACCTCTGTTGTTTGTAGTATATATAAATGATCTGTAGGAAAATGTGGGTGGTCTGATTAGTAAGTTTGCGGATGGCATGAAGATTGGTGGAATTGCTGATACTGCCGAATATTGTCAGAGAATACCACAGGATATAGATAGATTGGGCACAGAAATGGCAGAAGGAGTTTAATCAGAACAAATGCAAGGTGATGCATTTTGGAGGATCAAATCTAGGTATGAATTATACTGTAAATAGCAGAACCCTGAGGAACATTAACATTCAGAGGTATCTGGGCGTGCAGGTCCCTAAAAGTGGCAACACAGGTGGCCAAGGTGATTAAGAAGGCATATGGCATGCTTGCTTTCATCAGCCGGGGCATTGAGTACAGGAGTTGAGAAATTATGTTCAGCTATATAAAACCTTGGTTTGGCCAAATTTGGAGTATTGCGTGCAATCCTGGCCACCACATTATCAGAAGGATGTGGAAGCTTTGAAGAATGCAAAGGTTCACCAGGATGTTGCCTGGTCTCTAAGGTGTTGGCTATGAGGAGAGTTTGAATAAATTAGGCTTGTTTGGAAAGACTAAGGCGAGACTTGATAGAGGTCCACAAAATTAAGAGAGGCATAGACATAGTGGATAGTCAGATGCTCTTTCCTAGGGTAAGATAATCAAACACTAGGGGACTTAAGCTTAAAGTACGTGGGGAAAAGTTGAGAACAGATGTGCGGGCAAGGTTTTTACACAGAGGGTGGTAAATATATGGAGCATGCTGCCCAGGGAGGTAGTGGGAGCAGGTACGATAGCGGCATTTGAGGCATCTCGACAAATATATGAATTAGGGTGGGAGCAGAAGGATACGGACTGCTGTCAATGTGGATTGTGTGCTCAATTCTCTGAAATCAGACTTGAGCCCACCACCTTCTGACTCAGGCAAGAGAACTGTAACTGAGCCATGGTTGAGCATTACTGAATGTTCATATGTGTGCAATAATAGTGAGACTTCCTATCATGAGTGGACATTGCTTCAAATATCAGGGTTAATTCCAACCTTGCCTGTCTGCCTAAATGCTGTGGTGAGGGCCTGAGCCATGCTGAAAGCCAGACCTCAGTCCAAAACTGCCTGGGTGACGCTTTGGCACTCACGGCCAGCTGTGGAGGGCGGGCATTTGATGGCTTTAATGTGAAGGCAAACTGGACATTTTATGTCATATTTGCGGTTGTACAGTAGCTGCCACAGCAAACTACTCTCACACAGTAGTCAATAAAACTTCTCCCTATAAAACATGGTTTATAACCCTTTATAGATAAAACAAAAAGAATCAATCACAATGCAGCAAAATAGAGAGCGATACCTGGCAATCCTGGGGTGCCATGTTCTCCTTTTTCACCTTTGCTGCCAATCGGACCGAGTAGTCCAAAAGAACCTTTTTCTCCCTTCAGTCCTTTGGAAAATGAACGCTTGTTTATTATATGTTTCAGGAAGTCTTTACAGAATATCACCACTAAACGGCTTGAAACTTGTTTACCCCTACCCTGGTTCAGAAACCAGATGGTGCAGTATTATCCAGGTATGTTGCTTCCACCACACACCGTGAGCACTGCTCCGAGAGGGACAAGGCCCATGTTTCTAAAGAGAAACACATCTTTACAATAAAAGGTTGCCAAAGTGGGATAATTTTGCAAAAAATTGGAGGATAACATTCCAGAAATATATATGTCACATTTGACTTTTATAATCGGTAGAATTACAACATGTGACACAACAACCAATTTGATTACTTTTCTGCCAGTAGCAGATCAGTCATCTCATTGCATTGTGTAGCTGTACGCTTTCTGATGCTTGTTTGGAGACATGTCAGAGCAAGCAGCTGGCCTACACGAAAGGTTAAGAGACGAGGAAACTCCTGCTGCTGCCATAATCACATTCCTGGAGGTTTAAGGTTATTATATTACAGCAGATGATGACTCAATGGGACAGATGCTCCAACAAGTTTTACAGACACAATCTGCTCAGCCTTTGATAAGCTCAGCTCCGCTGTTCAATTGTTCAGGGTTGTTGCAGCACTGATAACATTGACATCAATGGCTTTGAAATGGCACAAGATGTGTAATGCTGCCTCCAGAGGCATTCTGCAGTGTATGGTCATTTCCTGGGTCGCTGGTTGCTTCCAGTGTGGCCTCCACAGCATTTCAAGAGGAAGACTTTGAATTGATGCTGTCCTGATATCATACAGCTATCTGGCTGATGTGACACTGTCTACCAAATTTTGGCAAAGTCCATCGTATGTATCTGTTCATCACGCTTTAACATTCAAGTATGTAGCAAGAGGTTGGGCCCGAGGCTAGGATTAGTCAGTCACCTTTTTAAACTTTTTCTAGTGCCAAGCATCTGGAAGTGTTCAGGAGTCTTTTGGGAGGTGCGGTGAGTTTCTGGATTTGTCAAAATTGTTGCTGCACTCTCATGATGTGGAGACGCCGGCGTTGGACTGGGGTGGGCATAATAAGAAGTCTCACAACACCAGGTTAAAGTTCAACAGGTTTATTTGAAATCACTAGCTTTCGGAGCGCTGCTCCTTCATTAGGTGAAGTGGAGGCAGATTCACAATCACAGCTTACATAGGAGAGACACAATTGTAAGATTTATCTTGCCTGACGAAGGAGCAGCGCTTCGAAAGCTTGTGATTTCAAATAAACCTGTTGGACTTTAACTTGGTGTTGTGAAACTTCTTACTGCATTACCATGGCAGGGGGCTTGTCAGCGGACAGAAGGAGGAGCAGGTAATCTGTTCACAAAAACACTGCAACATTCACGGGGGCAGCAGGGGCTGTGCATCTGGGTCTGCAGCATGGAAAGGTGATGGCCTTCACCATTAATGCCTCCAGTGCTGCATTCTTCACTTTGGAACCTATCTGTGGCCTGATATTCAGTTTGCCATAACTTAAAAATTGCAGCAGTATTGTTCAATGCATATTCCTTTCAAAATGGACAGTCTGCATTTAAGAAGAACAGCCTGGCTGTACACCCAGTATTCTAAACAGTGCCACAGAGCCCCCCCAACAAATGAGCGGCGAGGCTGCGGGCAGCATTAAGGAAAAGACAGCAGTGTGGCTCCTGCCTGATGTTCTTATTCAGATGTGTTTTGTCCATTGCATTCTGAGAGGGTACAGGCAGCTCACAAATTCTGACCCCTTCACCCAAAAAAACAAGGCTATCCAATTTCTGTTCCATGGCTACTTTTAAAATCAATAGACTTCCACATGTTATTCAAACTGAAACTGGCCAGCCCCACATTTTAATGTCATATTCACATTACTTTTATTAGGTTTTGTATCCACGATAAAGTTTATGCTGCCCAACTTATTTTATGCGGCATTTTTAGTATTACTTTAATCTAATTGCCATCAGTAAAATATAACATACTCTAAATGTAGCCTTCCTCATTTTCTACATGTTTATCCCTTCACAACCAAATTCAATGATGAGTAGGGAAAAGCCCTAGGGACACTGTCGCTTAAAGCACTTGGAGCCATGTATGACTACACAATTCAGATTCTCATTCTTGATGAGAATGATCATAAGATCCAATGTCCTAGCATGTGAGAAAGAAAACAGAGGGGCAGGTTTGTACAAGTCTTGCATTCTAAGTATGAGGAGACGAACCAGGGGATTTAACCATCCCTTTTCATTCTTTCATCCTGCACATACCAGTGATGTTATCAACACGGTAACTGTTGTGTTATGCTGCTTCGGATAACACAGGCTGCTACTTGATGCAGTCTTAACTAAACGATGCTCCAGACTCTGAAATGAGTTCAACGTGTTTATTGAACTATTAACACAGTTCTCAAATGAGTTTGACTCTCTGCTAATCTAACTGTAGTAACTCAGTCTAACTGTACCAGCTTGTACTAAGCCACGTGCTGGGATGTGATGCTGCTGATCAACCCTGTCTAACTCTCTAGATGTTTGTGGAAAGAGGCAGGGTGGGAGTGCCTCATCCCTTGTACAGTGTTTATGTCATGCCCCCTTGTGGTGATGCCACCTCAGGGTGTCCTGTCTGCCCATTGGTTGTGTCCTATTTTGAGTGTTCATTGGTTGCATATTTGCCTATCACGACAGTAACAAGTATTGTTGGAGAAAACCCTCTAATCTGAATGATAAAGGCAGCTTGAAACACAGCTGTACCAAAAAACTTGTCACCTTGGATGGCTGAATCATAGCATTCATGGTTGTAAAATGTATGTGAGCTGCTTCAATCTGTTTCTCTGTAGATAGTTGGCTGTCTCAGAACCCTCAGTATTCCAGCCCTAAATGCTCCCTTCTAAAGAATAGAACAAGTGGGACATTCTGCAATTCTGTGTGCTGATCTCTTCCTTTTTAATGGCATTAATCCAGATACATGTTTTCGTTATGAGAAAAGAATTACCTAAATTTAACAAATGTTTTGTTTTCTCTGTGTAAAATAGAAGCACTTGTAATTTAATACAGAAGTCTGTCAAGGTCACCCCACAGAGAGTATGTCAAAAGCACTCTGCCCGGAGTCTGTTAAACTCACTCTGTCCGGAGTCTGTTAAACTCACTCTGCCCGGAGTCTGTTAAACTCACTCTGTCCGGAGTCTGTTAAACTCACTCCGCCCAGAGTCTGTTAAACTCACTCCATCCAGAGTCTGTTAAACTCACTCTGCCCGGAGTCTGTTAAACTCACTCTGCCCGGAGTCTGTTAAACTCACTCCGCCCTCCGCCCGGAGTCTGTTAAACTCACTCTGTCCGGAGTCTGTTAAACTCACTCTGCCCGGAGTCTGTTAAACTCACTCTGTCCGGAGTCTGTTAAACTCACTCTGTCCGGAGTCTGTTAAACTCACTCCACCCAGAGTCTGTTAAACTCACTCCGCCCGGAGTCTGTTAAACTCACTCCATCCAGAGTCTGTTAAACTCACTCTGCCCGGAGTCTGTTAAACTCACTCCACCCAGAGTCTGTTAAACTCACTCTGCCCGGAGTCTGTTAAACTCACTCTGTCCGGAGTCTGTTAAACTCACTCTGTCCGGAGTCTGTTAAACTCACTCTGCCCGGAGTCTGTTAAACTCACTCTGTCCGGAGTCTGTTAAACTCACTCTGCCCGGAGTCTGTTAAACTCACTCTGTCCGGAGTCTGTTAAACTCACTCCACCCAGAGTCTGTTAAACTCACTCCGCCCGGAGTCTGTTAAACTCACTCCATCCAGAGTCTGTTAAACTCACTCCACCCAGAGTCTGTTAAACTCACTCCACCCAGAGTCTGTTAAACTCACTCTGCCCGGAGTCTGTTAAACTCACTCCATCCAGAGTCTGTTAAACTCACTCTGTCCGGAGTCTGTTAAACTCACTCTGCCCGGAGTCTGTTAAACTCACTCTGCCCGGAGTCTGTTAAACTCACTCTGTCCGGAGTCTGTTAAACTCACTCCACCCAGAGTCTGTTAAACTCACTCCGCCCGGAGTCTGTTAAACTCACTCTGCCCGGAGTCTGTTAAACTCACTCCATCCAGAGTCTGTTAAACTCACTCCGCCCGGAGTCTGTTAAACTCACTCCATCCAGAGTCTGTTAAACTCACTCTGCCCGGAGTCTGTTAAACTCACTCCATCCAGAGTCTGTTAAACTCACTCTGCCCGGAGTCTGTTAAACTCACTCTGCCCGGAGTCTGTTAAACTCACTCTGTCCGGAGTCTGTTAAACTCACTCTGCCCGGAGTCTGTTAAACTCACTCTGTCCGGAGTCTGTTAAACTCACTCTATCCGGAGTCTGTTAAACTCACTCTGCCCAGAGTCTGTTTATATGGTCCCATCCCGCCTGTGGCGATTTTATGGCGGGCGGGGCGGAAGAATCCAACCCTCAATCTTTCATCGCACAGCCAGACCAATGATTTTAACAACCATGATCCCTGGATGAGATTCATATAATTGATTGCCTTTCAGAGTAAATGTCGCTCAATATGAATAGAGCAATGGGGTAGATGAGGCAAATGAAAAACTGTATGAGACGAAGTACGATGGATGTTCAGCATTGTTGATGATCGGGAAACATGACCCCAGAATCTTCTTGAGGCTGAAAATCTGTGCGCTGCATGGGTGAGGAAAGCGCCTGATCAGGGTGGAGAAGAGTCTTGGAAGGGACAGCCTCACAGGGTGCTTCTGTCCTATTAGACGATGGCAAGCTGATTTTCATGTAGAGGGTGAATCAGTGAGTGAGATATGATCCTGCTTGCATAAATGAAATTCTATTCAATTCAATGGAGTGAATTCTAAGTAGTTGCAAAGCTGAGTACAATAACTTACCCAGTGAGTTATAGTCCACTTGCTCTTCCAACTGACCATTTACCTGATAGGAAAAGGGATGGAAGAGAGAAGATGCCAATGAAGGCAAACTGCATCACACCACAAGACCAGTTCACAAACACACTTGGAAAATTAGGGTTTCCATTTTGTAATGTTAAGGTCAAAAACATCACAAAGTTGTTTTAATCGCACCTTCTTTTGCTCTAAAGAACCTAAACCCTTTATTAACAAAATAACCTGAGTCAAATTCAGAACCGATTTACGTATAATAGTTTAGAAGTAGTATAATACAAGGAGAGATTTGCAAGTTTAGATTCATACATGTGAATCTTCTTAACTTCACAGCTTAATGGGAAATATTTTTCCGAATTGAGAACTTCTGTGCATTAGGAGACACTGGAGAATTGTTAGACCAGTTACGTGTTTATACAGACACTGCTGTACGGCATATTTCTACGTACCAGAAAGTGCACAATATACAGCCCTGCCATCACTCAGCTAGGGTGTGCACTCAGGCATCACATTACACAAAACAATAAACCACCTTACAAATTCCATGCATCATGCCAGAAACATCCTTTTTTTACGTTTCATGCTCTTTTTCAAGGTCCATTGACAAGATTTTTCACATTTCTGATAAAGGAACGTCTGAAAATTGCTCTTGTTCCGTCTCTCACGCTGAACTGCACCAACATGAAGATTGCAGTGAATACATTGTGAATACATTTGTGATAATGAGCCTGTTGGTGACGATATCACTGGGTTGATGGTTGAACTCAATGGGTAAATGAAATATTTTCAGGCTTAAGGAAATAGAGGGGAAGGAATAGGACTAATTGGACAGTTCCTTCAAATAGTCATGTTGGACGACAGGGATCTCACCTGTTGACTAGAGAGCCAGGGAGAGCTTCGTGTCATCTCCTTTAGAGAAGCCACACTGCATTATGTGCCTCTCAGGCACTTAAGTGGCCAGTGCCAGGCCTTCCAGTGATCAAGGACCCAGGGCAGAAATCCCACCCCCAAAGAGGTGCCAACCAATCAAGGCTGGTAGCTGTCACTGAAGGTAGATGTCAGCAATGCAACAATTGAGATGCCTAGAATTGCCAACAGACTCAGGCCACAGGTGAGTGAGGTAAGGTTGGGGATCGCGGGTGGAAGGGCACCTGACAACAAGGGAAATGGGTGGACTCTCAGCCTTAATGCCCTTGAACATGGGATTCCCCCATGGGAGCCCACAAGAAGCTGTGTTTGTTATTTTGGGTTTCCTGTGTGGTGACTGCCTCTCCCACTGATGTTTGTGGCTGTGAGATGAGTTCCTTAAGTGAGCATTGACTGCCTGCTTCAGGGCCTCAATCAGCGGTGGGGCAGGAAGGCCATCCATGAGCCGTCCTGCCCCAAACATATTCAGACAGGAGGCAGGAAGGTGGCCGCATATCCACCTGACACCCTTCTGCCTGATTAAATGTCCTGCTGCCTCCAAAAGCACCTTGGTGGTGGGCATTAAAGTCCATCCGATGAACTTCAGTGGCACAGCGGTTAGCATTGCTGCCTCGTAGCGTCTGGGATCTGGGTTCAATTCCAGCCTTCGATGACTGTCTGTGTGGAGTTTGCACTCTCACCTTGTCTGCATAGATTCTTCTGGGTGCTCTGGTTTTCTCCCACAGTCCAAAGATGTGCAGGTTAGATGGATTGGCCATGATCAATTGCCGCTTAGTGTCCAAAGATGTGTAGGTTAGGTGGGGTTATGGCGAAAGGAAGGAAAAGTGGGCCTAGATAGGGTGCTCTTTCAGAGTTTTAGTGCAGACTCAATGGGTCGAATAGCCTCCTTCAGCACCTTATGAATTCTATGATTCTAACTGCTTGGCCTCCTTCTGTGCTGCACAAATTTATGAATGGTTGAAACAGACGCAAGTCATTGAACTAGCCTTTCTCAGCTCACAATGCTGCCAACCCAGTCACTGGACCTACAGAGATTTGTGAGCTAAACATTTGCATCAAACACTGTTATGCTGCAGCTTTTTTTGGTTGTCATGTAGGAAAACATGAATGTTAGACGACAGAAAATGCCAATGAAACACATGCAGAAACCATTTTCACTGGCACTTGTAAGGCACACTAGTTAGATTACTATCTCTCGTGCATCCATTTTATGACACTGTTCAACTCTTCATTACGGTGTTAAAGCACAAGACATCAAGTGTGTGATAATTCCACTGCTGTTACGTATTTAAGGCTGGGCTGCAATTTTGAAACAGGAAAAGAACATACTTTCAAAGCGTTAAAATTTATGCCATGGCATTTAAGACAAGACAGGCAGAAAGAAAGAGGCTTCAAGGCAGTTACGTTAAACAGGGAAGAAAGCAAAGAGCTATCAACCCGTTGAAATTCCAGTTGACGAATGGGATCTTAAATATCAGCTTTGAAATTACGGTATGTGATCAGGTGATTTTTCATTTAACTTACAGGCATTTTGCAGTGAGGTCTGTGAGGAACTGGAAAAACTGTCTATTCAAAGTTGGAGGAAAATGAATTGGTAAATAAAAGCAGGCACATAATGAAACACATGTGAATGATAAAAAAAAAAGCAAAAGACTACAAAGGCAAAAGAAGAACATTTGAAAAATGAAAATCGCTTATTGTCACGAGTTGGCTTCAATGAAGTTAATACAAGTATAATACAAATAACTTACCCCTTTTATATTGAGGATTGGACCAGGTGGTCCAGGAGGTCCAGGAGGTCCTGGTAATCCAGCAGGGCCCTAAAAATGGACAAAGATCGTTCAATTCTCAGTGATACTATCTCTTTCGTGAACTTTCTAAATTGCATCCACATAATTGATTTCATTCAATTATTGATTAAAGCACAGTGTTAACTTCAGGTCATTTATTGCACATTTTCAGTTTTCCTTAAGAAGGTGGTAGGCCATCTTCTAGAATTGCTGTGGTCTGTGGGATGAATGTTAGGTAGGGAGTTCCTGGATTTTGACACATCAACAATGAAGGAACGGGCACCCAGACAGAATGCTATGACTTTGAGATTGTGCTGTTCCTATTAACCTACTGAACTTGACTTGGGTTGTGCAGGCCATGGCTATTGATTATGCTGTTGAAGAAGTTGCTTCAGTGCACCTTGCAGACAGCTGTGGATTAACTGTTGGGAGTTGCAAGCAAGATCAGAGCAGATATTGAGGTTCAGATTATCCACAGATTAAGGACTGAGGTAAGAGAAAGCATTATTGCCTGGCAGCAATGATAGTTTGAAGCAATTCCTGTATTAAACTGGGCAAAAAAGGAAAGTAGACAAAATGATTTCAAAAAGGAATGAGCTACTGAGCTTCAGCTCCCTCAGAACAGTGCAATAAACTGTCTGATATTGTACAAATTAAGCACCCGCTTGGGTACAGCATGCAGAAAGTTTAAAGGACATTTGGGAAAGCAGAAGAAATCCATTAGAAAACATTTGCTCCAATATTTAGATTTACATTAGTGCACATACCATAAGTGCTGTTGTAGATTCACCTTTCTGACCCTTTCTGCCATTTATTCCTGGACGACCCTACAAAGAACGCATCAAATAAAGAATTCTTTATATTTGACAACTTTTTCATTTCTGGCCTCCTATTTTGCAGTATGGGTATACTTACATGTCTACCAGGAAGGCCAAATTCTCCTTTAGGTCCAGGATATCCCATTGGCCCCTAAAAAGAAATTTGCAGTTATGAAATTTTGAAGTAGTACCGAACCACACTTTCACTTCTTTAAATGACAAGACCAGAAATAATTTCCTATTGCATTAGTGGCAATAGAAACACAATTTTGTTTTACAAGGATATGTCTGCCAATACTGTTTCGAAACACCAAAGCGGAGATCCAAATCTTTTTCTTTCAAGTACTCTAGCTTCATCTTTGAAAGATGTGCAAAATATTCTTGATGCAAACTCTGGTATCATTATGTGCAATCAAACAGGCAGATACCTCCAACACTGGAATGCTGCCTCAATGCTGCATTGAAAGTTTTGTGTTGGAGTGGAGTTGAAATTCACTGACCCAAGCAACTGACTGTAACCTGGACAGATATCTCCTATTGGCTCAGATTAGCTGTTTCAAACTGCAGCCTCACTTCCGTCTCAACTTAATCCTGATGTGGAAATGCCGGCGTTGGACTGGGGTAAGCACAGTAAGAAGTCTTACAATACCAGGTTAAAGTCCAACAGGTTTGTTTCAACCACGAGCTTTTGGAGCACTGCTCCTTCCTCAGGTGAATGGAGAGGTATGTTCCATAAACGTTTATATAGACAAAGTCTGAGATGCCAGACAATGCTTGGAATGCGAACATTTGCAGGTAATCAAATCATTACAGATCCAGAGATGGGGGGTGATCCCAGGTTAAAGAGGTGTGAATTGTCTCAAGCCAGGATAGTTGGTAGGAATTTGCAAGTCCAGGCCAGATGGTGGGGGGTGGATGTAATGCGACATGAATCCAAGATCCCGGTTGAGGCAGCACTCACGCGTGGGGAACTTAGCTATAAGTTTTTGCTCGGCAATTCTGCATTGTCACGTGTCTTGAAGACCGCCTTGGAGAATGCTTACCCGGAGATCAGAGGCTGAATGCCCTTGACTGCTGAAGTGTTCCCCGACTGGAAGGGAACATTCCAGCCTGGTGATTGTCGCACGATGTCCGTTCATTCATTGTCGCAGTATCTGCATGGTCTCGCCAATGTACCACGCTTCGAGGCATCCTTTTCTGCAGCATATGAGGTAGACTACATTGGTCGAGTCGCACGAGTATGTGCCGCGTACCTGGTGGGTGGTGTTTCCACGTGCAATGGTGGTATCCATTTTTTTTTATAAATGTTTTTATTCAGTTTTCGTATTTTATATTGAACAAATTACAAATTGTTAGGAGAGAGAAAAAAAAAACAAACAAAAACAAACACGCAAAAATTAACACACATATTTACAGGTAAGCATCTTCGTAGTAGTAACTGCGCCCCCCCCCCCCCCTCCCCCCCTCAACATGTTTATTTAGCTTGGTTTTGGGCCTTAGCTAGCCATCGAACCCCCGTAACGAACCTGTAGCCCCCCCCCCCCCCCCCCTCCCGCTACCTTCCCCCGACTATTCTTCCTCTTGTACATTGGCCACAAATAGGTCCCGGAACAGTCGCATGAATGGCTCCCACGTTCTGTGGAAGCCGTCGTCCGACCCTCGGATGGCAAATTTGATTTTCTCCATTTGGAGAGATTCCGAGAGGTCGGACAGCCAGTCCGCAGCTCTGGGCGGTGCTGCTGACCGCCAGCCAAACAGGATTCTACGGCGGGCGATCAGGGAGGCAAAGGCAAGGGCATCCGCCCTCCTCCCCAGGAATAGATCTGGCTGTTCTGAAACCCCGAAGACCGCCACTATCGGGCATGGCTCCACCCTCACTCCCACCACTTTGGACATTACCTCGAAGAAGGCTGTCCAGTACTCCACGAGTCTGGGGCAGGACCAGAACATGTGGGCGTGGTTGGCCGGGCCTCTTTGGCACCGTTCACATCTGTCTTCCACCTCCGGGAAGAACCTACTCATACGGGTTATTGTTAAGTGGGCTCTATGTACCACTTTTAGTTGCGTCAGGCTGAGCCTTGCGCACGTGGAGGTGGAGTTGACCCTATGCAGTGCTTCGCTCCAGAGTCCCCACCCGATCTCCATCCCCAGGTCGTCCTCCCATTTCCTCCTTGTTGCGTCCAGTACGGTGTCGTCCCTATCTACCAGTCGGTCATACATGTCACTACAGTTCCCTTTCTCTAGGATACTTGCGTCCAGTAGGTCTTCCAGTAGTGTCTGTCGTGGCGGTTGTGGGTACGTCCTTGTCTCCTTTCGTAGGAAGTTTTTGAGCTGCAGGTACCGTAGCTCGTTCCCCCCAGCTAGCTGAAATTTCTCTGTCAGTTCGTCCAGTGTTGCGATCCTGTCGTCCGTGTACAGGTCCCTGACTGACAGTGTCCCCCCGTCCTGCCTCCACCTTTTGAAGGTGGCGTCGGTCAGTGCTGGTTTGAACCTATGGTTGTTGCAGATGGGAGCCCTGTTCGACATTTTGGTCAGGCCAAGTTGCTGCCGCAGTTGGTTCCAGGATTGGAGGGTGGCTGTCACCACTGGGCTGCTGGAGTGTTTTTTGGGTGGGGATGGGAGTGCTGCCGTGGCGAGGGCCCGGAGGGAGGTTCCCATGCAGGAGGCCTCCTCCGCACGCACCCACTCAGCTTCTGGCTCCTGGATCCATCCCCTTACTCGCTCGGCTGTTGCTGCCCAGTGGTAGAATTGTAGATTCGGGAGGGCTAACCCTCCCCTGGTTTTTGTTTTTTGTAAGACCTTCTTTGGGATCCTAGCATTTTTACCCCCCCATACGAACGCCATGATGAGTTTGTCCAGCGCTTTGAAAAAGGCCTTGGGGATGTAGATCGGAATGGATCTAAACAGGAAGAGGAACCTGGGCAGTACGTTCATTTTGATCGTCTGAACTCTCCCCGCGAGGGAGAGCGGGAGTGTGTTCCATCTTTGCAGGTCCTTTTTAACTTCCTCCGTCAGGCTGGTGAGGTTCCATTTGTGGATCCCTTTCCAGTCATGGGCTATTTGGATCCCCAGGTAGCGGAATTTATGTCGGGCTTGTTTGAACGGCAGCCCCTTTAGTGCTGCCCCCCCCCCTTGCGGGTGTAATGGGAAGATCTCACTTTTGCTCATGTTGAGTTTGTAGCCCGAGAAGGCTCCAAACTCTTTCAGGAGCGCGATGATTCCGTCCATGCTGCTTTGTGGGTCCGAGATATAGAGGAGCAGATCATCCGCATAGAGTGAGACTCTGTGCTCTCTACCTCCCCTTCGGATCCCCCTCCAATTTTTTGCTGCCCTGAGCGCGATTGCTAGCGGTTCGATTGCTAGTGCGAACAGCAGCGGGGACAGTGGGCATCCTTGTCTGGTGCCCCTGTGCAGCTGGAAGTATTGGGAGTTGGTATTGTTGGTCTGTACACTCGCCATGGGAGCGTTGTACAGGAGCTTTACCCAAGCGGTGAACCCTGTTCCAAGCCCGAACCGCTCCAGTACCTCTATGAGGTATTTCCATTCGACTCTGTCGAAGGCCTTTTCTGCGTCCAGGGAGACGATCACCTCTTGTGTTCTCTCCCCGGAGGGGGTCATTATCACGTTCAGCAGGCGCCTGATGTTCGCGGTCAGCTGTCTACCTTTGACAAAGCCCGTCTGGTCCTCTGTGACCACCTCAGGTACACAGTCTTCTAGCCTTTTGGCTAGGATTTTGGCCAGTATTTTGGCGTCTGCGTTCAGCAGAGATATGGGTCTGTATGACCCACATTCCGTTGGGTCTTTGTCTTTCTTAGGTATCAGCGAGATTGAGGCCTGTGCTAACGTGGGTGGCAACGTGCCCCTAGCTAGCGAGTCTGTGAACATCTCCCGCATGTGCGGGGCCAGCGCTGTCGCAAATTTTTTGTAGAAGTCCGCCGGGAATCCGTCCGGTCCCGGCGCCTTCCCCGCCTGCATGGAGCTAATGCTCTCCATGATCTCTCCCAGTGATAGTGGTGCTTCCAGATCCCGTTTTCTGCCCTCTCCCACAACTGGTATGTTCAGTCCGTCAAGAAACCGGTTCATCCCAGCCTTCCCCGTTGGGGGCTCTGAGGTGTACAGCTCTTGGTAGAAGGCCTTGAAGGTTTTGTTAATCTTCTCTGGTTCTGTTTCCAACGTGCCTCTGGTATCTCTGATTTGCGCGATTTCTCTGCTGGCTGCCTGCTTTCTCAGCTGGTGGGCCAACAGGCGGCTGGCTTTGTCTCCGTGTTCGTATAGGGCCCCGCGTGCCTGGCGGAGTTGGTGCACTGCTTTCCTGGTGGAGAGCAGGTCAAAGTTCCTTTGTAATTCTTTTCTCTCCGCCAGGAGTTCTACAGTCGGGGCCTCGGAGTATTTATGGTCTACCTCCAGTATGGAGTCGACCAGCTTCTGCCTAGCCACCCTTTCCTCCCTATCTCTTTGCGCTTTGTAGGCTATGATTTCCCCTCTTAGTACGGCCTTAAGCGCTTCCCAGAACGTGGAGGGTGAGACCTCCCCGTTTTGGTTGATCTCAGTGTACTCCGCTATGGCCTGCGCTATCCTTTCGCTGAAGGCCTTGTCAGCTAGTAAGGCACCGTCCAACCTCCATTTGGGGCGCTGGGCCCTTCCCGTCTCTAGCCGCACATCCATGTAGTGTGGAGCGTGGTCTGATATCACAATTGCGGAGTATTCCACCTTGTCTATCTCTGGAAGCACCGTTTTCCCCACCACAAAGAAGTCAATTCTGGTGTACACGTTGTGTACTGGGGAGAAGAAAGAGAATTCTTTCTCCCCCGGGTGGGCGAATCTCCAGGGGTCTACTGCTCCCATCTGCTCCATATAGTGGCTGAGTTCCCTTGCCATGTTTGAGGTTTTCCCCGTTCTGGGGTTTGATCTGTCCGTCGTTGGGTCCTGTACACAGTTGAAGTCCCCCCCCATGATTAGTCGGTGCGTCGCTATGTCCGGGATTTCTGCCATGGTCTTTTGGATGAAGCTCGTGTCGTCCCAGTTGGGCGCGTACACGTTAACTAGAACTACCGGCGCCCCATCCAGGGCCCCGCTGACCATGACATACCGTCCCCCTGGGTCCGTAACCGTCTTTGTCGCCCTAAACATTGTCCTCTTGCCAATCAGGATCGCCACCCCCCTGGCCCTTGCCCCATAACAGGAATGATAGGTTTGTCCCACCCAGCCCTTTCTTACCCGCAGTTGGTCCCGCTCCCTCAAGTGCGTCTCTTGGAGGAAGACTATGTCGGCCCTCATGTTTCTAAGGTGGGTGAGGACTCTAGATCTCTTCACTGGGCCGTTAAGTCCCCTTACGTTCCAGGTGACTATTCTGGTGGGGGGCTTCTGCCCCCTTGCTCCTGTGGGGTTAACCATATTTGTCCGGTGGACGCGCCCCTGCCCTCTGGGGTTTCCCTATGTTAGGGGGCCGTCCAGGATGTCCACTATCACTGCTCTCCCCATGCGGTCGGGTCCCTGCGCTCCGGGGTTCCCCCTTGTCCCGGGGACACCCGCCATGGCCGTCCACTTTGTGTCCGCCACGCGGGTAGTCCCCTGCACTCCGGGGGGCCCCTTCACCCACAGACCGTACTGGGTGGGTGCTTGCAGCAGTTCCCTGTTTCGAGCCCTTGTCTGTGGCACTTTGTGGCCCTATTCCCTTACTGGCCTCTTTTGTCCCTTCGTCCCTGCGTTTCCCCTCCCTGGTCTCTCGCCCCCCGGGTGCCCCCCCCCCCCGCTCTATCCCTTTCGGGGATACCCCTGTGTACCCCTCCATTGCCCCTCTCTCCCCCATTCCTGTCCCCATTTGCTCTCCCACCTTTGATGGGTGATCCTCCCCCTCCCCTGCCTGGCGCCTTCCCCCCTGTTGGGGGTGCGCTGCGGCCCTGCTCTGTTGCGCGCCCCCTTCGCTAGCTTTCCTGCTAGCACGGTGGCTCCCCTCCCGGAGGTTGCTGTCCCGCTTCCCCTCTCCCCTCTCCAGTACTCCCGTTCCCTCGTGCCGGGGCCTGGCCTCCCACCTGAAGCGGGCCCTAGGGCATTGGGTTGTTTTCCGTTCTGGGTGTTTCTGCCAGGGGGGAGGGGGCTGGCTTTGCCTCGCCCCTCCCCACCCCCCCGTCGGCATGACGTGTCTCCTTGCCATGGGCCCCTCGTCCCTACTTCCCATGGCGTTTTTCCAGCCCGTGCTCCTCGACGAATTTATTCGCCTCGGCAGGGGCTGTAAAGAAATATTCCTTGTGTTGGTATGTGACCCAGAGTTTTGCTGGGTACAGCATACCAAAACGTACTTTGTTCTTATAGAGAGCTGCTTTCGCTCTGTTGAACTCCGCCCGTCTCTTAGCTATGTCCGCTCCAAAATCCTCGTAGATTCGGATGGCGTGCCCGTCCCAATTGCAGGCTCTATTCTCCTTGGCCCAGCGCAGGATTGTCTCCCTATCCCGGTACCGGTGCAGTCTGGCTATAACTGCTCTCGGTTTTTCCCCTTCCTTGGGCTTCGGGCGCAGTGACCGATGAGCTCTGTCCATTTCCGGTGGGGTGGGAAAAGTTTCCCGCCCCACTAAGGAGCCCAGCATCGCAGCCACGAATGTTGTGGGACTTCTACCCTCTATCCCCTCTGGCAGGCCCACTATCTTGATATTTTGCCTTCTCGAGCTGATCTCCTGGTCGTCTACCCTGCCCTTCAGGCTCCCCTGTGTTGCACTCAGTTTCACCATTCCCCTCTCCAGGGATATGACCCGGTCGCTCGCGTCAGTCGCTGCCTTCTCCAGCTCTTTAATGGTTGCCCCCTGGGCTTCCAGTATCTTCCCTTGGGTTTCCAGTATCTTCCCTTGGGCATCCACTTTCTTCTCCAATCTGGTCAGAACCTGCTGCACCCCTGACATGGCCCTGGTCGCTGCTGCCTGTGCTGCGGCCTCTGCGTCTGCTTTTAACTCTGCCTTGAATGCCTGCAGCTGCTCCCTCACCACCTCGGCAAAGGCTTCCTTCCAATTCACGCCCCCCTCTAACCCCAGGGGAGGGGTTGCCCGCCCGTCCAGCTCTTCTGGATGCGGCGAAGCATCCTTCCCGCCGCTTCGCGTGTTGACTCGTTCGCCCGAGCTGGCTTTCCCTTTGCCCAGTCTACTTCCGGTGCCCCCTTTCTCTTGGCTCCTTTCTGGCACTTTTTTCTCCCCCTTCCCCTTCATCTTTTCTTCTCTCCTTGTTCTTCTTTTTCCCCCTTTTCCGCACCCTATTTTTATTTTATTTATTATTATATATCTATATATGTATATATATATATTTTTTTTTTTTAATTTATTTCCCCTACCCCTTTTCTCTTTACCAGTTTTCTTTTGGGAAGAACAGAAATACAAGTCTCTTTTTTCTTTTTTTCCCCACTCAACCAGGAGAGAGAGTCCCTTTGTCTTTGCCACGTGGTGGTCACAGCAGTTGGGGGGGGGGGGGGGGGGTGGGGCGAGTGGGCCGGTGGTCGCTGCTGGTTGGGGGGGGGGTGGTCGCTGCTGGTTGGGGGGGGGGGGTCCCCGCTGCTGGTTGGGGGGGGGGTCCCCGCTGCTGGCTGGGGGGGGGGTTGTGTCCCCGCTGCTGGCTGGGGGGGGGGGGGGGGTTGTGTCCCCGCTGCTGGCTGGGGGGGGGGGGGGGGGTTGTGTCCCCGCTGCTGGCTGGGGGGGGGGGGGGGTTGTGTCCCCGCTGCTGGCTGGGGGGGGGGGGGGGGTTGTGTCCCCGCTGCTGGCTGGGGGGGGGGGGGGGGGGAAAGAGAAGAGGGGCCGCCGCCGCCGCACCGCTCCTGGCCCGCGTGGGGGGGGGGGGGGGGGGAGAAGAGGGGCCGCCGCCGCCGCACCGCTCCTGGCCCGCGTGGAGGGGGGGGGGGGGAGAGAGAAGAGGGGCCGCCGCCGCCGCACCGCTCCTGGCCCGCGTGGGGGGGGGGGGGGGAAGAGAAGAGGGGCCGCCGCCGCCGCACCGCTCCTGGCCCGCGTGGGGGGGGGGGGGGGGGAGAGAAGAGGGGCCGCCGCCGCCGCCGCACCGCTCCTGGGTCGCGTGGGGGTGGGGGAGAGAAGAGGGGCCGCCGCCGCACCGCTCCTGGCCCGCGTGGGGGGGGGGGGGGAGAGAAGAGGGGCCGCCGCCGCACCGCTCCTGGCCCGCGTGGGGGGGGGGGGGGAGAGAAGAGGGGCCGCCGCCGCACCGCTCCTGGCCCGCGTGGGGGGGGGGGGGGGGGGAGGGAGAGGGGATGGACCTGCTGCTGTTGGGCCCCCCTGTCGCCGCTCCGGCTCCTCCGCTCCGGCTCCTCCGCTCCCGCTCCGGCTCCTCGGCTCCGGCTCCTCGGCTCCTCGGCTCCTCGGCTCCTCGGCTCCTCGGCTCCCCGGCTCCTCGGCTCCTCGGCTCCCCGGCTCCTCGGCTCCCCGGCTCCTCGGCTCCCCGGCTCCTCGGCTCCCCGGCTCTTCGGCTCCCCGGCTCCTCGGCTCCCCGGCTCCTCGGCTCCGTCCCAATGGTGGTATCCATGTCGATGATCTGGCATGTCTTGCAGAGATTGCCCTGGCAGGGTTGTGTGGTGTCGTGGTCGCTGTCCTGAAGGCTGGGTAATTTGCTGCAAACAATGGTTTAAGACCATAAGACCATAAGACATAGGAGTGGAAGTAAGGCCATTCGGCCCATCGAGTCCACTCCGCCATTCAATCATGGCTGATGGGCATTTCAACTCCACCTACCAGCATTCTCCCCGTAGCCCTTAATTCCTCGTGACATCAAGAATTTATCTATCTCTGCCTTGAAGCCATTTAGCGTCCCGGCCTCCACTGCACTCCGCGGCAATGAATTCCACAGGCCCACCACTCTCTGGCTGAAGAAATGTCTCCGCATTTCTGTTCTGAATTTACCCCCTCTAATTCTAAGGCTGTGCCCACGGGTCCTCATCTCCTCGTCTAACGGAAACAGTTTCTTTGCGTCCACCCTTTCTAAGCCATGTATTATCTTGTAAGTTTCTATTAGATCTCCCCTTAACCTTCTAAACTCCAATGAATACAATCCCAGGATCCTCAGCCGTTCATCATATGTTAGACCCGCCATTCCAGGGATCATCCGTGTGAATCTCCGCTGGACACGCTCCAGTGCCAGTATGTCCTTCCTGAGATGTGGGGCCCAAAACTGGACACAGTACTCCAAATGGGGCCTAACCAGAGCCTTATAAAGGCTCAGTAGCATATCGCTGCTTTTATATTCCAACCCTCTTGAGATAAATGACAACATTGCATTCGCTTTCTTAATCACAGATTCAACCTGCATGTTTACCTTTAGGGAATCCTCGACTAGCACTCCCAGATCCCTTTGTACTTTGGCATTATGAATTTTCTCACCGTTTAGAAAGTAGTCTATGCTTGGATTCTTTTTTCCAAAGTGCAAGACCTCACATTTTCTCACGTTGAATTGCATCAGCCATTTCCTGCACCACTCTCCCAAACTGTCTAGATCCTTCTGCAGCCTCCCCACTTCCTCAGCACTACCTGCCTGACCACCTAACTTTGTATCATCGGCAAACTTCGCTAGAATGCCCCCAGTCCCTTCATCCAGATCATTAATATATATGGTGAACAGCTGCGGCCCCAACACTGAACCCTGTGGGACACCGCTGGTCACCGGCTGCCATTCCGAAAAAGAACCTTTTATCCCAACTCTCTGCCTTCTGTCAGACAGCCAATCCTCAACCCATGCCAGTAGCTCACCTCGAATACCATGGGCCCTCACCTTACTCAGCAGCCTCCTGTGTGGCACCTTATCAAAGGCCTTTTGGAAATCCAGATAGACCACATCCACTGGGTTTCCCTGGTCTAACCTACTTGTCACCTCCTCAAAGAATTCTAACAGGTTCGTCAGGCACGACCTCCCCTTACTTTGTTTGAGGTTTGTTTGAGGTTGCGCGGTTGTTTGAAGGCAAGTAGTGGGGGCGTGGGGATGACCTTGGCAAGATGTTCATCTTCATTGATGATGTGTTGAAGGCTGATTTGATTACCCACAAATGCTCGCATTCCAAGAATTGTCTGGCATCTCTGACTTTGTCTATATAAAAGTTTCTGGAACATACCTCTCCATTCACCTGAGGAAGGAGCAGTTCTCTGAAAGCTCGTGTTTGAAACAAACCTGTTGGACTTTAACCTGGTGTTGTAAGACTTCTTACGGTGCTCAATTTAATCCAACAGGAACCCTTCAATCAATCAACTTTTAACCATTCCTTTGGATGACAATTAACTTGCACTTACTACGACCAGAGGAGGTTTTACCATGGACATTTCTTTATGGCAGCTTGCCAGGCAACTTCAGCATTCAGGTAAGAGTCAACCACATTGGCATGGGGACAGGAGTTAAATTATAGGCCAGGCGGGGTAAGCAGCTGTCCCACGGCTTCATGGTCACTCTTACAGATACACAATTACTTATTTCCAGATTTTTAAAATGGACACAAATTCTCTAACTCACATTTCCAGTAACGTAACCAATGCACCAGAATACCTTCATTTCTGCTATTTCACATGACCTGCCAATGGGATTTCCCATTGTAGCCACCCCATGCCACCTGGAAACCCACAGGGGTGGGTGCGCTGCCGGTGCAATCCCACTGCAAGTGTCCACTTTTAGGCAGGGTGGTGTGGATTGTAGGTGGACAGGTTCGATTTTTACGGTAATCTATTTTCTCTTACGTCTGAGTTTTAGGATATGAAGATGCTGCCATTCAGAATCTTTAATGCATTTTGTTTAGTAATGGAGCAAATGCCAGAACTGTGATAATTCTCATATCTGCTCCTGGAATTTACCAGCACTGCCCATATAGGTGAACATGTGGCGGTACTGTTGGGAGGATTGACTTGTGAGAGTTCTTACATGGCTTGTCACTGGAACGTGGCAGAACTAATCTAACTGAGGCTGTGAAGCATTTCCTGAATTGCTAAATCTACCCTGTCATTCTTTTGAAATGGGAATCAGTCCTGGTGTCTTGTTGAAAAACAGGAAGTGTTCAAGGAGCTCTATAGATGCTGCCTCAAGCAAAGTTCCTGTAAGTAACAACATTCGGATAGAGAGGTGATGGCTCAAGCCGGAACGAATCTTCACATGAATAATTTCATTCTCGTGTTCCTGGTGGAAGTTGTTCCTTTTAATTAATCAGTTGTTATTAATCCTTCTGTGCTCTAACCATTCAATAGGTCCATAATCGTAACAAGGTAAACCAGCTGAAACATTGGAAACCAGTACCATACAACAGGAGACAGATTTTGATTCTAACTGTAAGATTTTGAGGTAATGGAAAGGAAACAAAAGTCATAGAAACAGATCCAATGGCCACACTGCGCCGGAACAGCAGCTCGCTGCAGCGCAGTGTGGCTGATAAAAGCTGGGAGACACCACTCTCGAGATCTACCCGGCTCGGAACGCCTCGCTGTCGCGATGTAATCCCTCCCATTGTGGGAAGGATCACCCTTTGGTAAGTCTGCATATTACAGCGAGACAGTCTACTGTGCAGGTACATGAGGTGTTGGATTCCACCCCTTTCATCTCAGAGACATCAGGCGAGTGCCGATCAGCACTGGTCTCTAGACAGAATGATGCCCATGGGATCGGAGCCCCCCCCCAACCCAGCTGCATGCCCTTTGGGCAGGGTGGTGCCCTGGCACTGCTGGTGCCACAGGTCACCCTGGCACCATGGCACTGTCTGGGTGCCAGGTTGGCACTGCTGGTGTTAAGCTAGCATTTTCTGTGCGTGTACGATCAGGATGGAGTGCCCTGCCTCGGGCTGGGGTGGGGGAGGGGATTGGGGATCACTTTGAGGGCCTCGAAGATCGGGAAGCCATTTTTAAATGGCGTTGCGAACACTCACTGCACTGGGGAGTTCCAGCAAACAGAGCACCCCAGTGTATAAAACGGGGCTATCTGCTTCGGCAACACATTCCCCGTTCAGGCTCCTTATACAACGCCAGTCGTTGAATAGCCATGTGTTTCTCGCAGTGCGAACGCCAGGAAACAGGTGGCTAAACGGGCTCGCTATGGAATTTTGTTCCATCTCACCTGTACAAAGTACATAGGAGTGTATTGGGCCGATCATGCCCGTGCTGGTTGTGAATTCCAATTAAGGGGCAATTTTAGCATGTTCAATCCACCTACTTCGCACAACTTTGGGTTGTGGGGGCAAAACCCACGCAAACACGGGGAGAATGTGTAAACTCCACACGGACAGTGACTCAGAGCCGGGATCGAACCTGGGACCTCGGCGCCTTGTGACTGCAGCGCTACCACTGCGCCACCGTGCTGCCCTGGTTGTGAATTCCTAACCCCCCCCACTTAAACTCGCCCCACCCTCTACACACACACACACACACACACACACAAGACAGATGAATAAAGCGGGGAGAAGAAGGATGTAAAAATAATAATGATAATAATAATTTAAAAATATAAAGTACCCAATTCATTTTTTTTCCAATTAAGGGGCAATTTAGCATGGCCAATTCACCTACTCTACTTATCTTTGGGCTGTGGGGATGAGACCCATGCAGAATGTGCAAACTCCACACGAACAGTGACCCGGGACCGGGATCGAACATGGGTCCTCAGTGCCATGAGGCAGCAGTGCTAAGTGCCGCCTCATGATAATAATAATGAAAAATAATAATCTTTGTTTCAGATGGTTGTTTCCAACACATTTCTTCAATTTAGGCTTTAAGTTTGAGGTTTTCACTGAAGATTCATTCAGGTCTCTGTACAACTATGCAACTATTCTGGAGAAAACATGAGGGAGAGAGAGAGAGAGAGAGCAGCTTCTTTCCTCTGAGTGTCCAAGACTGCAGCTGCTTTCCCTGGCTCTCTTAAAATCAGGTAGGACGCAATCACCACCTGATATCGGGCAGAGTACGGCCTTTTGGCCAATTCATTGGCCACCAGCCAACCAATCTAACCGAGTCCCACTGATCTCTCGGGTGCTGAAAAGTCTGGGTTTTGCTGTCTGAAGTGTGCATAGTGTTCTGTTTTGTACCTTTTGAATTCCTATCTTCCCCTGCTCAACTTAAAGATATGGATCACAGAGGGTGGTGAGTGCCTGGAATGCATTGCCAGGGGAGGTTGTGGAAGCAGATACATTAACGGCGTTCAAAAGGCAGCTTGACAAATACATAGATAGGATGGGGATCGAGGGATACGGCACAAGGAAGTGCTGAGGGATTTGGCCAAGGGTGGTATCATGACTGGCACAGGCTTTGAGGGCCAAAGGACCTGTTCCTGTACTGTATTGTTCTTTGTTCTTTGATAACAACAAAAATAAACAAAGGGGAAATAAGGGAATCAACAGGAAAGGTCCTTGCATTCCTATTTGCTCTATCAAAACCCCTTGTAATTTTGAACGCCTCTATTAATTCTTCACTTAATCTATGCTTGAGGGAGCACAATCCCAGTTTGTCTAACCTCCATACATAATTGAAGTCCATCATCCCCAGTACCATTCAGTATGTTACTTCTGCACACTTGCCAAATCTCATGATTCATTTGAAGTGCCAATAAGGAGAGGGAATTGCAGTGAAATACTGGTCAAGTATCCTTTATCTGTAAATCCGAAAACTGAACACATCCATGATCTGCTCTTTGTTTCAACCTCATTGACCTATGGCACAGGAAGTCTAGTTGTTTGTCTGCACTGTTTAATTTGTGGCTTTTGTGGTGAACATGTCAAAAAGAAACTTTTTACACGTAACTTGTATTAATTATACAGCAAGTCATCTTACTTTTCCAGCCATTTTGTTTACTTTAGACTATAGCCTAGGCTATTGCAATGTAAGTTTATATGCATGATCAAAAAACCAAAATGATCTGAAATCCGAAATGCAAACGGCCCCGAGGGTTTCGGATAAAGGGTACTCGACCGACAGTTTGATGCATGCAGCAAAACAAGGCCTAGAGCACAAAACATATCCTACCAGAGGTCCAGGGGGGCCCAGCGGGCCTGGTTGACCCTGTAAGAAAAATAAGCTTATTCAATAGATTCTTCAATAGCTAGAAGTTCAAAAGAACAAAATGTTTTGGATTACTACTGTACAAGTAAAGATGTCATCCTCCTTTTCTCCATATCTACCTTTTGACCTTTTGATCTTATGGCCATGAGAGATCCATCTGCAGCAACAACAGCTCCAGGCTTGCCCTTTTCACCCTGTAGATGCAGAAAAAGAAAACATTGTTTATTTTCCTTCATTTTTGAAATAAATTTAATGTACCCAATTGTTTTTATTGCCAATTAAGGGGCAATTTAGCGTGCCCAATCGCCCTATCCTGCACAAATTTGGGTTGTGTGGAGGGTAAGACCCACAACCACAATGGACAGTGACCCGGGGCCTGGATCAAACCACTGACGCTAACTACTGTGCCGACCAAAAGAAAACATTGTACCCAGTTTATTAACTGAATGTAACGGTGCTGCCTGTGCCTAATACGTGGAGCCCAGTTCCACACCCACACGGTGAGCAAGGACAGGAGATAAAGCAAAGGAGCTAGACACAATAATAACTTACAGAACCAGGGAGAAGGAAATAAAAGTGTACCTTACAGCACAATAGCTCTGAGTGTGAAATGAAGAAATAGCCTTGATGCCTTGTGCAATGTCAAACACTCACACATCTTGTGTACTCATGTAAGAAAGCCTGAGGAGCCATTGTTTCCTCTTACTGAGCAGACCCCTTTGTCTGGGGCAAAAACTGAATTATCATGGTGAATCTAAAGCCACTGCAAGTGAACATCTCAGAAAATCATTGGTAGTATTCTGCTGAAAACTCCTCGTCCAAACATTTCAAAACAATCCAAGCGTACTGTATGTACTCAAATCCTGCGTGTATATTCAGATTCAAGGTGATTCAGATTCAGGTTCAATAGTATCAATTCAAATATACATATGTAGTTGGATCTATTGTTCAGATTGAATTTACAAACGTACATCAATTGGAACCACTGTACATATTTGCATCCATGCATATGATCTAAGTCTGTAGGTAGAACCAAGATTGCTGATCCATATTCAGATTAGTAAGAAGTCTTACAACACCAGGTTAAAGTCCAACAGGTTTGATTCAAACACGAGTTTTCGGAGTGCAGCTCCTTCCTCAGGTGAATACCTCGCCATTCACCTGAGGAAGGAGCTGCGCTCCGAAAGCTCGTGTTTGAATCAAACCTGTTGGACTTTAACCTGGTGTTGTAAGACTTCTTACTGTGCTCACCCCAGTCCAACGCCGGCATCTCCACATCATATTCAGATTCACATTCCATACTCAGAGCCACCATATATATAGATTCACTGTATATGTCTCGATGCACATAATAGAGTTATATTCACACTGTACAGTCACAGAATGGTTATAGTACAGAAGGAAGCTATTGGGCTTATTGTGTCCATGCAGGATCCTTGCAAGAGCAATTCACCAAGTGCCACTTTTTCCATAAAGAGGTGCAAATGTTTCCCCTTCTGTTAATTATCCAATTCTTTTTTGAAAGCCACAATTGAAGCCATCTCCAAGCACATTCTCTGGTATTGCATTCCAGATCCCAAACACTCAGTGCATAAAATAGATTTTTCTTTTGTTGCTGTTGGTTCTTTTGCAAATAACCTCAAATCAGTGTCCCCTGGTTCGCCATCCTTCCACCATTAGGAACAGTTTCTCCAGGCACGATTCAGCTGCCGCATTGTACCCAGAGGGGAGCCGGATGCGACGGATGAATTGTGGGAGAGACCAAATCGGACATTGTGCCGAGTGCTGAGCCGATCGCGAGTCACCTGTCTCATGGCGCTCAGCGTGCTCTCTCTCCACAAGTGGAGACAAGTCATGATGGCCACACAGGGGTCTTGGAGGCCATTAGAGTCCCGTAGGTGGTTGGGGACAGGGCAGGGCCGTACCCTGACACTCCCTCGGGCAGTGCCAACAGCCAGGATGCCCGGTTGGAAATTCCAGTGTGCCAGGGGCACTGTCCGCGTACCAGGCTGTCAGTATCAGGATGCCCGGGTGCCAGATTGGCACTGCCAAGGGTTAGAGCGTGAGGGTCCATGTCTATGAAAGGGGTGGTGAGGGGCGTACAAAGGGTGTCTGGGTGAAGGAGTGGTATGAAGTGGCCTCGTAAAGGTTGGGGGATGAAGGGAGGTGTCCTGAAAGGGGGTGGGAGGAGGCCTGAAAAGGGAGGGGGGTGTCATCAAACCCACAGCGAATCCTTTGATTTGCAATGCTTCTACATACTTTCTTTTTAAAATTTTAAATCTTTTTTTTGAAAATATTACAATTTTAACCATCACACACCCACCCAGTAACAAACCCCAGCCAACATGGCTTACGCAAACAGCACCTCCTTCCCCAGTCCCCCTATCCACTGGACTTTCTTATCTTACTCAAACCCTCCCACCCACTCTGCCTGCTGACAGCTTAATTTCCGTTGAAGCTGTCAATGAACAACTGCCACCTCCAGGCAAACCCTTACAGCGATCCCCTCAACGCGAAATAGATTTTCTCGAGCTTGAGAAACCCCGCCATGTCGGTAATCTATACCCCGGCTTCGGGGGTTTCAAGTCCCTCCATCCTAGTAGGATCCGTCTTCAGGCCACCAGGGAGGCAAAGGCCAGAACATCGGCCTCTCCCACCCTCTGGGCTCCCAGAGCTTCTGAAACGCCAAAGATTGCCACCTCTGGATTCGTTACTACCCTCACCATTAAAACTTCTGACATAGAATCATAGAATCTACAGTGCAGAAGGAGGTCATTCAGCCCATTGAGTCTGCACCGTCCCTCGGAAAGAGCACCCTAATTAAGCCCACACATCCACCCTCTCCCAGTAACACAGTAACCCAGTCTAACCTTTTTTGGACACTAAGGGCAACTCAGCATGGCCAATCCACCTAGCCTGCACAGGTTTGGACTGTGGGAGGAAACTGGAGCACCCGGAGGAAACCCACGCACACACAGGGAGAACGTGCAGACTCCGCACAGACAGTGATCCAAGCCAGAAATCAAACCTGGGACCCTAGAGCTGTGAAGCAACTGTGCTAACCACTGTGCTACCATGCTGACATGACTGTCAGCAAACCTCTGGCAGAAACCCCTCAGCCTCAGACATGCCCAAAACATATGGACAGGTGGATGAGGGTAAAGCGGTTGATGTGGTGTATATGGATTTCAGTAAGGCGTTTGATAAGGTTCCCCACGGTAGGCTATTACAGAAAATAACGAAGTATGGGATTGAAGGTGATTTAGCGGTTTGAATCAGTAATTGGCTAGCTGAAAGAAGACAGAGGGTGGTGGTTGATGGCAAATGTTCATCCTGGAGTTCAGTTACTAGTGGTGTACCGCAAGGATCTGTTTTGGGGCCACTGCTGTTTGTCATTTTTATAAATGACCTGGAAGAGGGTGCAGAAGGATGGGTTAGTAAATTTGCAGATGACACGAAGGTCGGTGGAGTTGTGGATAGTGCTGAAGGATGTTATAGGATACAGAGGGACATAGATAAGTTGCAGAGCTGGGCTGAGAGGTGGCAGATGGAGTTTAATGCGGAAAAGTGTGGGGTGGTTCACTTTGGAAGGAGTAACAGGAATGCAGAGTACTGGGCTAATGGCAAGATTCTTGGTAGTGTAGATGAACAGAGAGATCTCGGCATCCAGGTACATAAATCCCTGAAAGTTGCCACCCAGGTTAATAGGGCTGTTAAGAAGGCATATGGTGTGCTAGCCTTTATCAGTAGGGGGATTGAGTTTCGGAGCCACGAGGTCATGCTGAAGCTGTACATTACTCTGGTGCAGCCGCTCCTGGAGTACTGCGTGCAGTTCTGGTCACCACATTATAGGAAGGATGTGGAAGTTTTGGAAAGGGTTCAGAGGAGATTTACTAGGATGTTGCCTGGTATGGAGGGAAGGTCTTACGAGGAAAGGCTCAGGGACTTGAGGTTGTTTTCGTTAGAGAGGAGAAGGCTGAGAGGTGACTTAATAGAGACATATAAGATAGTCAGAGGGTTAGATAGGGTGGACAGTGAGAGTCTTTTTCCTCGGATGGTGATGACCAACACGAGGGGACATAGCTTTAAATTGAGGGGTGGTAGATATAGGACAGATGTCAGAGGCAGTTTCTTTACTCAGAGAGTAGTAGGGGTGTGGAACGCTCTGCCTGCAACAGAAGTAGACTCGCCAACTTTAAGGGCATTTAAGTGGTCACTGGATAGACATATGGATGAAAATGGAATAGTGTAGGTCAGATAGGCTTCAGATGGTTTCGCAGGTTGGCGCAACATCGAGGGCCGAAGGGCCCGTACTGCGCTGTAATGTTCTATGGTTCTCAGGTCTCCCCGCACAGCGCCCACATCTATTCTCCACACACCCCCTCAAAGAAGTGCTCACCCGGGCCATTGTCATGTGCGCTCTGTGGACCAGCTTGAATTGTATCAGCCTGAGTGTGGTACACGATGAGAATGCATTGGCTCATCTCAGGGCCTCCTCCCATAATCGAGCCTCCAACTCCCCATCCAGCTCTTATAGAACATAGAACAGTACAGCACAGTACAGGCATTTCAGCCCACGATGTTGTGCCGGCTATTTATCCTAAGCTAAGATCAAGCTAACCTACACCCCTTCAATTTGCTTCTTCTTCCCACTTTTGCTTCACCTCCCCTATCGGGGCACCCTCCCACTCCATCAGTTCCTTGTGGATCTCTGAAATCTTCCCTTCACCTACTCCTACTCTCGACACCACCTTATCCTGTAGCCCCTGGGACGGCAGATGCGGGAAGATCGATACTCATCTCCGTACAAAGTCCCTCACCAGCAGATACTGGAACCCATTCCCACCTGGCAGTTCAAACTCATCCGCTTACTCCTCCAAGCCCGGGAAGCCCTCATCAATAATCCATCTCCAAATCTCCCAATCCCCACCCCCCATCCAGCTCCCCCCGGAGCGAAGGTGCTGCCGCCACTGTCCCCACACCACTTCTACAGGGCTTGTGGAGTACCTGGCCAGCGAGAACAGCAGTTAACTGTGCCCCTAAACTTGTGCCCCTACATGAGACTGCGTCCACCCATTCCCAAATTGACCCCTCCCCCGCTTCTACTCACTTTCAAAGAGAAATGGCTTTTAGTAGGTTGTAATTGATGGGGTAATAGCTTCCAGACAGCCAGGTGTCTGGATTGTTTATTTTTAGTTGCCTTCCTGCTTGAATGCATTTAACATAACCTGCCTTGAAGTCAACCACAATGTTTAAGAACATCTATGTGGTCAACGTATTGCTGCTACAATTAACCACTGTATTGCATTGTATTGTATTGTATTATGTTGATGCCCTTCTGGGCTCCGCCTATGGCTCCACCCCCTCGGGGGAGGTATATAGATCTGCAGCATCTACGAGATCAGTTCTTTCATTTCCTCTTTTTTGCCGCTCTTTTGATGAGGAAAGGAGCTTTCAATCATAGCTAGAGTACTTGAGAAGGGGTCTAAAGCCTTGTTTTGGCTTTCTATGAAGCCTAGTACACTTGTAACAGCTGCTGTTTTCAACACTTTTCATAGAATTTACAGTGCAGAAGGAGGCCATTCGGCCCAATGAGTCTTGGGGGGTGTCTCTGATATGGGGTTCTCTGATATGGGGATCTCTGATATGAGGATTTCTGATATGAGGGTCTCTGATATGGGGTTCTCTGATATGGGGATCTCTGATATGAGGATTTCTGATATGAGGGTCTCTGATATGGGGATCTCTGATATGAGGATATCTGATATGGGGTCTCTGATATGGGGGTCTCTGATATGGGGATCTCTGATATGGGGATCTCTGATATGGGGATCTCTGATATGGGGATCTCTGATATGGGGGAATCTCTGATATGAGGGTCTCTGATATGGGGTTCTCTGATATGGGGGAATCTCTGATATGGGGGTCTCTGATATGGGGATCTCTGATATGGGAGTTTCTGATATGGGGGTTTCTGATATGGGGGTTTCTGATATGGGGGTCTCTGATATGGGGGTTTCTAATATGGGGATCTCTGATATGGGGGTCTCTGATAATGGGGGTCTCTGATAAGGCGGTCTCTGATATGGGGGAAATCTCTGATATGGGGATCTCTGATCTGGGGGAATCTCTGATATGGGGGAATCTCTAATATGGGGGAATATCTGATATGGGGGAATCTCTGATATGGAGGAAACTCTGATATGGGGATCTCTGATATGGGGAATCTTTGATATGGGGATCTCTGATATGGGGATCTCTGATATGGGGATCTCTGATATGGGGATCTCTGATATGGGGGAATCTCTGATATGGGGGAATCTCTAATATGGGGGAATCTCTAATATGGGGGAATCTCTGATATGGGGGAATCTCTGATATGGGGATCTCTGATATGGGGGAATCTCTGATATGGGGAATCTCTGATATGGGGGAATCTCTGATATGGGGATCTCTGATATGGGGGAATCTCTGATATGGGGGAATCTCTGATATGGAGGAAACTCTGATATGGGGATCTCTGATATGGGGGAATCTCTGATATGGGGATCTCTGATATGGGGGAATCTCTGATATGGGGGAATCTCTAATATGGGGGAATCTCTGATATGGGGGAATCTCTGATATGGAGGAAACTCTGATATGGGGATCTCTGATATGGGGAATCTTTGATATGGGGATCTCTGATATGGGGATCTCTGATATGGGGATCTCTGATATGGGGATCTCTGATATGGGGGAATCTCTGATATGGGGGAATCTCTAATATGGGGGAATCTCTAATATGGGGGAATCTCTGATATGGGGGAATCTCTGATATGGGGATCTCTGATATGGGGGAATCTCTGATATGGGGGAATCTCTGATATGGGGGAATCTCTGATATGGGGATCTCTGATATGGGGGAATCTCTGATATGGGGGAATCTCTGATATGGAGGAAACTCTGATATGGGGATCTCTGATATGGGGGAATCTCTGATATGGGGATCTCTGATATGGGGGAATCTCTGATATGGGGGAATCTCTAATATGGGGGAATCTCTGATATGGGGGAATCTTTGATATGTGAATCTCTGATATGGGGATTTCTGACATGAGGGTCTCATATGGAGAGTCTGTGATATGGGAGTCTCTAATGGGGGTCTGATGTGGGGTCTCTCATGGGGGAGGGTCTTTGATATTAGTGTCTCTGTTTGGGATCTGATGGGAATAGGGAGGGCAGGATTTATATCGTGGGATCCCTCCAATGACTCATTTTCATCCTCCCACCATTGTGGTGTGTAGGTCGCTGATGCTGCCGGCTGCATCAGAATGGGTCGCCGATCCCGTTTTTAGCTCGATGCTCAATTCTCCGCTGCACCAGGAACCCGGCCGCCAGTGGAGGAGAATCCTCCTGATGGCCTATATTTAAATCTACGCTGTTCATTCAAAAACAAGAACAAAGAACAAAGAAAATTACAGCACAGGAACAGGCCCTTCAGCCCTCCCAGCCTGCACCGATCCAGATCCTTTATCTAAACCTGTCTCCTATTTTCCAAGGATCTACTTCTCTCTGTTCCCCGCCCATTCATATACCTGTCCAGATGCATCTTAAATGATGCTATCGTGCCCGCCTCTACCACCTCCGCTGGCAAAGCGTTCCAGGCACCCACCACCCACTGCGTAAAAAACTTTCCACGCACATCTCCCTTAAACTTTCCCTCTCTCACTTTGAAATCGTGACCCCTTGTAACTGACACCCCCACTCTTGGGAAAAGTTTGTTGCTATCCACCCTGTCCTAGACACCCTGTTCAGATCCATGTTATACATTCAGATCCATGTTATATATTCAAATTCATGGTACAGATATGGGTGTGTAAATTCAGGTCCAACATAGCGGGCCAATACTGGGGGGAGGAAGGGGTGGGGTTGCTAGTTCTGTTGGGTAGAGATGGCAGGGTAGGGCCATGGAAACATGATGAGCTTTGATTCAGAAAGAAGAAAAGCAAATCCTGACATAGAAGGCAGAAAAAACACGAACATCCACAAAGGGCTGTTCAGTAACTAATGGTACATACATCCATGCAATGAGTCGGCAGAATGGGGTAGATGAGCTGAGGGTACAGATAGATACTTGGAAGTATGATAGTTCTAACTGAAACAGAGCTGAAAGAATGGCAGGAATGGCAACTCAAGATTCCAGGTTACAGAATTTACAGATGTGATTGGGGGTTGTGGGTCAAAAACCGATGATAGGTCATTAAACAAGGCTATATTGAACTGAGGAACAAAAAGAAGCAATCGCACTACTGGCAGTATTCGACGGACTCTCAAATAGTCAGAGTGATAGAAGAGCAAATATATAGGTAAATTGCTGAAAAGTGTGGAAACAACAATGGGCAGCATGGTAGCATAGTGGTTAGCACAATTGCTTCACAGCTCCAGGGTCCCAGGTTTGATTCTCGGTTTGGGTCACTGTCTGTGTGGAGTCTGCACGTCCTACCCGTGTGTGCGTGGGTTTCCTCCGGGTGCTCCGGTTTCCTCCCACAGTCCAAAGATGTGCGGGTTAGGTGGACTGGCCACGCTAAATTGCCCGTAGTGTAAGGTTAATGGGGGGATTGTTGGGTTACGGGTATACGGGTTACGTGGGTTTAAGTAGGGTGATCATTGCTCGGCACAACATCGAGGGCCGAAGGGCCTGTTCTGTGCTGTACTGTTCTAAGTCTAAGTCTGAGATTCCAACTACATTAACATTAAATGGGATAAAGACAATGTGAAAGGCATAGAGGGACCAGAAATCTTCAAAGGCACTCAGGAGAAACATTTTAGCCAATATGTACCAAGCCAAACAAGAGAAGGGGCAGTGCAACATTTAGTTTTAGTGCATGAAGCTGGTCAGGTAAAAGTGCCAAAGGTATAAGTGCGAGAGCATTTTGGTGGAAGTGATCATAATTCAGTGAGATTTTGTCTGGTTATGAGAAAGGACAAACATGGACAAAGACCAAAGTTACAAAGCTGACACGCGGGCCGGGATTCTTCCCCCCCCACCCCGCCGGAGACCAGAACTGGAGAATCCCCGGGGGCTGGCGCGAATCCCACCCTGCCTCCCCAACTCTGGCTGCCCTATTCTCTGGCGCTGGTTTTCGGGTGGCAGTGGGATTCCCGCCATGCCGGTCGGGGGCCATTGACAGCGCCTTCACTGGCGATTCTCCGGGCCGAGTGGCCGTCCAGTTTTGGCCAGTCCCGCCGGCGTGAATTACTCACCTCATGCATGGCGGGACCTGGCAGTCTGAGGGGGAGGCCCTGGGGGTGGATGCGGGGGGATCCAACCCCGGTGGGGGTCCCCAAGGTGGCCTGGCCCGCGATCGGGGCCTACCAATCCTGTGGGCGGGCCGTTTACCTTGGGCCTTCTTTCCTCCGCGCCGGGCCCCTGTAGGGCTCCGCCATATTGCCCGGGGGCCGGCGCAAAGAAGAGAACCCCCGCGTATGCGCGGAAATACGCCGGGCAGTCCGGGCATGCGCGAAATCACGCCGGCCGTTCCTGTCTAATCCTGTTAGAATTGTATAAATTTCTATGAGATTCCCCACTCACTCTTTTAAAATCCAATGAATATAATCCTGACCGATTTAGTCTCTCCTCATATGACAGTCTCGCCATCTCAAGAATCAGCCTGGAGGGAGGACCTTCACTGCACTCCCTCCATAGCAAGAACATCCTTCCTTAGATAAGGACACTTGCCTTCATTAGCTGAGGCATTGAGTTTAAGAGCAGTGAGGTTATGCTGGAACTATATGAAACTTTTGCTGGGCCACAGCTAGAGTATTGTGTGCAGTTCTGGAATCTACATTATAGGAAGGATGCGATAGCACTGGAAAGGGTGTAGAGGGGATTTACCAGGATTTTGCCTGGACTGGAGAGTCCTAGCTGTGCAAAGAGATTGGATAGACTGGGGGTTGTTTTCCTTGGAGCAGAGGAGACTGAGGGAGAACATGATTAAGATTATAAAATTATGAGGAGCATCGATAGAGTAGACAGGAAGAAATATATCCACTTAGTGGAGGGATCAATGACCAGGGGATAGACATTTAAGGTAAGAGGCAGGAAGTTTAGCAGGAATGTGAGGACGTGGGAGTCTGGAACTCACCGCCTGAAAAGGTGGTGGAGGCTGAGACTCTCATAACATTTAAAAAGTATTTAGATGTGCACTTGCGATTCCAAGCCATACAAGGCCAAAGGCTGGAATATGGGATTCGAATACTTAGGTGGTTGTTTTTGACCACCGTAGATGTGATGGGCTGTAGGGTTTTCTCTGCACTGTAAAGCTCCATGATCTCAATGTCCAATGGAATATAGGAAATACAGAGATGAATTTTTAAAAAATCATTAGAAAGGCAAGTAAAATCAAGGGAAATCCAAAGATGCTGTCATAGAATCATATAATTTACAGTGCAGAAGTAGGCCATTCAGCCCATCGAGTCTGCACCGACCCTTGGAAAGAGCATCCTACCTAAGCCCACACCTCCACCCTATCCCCGTAACCCAGTAACCCCACCTAAATTTTTTGGACACTAAGGGCAATTGAGCACTAAGGGTAATGCTTTATAGATACATAAAAGATAACTAAGGGAAGAGAGGGCAGAGTACAGACTAAAAATGTAACATTTGTGGAGTCAGATGCCATGGACATGGTTCTGAATTAACATTTTGCAACTGTCTTCTTAAAAAAGGACAATGCAGAGTGTTAAGAAGGGTGTGTGAAATATTGGATGGTATAAATATAATAAAGAATTAATTTTAGTATTTTTCGAAATGGATAAATCCCTATCACCCCTGGACGAAATGTGTCACCAGCTGCGAACAGAAGCAATTGATGGAAATATCTGAGGCTCTGACCATCATTTTCCAATTTTCACCATCTATCAGAATGGTACTATCGGGAAGGACGATTAATATTGCACCGATGTTTAGCTCACTGGGCTAAATCGCTGGCTTTTAAAGCAGACCAAGCAGGCCAGCAGCACAGTTCGATTCCCGTACCAGCCGCCCTGGATAGGTGCCGGAATGTGGCGACTAGGGGCTTTTCACAGTAACTTCATTGAAGCCTACTCGTGACAATAAGTGATTTTCATTTCATTTCAAATAGGGAGGAAGGGATAGCCTAAATAATTACAGGCCAGTCAGCCTAGGAAGAGGGGTGGACAAATTATTGGAAAAAGGAATGAGGGACTGGTTAATTTGTCAGGTAGAAAGGCATGGATTAATCAAGGACAGTCAGCATGGATTTGTTCAGGAATATGTGCGCTTGTCTGCTTAACATCTTTGAATTTTAACTGGACTTTTGACTAGATGATATGGTGAGAAAAGTAAAGGTTCGTGAAATCTAAGAAAAAGTAGAAATTTGAATCCAAAATAGGCTCGGTATCAGGAAATATGTACGAGTGTGTTTGCTGTTTCCAGTGAGTTTCCTCAGTATGAGGTGGTATCGCATTTGCGAAGGACAAACTAGGTAAGGGAATACACAATTAATGGTCAGATACTGAAAAATGTAGAGGGACTTTGAGTGCACGTCCTCAGATCATTGACTGTGGCAGTCCAGGTAGATAGGCGGTTAATAAGACACAAGTGTAATTCCTTTATTAAACAAGGCATAGAATATAAGAACAAGGAGGTTATGCTAGAACTGTTTAAAACAATAGTTGCACCACAGCTAGAGTACTGTGCACAGTCCTGGTTACCACATTATAGAAAATATGTTGCTTGCAGTAGAAATGATTCAGAGGCGATTTACTGGGATGTTGGAAGAAGTAGAAAATTTTAGCCATGAAGAAAGATTGGATAGGTCGGGTTGTTTCCTTTGGAATGGAGAAGGTAAAATATGATGAGATGCATAAAATTACGAGAGGCCTAGGTAGAGTAATATATATATATTTTTTAATTTAGAGTTCCCAATTATTTTTTTCCAATTAGTGTTGCCAATCACCTAACCTGCACATCATTGGGGGAGGGGCGGGGGGGGGGGGGGGGGTGAAACCCACGCAGACACAGGGAGGACGTGCAAACTCCACATAGACAGTGATCTGGGGAGGTAGGGTAACATATAAGGGGGAGCTGATATTCCTCAGCAATAAGTCAACACACTTTTCTGTCACTGATTGCCCTCCCCAACCTAAACCATGTTTTGTGCCTGCAGGAAGTGAAGGGGCAGAGCTCTGACCTGCTCAACTTGTGGTTGGCAGCTTTGGGATGTCCACCGCTTTGGAATCAAACTTTTAGCTATGAACAAAGATTGGATAGGTCGGGTAATTCTAAGTAAAAAAAATATAGGGCTGGATCCTCCATTATTGGGACTATGTCCCCACGTCGGTGTCAAAACGGTAGAGTTTTACTCCTGAAAATCCTGAATCAAAGGGACATGAATTCCCAGCCCTGCAGGGGGCCAGCAGGGACCCAGAGTAGATCTTGCAGCTTTTGCTGCAGATACGGGCCCCTGCACTTCCGGGTCGAAGGCCACGCATGCGCACGATGGCGGCATCCAGCCGCCACGCGAGTATCCAGACCGGCTGGAGCTATTAGTTCCATGCCGTCGGGACTACGGCCAGTTGGGCGATGGCAGAGCAGGCCTCTGGCAATGTCCCCTGGCGGCGCGGTGTACTACCCGAGGACGCCACTTTTCGAGACCCGCAGAATCGGTGAACCGGCGCTGGATTCTCCGCCCCTGCGCCAGCCACAATTTCGGCACGAGGGTGCGGAGAACCAAGCCCATAATTATTTTAGAATAAATTTAGAGTACCCAATTAATTTTTTCCAATTAAGGGGCAATTTAGTGTGGCCAATCCATGTACCCCGCACATCTTTGGGTTGTGGGAGTGAAACCCACACAAACACTGGGAGAATGTGCAAACTCCACCATGGTAGCATGGTGGTTAGCATCAATGCTTCACAGCTCCAGGGTCCCAGGTTCGATTCCCGGCTGGGTAACTGTCTGTGTGGAGTCTGCATGTCCTCCCCGTGTGTGCGTGGGTTTCCTCCGGGTGCTCCGGTTTCCTCCCACAGTCCAAAGATGTGCGGGTTAGGTGGATTGGCCGTGCTAAATTGCCCGTAGTGTAAGGTTGATGGGGGGATTGTTGGGTTACAGGTATACGGGTTACGTGGGTTTAAGTAGGGTGATCATTGCTCGGCACAACATCGAGGGCCGAAGGGCCTGTTCTGTGCTGTACTGTTCTATTCTATTCCACACAGACAGTGACCCAGAACCGGTATTGAACCTGGAACCTCGGTGCTGTGAGATAGCAGTGCTAACCACTGTGCCACGAAGCTGCCCCTTCTAAGTAAAAAATTTAGTTTTACAAACAATCTTTCTGGGCCAATCAATGTTTTAACGTGTGGAATTGTTCCAAAATCTACATCAATATTTGCAGCCTTGGCGAGGGATACAATCAAATACAAAGGCTGAGAAAGATCGACATTATTAATACATTCAAGTAGATAGCCCTTAACATGTCACTAAACCTTCAATATTTATTACGATAGATAACTTCCCAAAAGTAAATAATGTTTGATTTGAAATACCTTTATTCCTGGAAAACCAGGGATACCAAGGTCACCTTTGGGTCCTCTGGGGCCCTGAAAAAAAGAGGATAAAACCACACTGTTAAAAAAACATCACCCACAATGACCCACAGTGAAAGGTACTTATTATTAATAAATAAACATTTTTTTAAAAAATGGGCAGCTGCTTATTTCAAATGATGAATCTGAGCTATCAAATATGTACCATATAATTCAATACAACCTTGGCTTCCGCATCAGAAGTTTGCAGACTCGAAACCCTCTGAGTCCTGAACACATAATGGAGTGGCGTCCTGAGAGACAGAGCTCCTTTAAGAGAGGTACTCTTTTGCTGGTAAGACTGTGTAAAGAGGTCCCACCTGGGGCTGGTTTAGCACACGGCTAAATCGCTGGCTTTGAAAGCAGACCAAGGCAGGCCAGCAGCACGGTTCAATTCCCGTACCAGCCTTCCCGAACAGGCGCCGGAATGTGGCGACGAGGGATTTTTCACAGTAACTTCATTTGAAGTCTACTTGCGATAATAAGTGATTATTATTTCATTTCTTATTCATCTGACTGCTCAGGTGTACAGGTAAGATCCCATGGCACTATTCAAAGAAGTGCAGAGGTATGTATCCTGGTCGATACTTGCCCTCAACTAATATCACAAACAGATTATTCCTGCTTATTAGCTCATAATTGTGTGCAAATTGACGCTACACTTCAGAAGCAATTCATTGGTTGTAAAGCAGTTTGTGTCATCCTATATTGTGGAAGACTCTGGACTAATGTTCTTTCTTGAATTGGTCTTACTGTATGTGAAAATCCAACAATAGGTCATATTTTTTTCAACGTATTTTATGGACAGACCAATGGCAGTCATAAGAGAAACTAGCAGCACCTTTTGTGTGGAAAACATCACAAAGCTCTTCACAGAGGGAAAGAGAAAATTAGTGAAAGCATGGGGGGGGGGGGGGTTGCATTTCAATAATTCTCGCAGGGTGGGAGGGCGGTGAGCAAATTTTGGAGAGATAATGATAATCTTTATTAGTGTCACAGGTAGGCTTACATTAACACTGCAATGAAGTTACTGTGTAAAGCCCCTAGTTGCCACATTCCGGCGCCTGTTCGGGTACACTGAGGGAGAATTCAGAATGTCCAATTCACCTAACAAGCACTTCTTTCGGAACTTAGATAACATTTGACGCAACACTGAACACGATTTCAACAAAAAAGCTGATATATGAAAGAATTTGCTAAGCAAAAAAAGTCACAACAATAAACTTGATAATTTTAAAAATGGATAATTAATAAAGCCGATCATTTGAGTGTGAATGGTGAGAGTATGTATGCCCATCTCCCTCTCAGTTCTCACTCACCCTCACCCACTATGCCTTGTTGGTATATGAAGGTTGGCGTGAAGGAGAACCCCGAGACAGGGAGTGTGCCAAACACACACTCTCCCATCCACATCCCTCACCACACACACATACACATACACCCGCCTATACACAAGCACCATACACCCACACACATACACCCCCACAAACACCAAACACACATAATTACACCCCCATGCACACACACACCACAGAAATCACACACACAAACACCGCACACATACACACACACCATACAACACTCATGCATGCACGCACTCACACATACACACCTCACACACATGCACAGCACACCCACACATACACACACCACACACAAACACCCCCGCCCCCCATGGGGACATAGTGATTCATTATAGATGTGAGGTGATGTAAGTGATAGATCTTAATGTGGGGCAGGATACTACCATCTGGAATTTCTTTTAAAATTTAGAGCACCCAATTCATTTTTTTTTCCAATTAAGGGGCAATTTAGCATGGCCAATCCAACTAACCTGCACATCTTTGGGTTGTGGGGGCAAAATTTAAACCAACCAGAGTATATGGAAAAGAGACCGGCAAAGGGGATATTGGAGGAATCAGGCATGTAGGTGTCAAAAACGTGGATAAGAGTTTGGTAGCAGTAAGGATTTGGTAAATAACATAAGAGTTAGGACTAATAGGATGTGTGGTTCGAAGCAAAACACTGGGTTGAACTAAATGTCAAAATGTTCCATGGTCTGCTTCAACTTTAGTGAGCAGTGAGCAGGGGGGTGGAGGGGGGAGGGAAGGTTGCAAATTGACGGGTTCGCTCTTCCAAATATTCTATGGAGGAATAATTAGGAGGAGGTGTCTGAAGGCATGATCAAAGGCAGGTTTTAGGGTATTTTGCAGGAGGTAGCAAATGGTTGAGATTTAAAAAGAGTATTATAATGTGCAGCTGGAAGGAAGGAGGAACTCGATGGAGCCTGAAGTCTGTGGAATGTGCCATGGGCCGTGTGTTATTTGACCAGTTAATTCTCTTCGCCTCTTGTGCATTCTGTCTGCCTTTCGTTCTACTAGCTGCTTCGGGCATAGCTATGGAATTTCCTGCCTGGGTCCTCTCCATCTTTCTACCTCACATCCACCTGCACCCCCATTCCCCCGACCCAGCAGCCCCCTCCCTCCCCCCCACCCAACCTCCATCCTCACCCCTCCCTCCAGTCTGTTACAATCTTCTTTAACCAAGCTTTCGATTGAGTGTTTGATCATTCCTTGCTAATATCATTTACTTTTGGTTCAATGTCCCATTTCCCGTACCAGCCTCCCCGAACAGGCGGCGGAATGTGGCGACTAGGGGCTTTTCACAATAACTTCATTTGAAGCCTACTTGTGACAATAAGCGATTTTCATTTTCATTTTCTTCTGTGAAGCACAGTGGGCTGTTTGTTACATTACAAAGGTGCTGTATAAACATAGGCTGCTGCTATTGACATCATACTTTGCCATATAGTTAACTGTTTATTACGGTCTGCACGTTAGATTGAAAAACAAAACATGCTCACTCCAATTCAATCCTTCAGCAAAAGATATCAAAATAAACTCGCACCACCTGGAAGGGTAGTAAGCACTGGATTATAATGATGATGTGTGAATTTTGATCGACTTCCCAGTCAATATGAACAACTGTCACATTAAGATCTGTAAATTCCAGCACTGTTTCTGTCAACCTTGCCTCAATATTCATGCTCTGAGTCAGGTTATGCATCTAAATTTCACACCAGAGCCTTGAGTACATAAAGCAGTTGATAATCCAATGCAGTTTTGAGGCAGTACCGAAGTGTCGGAGGTGCCTAATTTTGATGAGATGGTAAATGGAGCCCGATCTGTCCTCCCACGTGACTCTTAAGTCTGACAGGGCAGCACGGTAGCATTGTGGATAGCACAATCGCTTCACAGCTCCAGGGTCGCAGGTTCGATTCCGGCTTGGGTCACTGTCTGTGCGGAGTCTGTGGGTAGGTGGATTGGCCACACTAAATTGCCCCTTAATTGGGGAAAAAATAATTGGGTACTCAAAATTTTTTTTTTAAATTCTCAACATTTACAACAGAAGATCTGGGGCTGAAAAACGTTCCCTGGGATGAATTCTGGATTGTGAACTCAGAAGTGGCTGTTGCGGGATCGTGGAGGATTTTGAGCAAGGCAGCGAATTAAGAGTTTCTGGCCTCATCCAATAAAAGATAGTGGGTGTGTTCTGCAATTAGGAGGGTCAATGGGATTGCCTGAAGCTGAGGGTAGCTGGCACCCTACCCTGGAGAGGTGGGTGCTGCAATTGTGGGTGGTTGGCTGCAAGGGTGCTTCAAGGTGAAAGTGATCTTTGAAGATATGGAAGACAGGGCAACATAGTGGTTAGCACTGCTGCAACACAGCTCCAGGGGCCCAAGTTCAATTCCGGCTTTGGGTGACTGTGTGGAGTTTGCATATCTTCCCCGTGTGTGCGTGGGTTTCCTCTGGGTGCTCCGGTTTCCTTCCACAGTCCAAAGATGTGCAGGTTAGGTGGATTGGCCATGCTAAATTGCCCCCTAGTCGGTTTACTGGATTATAGGGATAGGGTGGAGGCATGGGTTTAAGTAGGGTGCTCTTTCCAAGGGCCAGTGTGGACTTGATGGGCCAAATGACTTCCTTCTGCACTGTAAATTCTATGACAAAATATACTTGGCCACAGCTGTCAAGCCAGCACTGTGGAGATCAAATCTCTCTACAGAGTGGCCTTTGCAACTTAGCAGACACATACGAGGCTGGTTTGCAAAATGTTTGAGGAGTGCCTTCAATAGGCACTTCAATTGGCTGTTGCCACATGGGTAGCTACCGCAGCCCAGAAATTGTCTTGCTGAAAATAAGCTGGAAATGCGAACATGCTGGCAAAGCGACAAGCTGGCTGGTGACATTATTGCCATTCACGCCTCCTAACCTTAGAAGAAAAATTCTGACCCCTGGACATTCACTTTATTGCTACTTGTGGGAACTTGTACTCAAATTGGTTGTCGACTTTCCTACATTGCAAGAGTGACAACACTCCAAAAATCAATTAGTTGGCTGTAGTGCAGTTTGGGACATCCTGGGATCATCACAAGTTCTGTGTACATGCAATTCTTTTATTAATTTCAGCTGTGAAAGTTCAAAGTGTTAGCTGACATTCCAAACTAAAATGTGTTGCCAAGACGAAAACAAAATAAAGAAGCAGTGAATTCACTGAATCATCAGTATTGAATACAGTTAAGATGGTAATAAAATTAAAGAGGGTCTTACAGGAAATCCAGCCTGACCAGGCACACCTTCTGATCCCTGACGCAAAGACAAGAAGACATTTTTAAAAACATGCAAAACAGCTGAAGACCAAAAGCAACTTCAAGCATTGCATTTCAAGCATTAAAAAGGTTAGGCCTCTGTACTCGAGGAACAGCAGTAACATGCAATTCACATACAGATCACCCACATGGTGGCTTTTTACATGCCATGGTTAGTATCTTTGCAAGGTCACTGTGTACCTCCGGCTTCTACCACTCACTGCTTGGATTGTCATGCCATTTTCTGATGACTTGCAACCCATTTTCTGATGACATAGAGGCCTTGGCGGACTTCTGAGCCTGCGTTATCTGTCAGCAAGAACAACGACTCAGGCACAAAATCCTGTGAGAATTGGGAAATGTGATTCTTGCCAGCGAGATTGTGTTTCCCGATTTTCCCTGCCCCCTTCCCAACGACGTAAAGAGATTCTCACCCTTACATTTTAATACATTTTAATATTATTAATGAGGAGAATACCTAATGTGGTACCGCTGTTTAAAAAAGGTAGCAGGGACAATCATGGAAATGAGAGACCGATGAGCCTCATAGAATCATAGAATTTACAGTGCAGAAGGAGGCCATTCAACCCATCGAGTCTGCACCGGCTCTTGGAAAGAGCACCCTACCCAAGCCCACACCTCCATCCTGTCCACATAATTCAGTAACCCCACCCAATACTAAGGGGAATTTATCATGGCCAATCCACCTAACCTGCATATCTTTGGACTGTGGGAGGAAACCGGAGCACCCGGAGGAAACCCACACACACACGCGGAGAACGTGCAGACTCTGCACCGACAGTGACCCAAGCCGGGAATCGAACCTGGGACCCTCGAACTGTGAAGCAATTGTGCTAACCACTATGCTACCGTGCTGCCACACGTCGGTTGTAGGTAAATTACTGGAGAGAATTCACAGGGACAGGATTTATATCCATTTGAAAACAAATAGACTCATAAGCGATAGACAGCATAGTTTTGTGAAGGAGACCTTGATCGTGTTTTTTGAGATGACAAAGATGATTGATGAGGGGCAGGCGGTGGATGTTTACATGGACTTCAGTAAAACCTTTGACAAGATGCCTCATGGCAGACTGGTACAAAAGGTGAAATCACACGTGATCAGAGGTGAGGTGGTAAGATTGGTACAGAACTGGTTCAGTCACAGAAGGCAAAGGGTAGCAGTAGAAGGGTGTTTTTCTGAATGTAAGGTTGTGACTAGTGGGGCGAGTCATAATATACACCAGTATATCACAGTGCAGACACACACACTGATTGACACACACCAAGACAAATCATCACACACAACACCGCAGCCAAACACCAGTTAGAGTACACTCACTATAAAGACAGAGGGCATCAGTTTTCCCGCTCATTCGGAATGCAGCCTCTCAGAAGGACAGAGCTCGCAGCTTGTAGCACAGATCTTCACCATGTGCCGAGTGCATAGACTGGTTAGGATAGGCATAGGTCTTTAGTTTAATCTAACATAGTGTCGACCCACAGTGAAAGTATGTTCAACAGTTCCTAGCTTAATAAAATAGTGTTGTACTATTTCAAGTGTTGGTAGTCTGTATGTGTTACTGCTGAGGTAAACGCAGTTTCCACGGATCCAGAGTACATAAGAACATAAGAACATAAGAAGTAGGAACAGGAGTAGGCCATCTGGCCCCTCGAGCCTGCTCCGCCATTCAATTAGATCATGGCTGATCTTTTGTGGACTCAGCTCCACTTTCCGGCCCGAACACCATAACCCTTAATCCCTTTATTCTTCAAAAAACTATCTATCTTTACCTTAAAAACATGTAATGAAGGAGCCTCAACTGCTTCACTGGGCAAGGAATTCCATAGATTCACAACCCTTTGGGTGAAGAAGTTCCTCCTAAACTCAGTCCTAAATCTACTTCCCCTTATTTTGAGGCTATGCCCCCTAGTTCTGCTACCCAACACATCATGGTACCAGTAGTTGATGTTAGAACTTCTTAGACCTACCTACAAGTGATCTGCCTTCCACCAGCATACAGCCATCCTGCAAAATGGACAGTGTCCGCCCTCCACCGTCGCTCCGCATCACCGGTAACCTCGGGGCCAACTGGAAGATCTTCAAACAACACTTCCAGCTTTACCTTGAAGCCACAGACCTGGAAGCTGCTTCCGACGCCAGGAAGATTGCTCACTTCCTCTCCACAGCCGGGGACCACGCCATCCACATCTTCAACTCTCTGACCTTTGCTGATGGTGAAGACAAATCAAAATTCAAGACGGTCCTCCTCAAATTTGACAGTCACTGCGACATCGAAATGAATGAAAGTTTCGAGCGCTATGTTTTCCAACAGCGTTTGCAGGGTAAGGATGAACCTTTCCAATCCTTTCTCACCAACCTCTGCATCCTTGCGCAATCCTGTAATTACAGGTCCACCTCCGACTCCATGATACGCGACCAGATCGTTTTCGGTGTTCAGTCAGGCCCCCTACGCCAGCAGCTCCTCAAGGTAAAGCAGCTCACCCTAGCGATTGCCATCGAGACCTGCGTGCTACATGAACACACCACTAGTCGGTATTCATACATCCAAGTGGCTGAAACGGCACGGCAAGGTCCCCACGAGGCAGAACGGGTCCAAGCAATCAAGCAACTCCAGGGCCTCAGCCTGGATGAGGCTGGCCATTTTGTGCGCTTTTCACCGACTCCCGCGCAGGCGTGCACTGAACGAGGGGACGGCGACGTCGACGGACGCACTGCGCAGGCGCATACCATGTACGACCGCACCGCGCATGCGCGGTGGCGCAGCGAGCATACTGACGCTACAACGTGCGGCAACTATGGCTCCGCCCACTTAAAGCGGCAATGTCCTGCCAAATCCCGATGCTGCCTACAATGTGGCAAACTTGGCCACTATGCTGCTTTATGCAGATCAGCTCAACCTGCCAACTCTCGCCGCTCCAGCCAGCATCGCAGGGATGTCTGGGCCATTCAACCCACGGTCACCGAACCCGATTCTGATCTGCTTTCCGATATTGACACCGAGGACCCGAAGGCGCCTTTTCGAGTCGGTATCATTACCAAAAACAGGGTGTCCCCGAAGCAAAAAGTCCAGCCTCTACTGGTCTACAGCATCGATCCGGACTATCAGTGGTGTGTCACCCTTACGGTCAACCGGTCCCAAATCCGATTCCGCCTGGACATCGGTGCCTCCGCCAATCTCATTGCGCGCTCTGACCTCCAAAGTCTTTGTGTCAAACCAGCCATCCTGCCATCAGCCTGCCAGCTATTAGATTATAATGGCAATGCCATTGCTGCCAGTGGCTCATGCCAACTTGAAGTGACGCACAGGTCGCGCAAAGCCATCCTTCCCTTTGAAATCGTGGGATCCTCGAAAGCCTCCCTGCTTGGCGCACAGGCATGCAAGCTGTTGAACCTAGTCCAGAGGGTTCACTCCCTCTCTCCTGCGGACGCTTCTGCTTTTCAGGACACTGATTTTAGGGCGCAGCTCGACACCATCATTAACCAATACCACAACGTCTTTGAGGGCAGGGGCACGCTCCCGTACACCAACAAGATTATATTGAAACCAAATGCCACGCCTGTGGTGCACGCACCTCGCAGCGCCCCTTAAGGACCGCCTCAAGCAGCAGCTGCAGGACCTCCAGGACCAAGGAGTGATCTCCAGAGTCACGGAACCGACCGACTGGGTCAGTTCCATGGGATGTGTAAAAAAGCCTTCCGGCGAATTGAGAATATGCACTGATCCCAAGGATCTCAACCGCAATATTCTGAGAGAGCACTATCCAATTCCCAAGTGCGAAGAGCTCACATATGAGATGGCTCGCGCCAAGCTCTTTACCAAACTCGACGCCTCAAAGGGATTCTGGCAAATCCAGCTCGATGAATCCAGCAGGAAACTCTGCAAGTTTAATATCCCCTTTGGAAGATATTGCTACAACAGGATGCCATTTGGGATCATATCTGCATCGGAAGTGTTCCATAGGATTATGGAACAGATGATGGAAGGGATTGAAGGTGTTCGCGTCTGTGTCGACGACATAATCATCTGGTCCACCACCCCGCAGGAGCATGTTAATCGCCTCCAGCGCGTATTCAGACAAATCCATGAGCATGGCCTCCACCTCAACAGGGCCAAATGCTCCTTTGGTCAGACAGAAATTAAATTCCTCAGGGACCACATCTCCCAATTGGGTGTGCAGCCGGATGCGGACAAGGTAGATGCCATCAAAGCTATGAAGACACCGGAGGACAAGAAGGCGGTCCTCCGCTTTCTGGGCATGGTCAACTTCTTAGGGAAATTCATCCCTAACCTCGCCTCTCATACCACGGCCTCTCAGGAACCTGGTCAGGAAGACAACAGACTTCCAATGGCTCCCTGCCCGCGAGCACGAATGGAGGGAACTCAAGGAAAAACTGACCACGGCCCCGGTCTTAGCTTTCTTTGATCCAACCAAGGAGACCAAAATTTCTACCGATGCCAGTCAATCCGGCATTGGAGCAGTGCTCCTTCAACGTGATGAGGCCTCGTCATTGTCATAATATACACCATATATCATGGTGCAGACACATATACTGATTGACACACAGCAAGACCAATCAACACACACAACACCACAGCCAATCACCAGTTAGAGCACACTCACTATAAAGACAGAGGGCATCAGTTTCCCCGTTCATTCGGAATGCAGCCTCTCAGAAGGACAGAGCTCACAGCTTGCAGTACAGATCGTCACCATGTGCTGAGTGCATAGACTGGTTAGGATAGGCATAGGTCTTTAGTTTAATCTAACATAGTGTCAACCCACAGTGAAAGTATGTTCAACAGTTTCTGGCTTAATAAAATAGTGTTGTACTGTTTCAAGTGTTGGTTGCCTGTATGTGTTACTGCTGAGGTAAACGCAGTCTCCACAGATCCAGAGTACCCAACACATCAGTCATGGGCCCCCGTTGTGTATGCGTCGGGTGCGATGACCCCCACTGAGCAGCGCTACACGCAGATTGAAAAGGAGTGCCTGGGCCTGCTGACTGGTGTCGTTAAATTCCACGATTAAGTCTACGGCCTCCCTCAGTTCACCGTTGAGATAGACCATCACCCGCTGGTCAATATCATACAGAAAGACTTGAACGACATGACATCCTGCCTCCAGCATATTCTTCTCAAGCTCCGGCGATACGACTCCCAGCTGGTATACACCCCAGGCAAGGGAACTCATCGTTGCTGACGCTCTCTCCAGGTCAGTCAATGCTCCATGTGACCCAGCGGGATTTGTCTGCCAGGTTGACGCCCATGTGGCATTCGCGGCCTCCAATCTACCTGCCTCGGATGAATGCCTCGTCCAAATTCGTTGCGAGACGGCTGCCGACCCCTTGCTCCAGCGTGTCATGCCCCATCTAACGGACGGGTGGCTCAAGGGCCAATGCCCTCAATTCTATAATGTCAGAGATGATCTGGCGGTAGTAGACGGGGTTCTTCTAAAACTGGATCGCATTGTCATGGTTTAGCTCACAAGGCTAAATCGCTGGCTTATAAAGCAGACCAAGCAGGCCAGCAGCACGGTTCGATTCCCGTACCAGCCTCCCCGGACAGGCGCCGGAATGTGGCGACTAGGGGCTTTTCACAGTAACTTCATTGAAGCCTACTCGTGACAATAAGCGATTTTCATTTCATTCATTTCATTGTCATCCCGCATAGCACGCGCCAGCTTGTCCTGGAACAGCTACACAAGGGCCACCTGGGTATGGAGAAGTGCCGCCGACGGGCCCGAGAGTCCGTGTACTGGCCCAGCATTAATGAGGACATAGCCAACACAGAGCTCAACTGCCCCACCTGTCAGCGCTTCCAGCCGGCCCAACCACGAGAGACACTGTAGCCCCATGAGTTGGTCACGTCACCTTGGACCAAGGTGGGTATCGACCTGTTCCACAAGCTGGGTAGAGACTATGTCCTGACCGTGGGCTACTTTTTGAATTACCCGGAGGTGATACGCTTGCACGACCTCACCTCGTCTGCCGTCATTCGTGCATGTAAAGAAACCTCCCACTCACGGGTATGTCCGACAATGACCCCTGCTTCGCCAGCCAAGAATGGTCCAACTTTGCCAGACGGTGCAATTTTGCCCATGTAACGTCCAGTCCCCTGTCCCCCCAATCCAACGGCAAAGCAGAGAAGGGAGTACACATCGCCAAAAGGCTCCTGTGCAAGGCTGCCGATGCTGGGTCTGATTTTTACCTTGCCTTGTTGGCCTATCGCTCCGCTCCCCTGTCCACTGGCCTGTCGCCAGCCCAACTACTCATGATTCGCACCCTGAGGACGACGGTGCCGTCTATCCATGTCCCAGACCACGACCACGTTCCGGTTCTTCGCCGGATGCAGTTGTCTCGTGCACAACACAAGACGGCTCATGACTCCTGTGCAGCTGATCTCCCTGCTCTGGCTCCCGATGACAACGTCCACGTCCATCTTCTGGATGGTGGCTGGTCTGCAACCGCTGTTGATCTCCGGCAGGTGGCCCCCCGCTCGTTCCTGGTTTGTCTACCGGATGACTCTCTTCTGCGCCGCAATCGACGCACCGTTCGTCTCGTTCCACGCTCACCACGTGATCCTCCGGCATCGCCTCGCCGTCATGACAACCCTGCCATGGACTATGCAGAGCTCCCTGTCGCTCTGCTTCCCTCTGACTCTGATGCAGTCCAGCCCGCTCCTGAACCGGCGGTTCTCGACCCACCATTGAGGTGGTCAACCAGAATTCGTCGCCCACCTCAGAGACTAAATTTATGTACATTTCTAATTTATGGACTCTCTGAATTGTTTCGTTGCCTTGTTTGATCATTTCCCTGGTTTGTATATAATGTTGATCTCGTTACTCTTTTTTTGCATAATGTTTATCAGCACCAGACACCTTCCCACGTAAATACCTTAGTTCTTATGTACATTGTCTTGTAAATATGTCTTCGCACTCCAGACGTAGTTAGGAACATTCTTACCACACATTATTTATTGCCACAAACATACATTTTTAAATAAAAGGGGGATGTCATAATATACACCAGTATATCATGGTGCAGACACACACTGATGGACATACACTAGGACCAATCAACACACACAACACCGCAGCCAATCACCAGTTAGAGCACACTCACGATAAAGACAGAGGACATCAGTTTTCCCGCTCATTCGGGATGCAGCCTCTCAGAAGGACAGAGCTCACAGCTTGCAGCACAGATCTTCACCATGTGCAGAGTGCATAGACTGGTCAGGATAGGCATAGGTCTTTAGTTTAATCTAACATAGTGTCGACCTAGAGTCAAAGTATGTTCAACAGTTTCTGGCTTAATAAAATAGTGTTGTACTATTTCAAGTGTTGGTAGCCTGTATGTGTTACTGCTGAGGTAAAGGCAGTCTCCACGGATCCAGAGTACCCAACACATCAGGGCGGGATTCTCCGACCACCCGCCGGTCGGTCTTCACAGTGGAAGACACAAATAACTTGCCAGTGACTGATAGAAATGAGGCTATGACAGGTGAGTACCTTGAGAGGATTGTTATCACTAAGGAGGTAGCGATGGGCAAGCTAATGGGGCTAAAGGTAGACAAGTCTCCTGGCCCTGATGGAATGCATCCCAGAGTGCTAAAACAGATGGCTAGGGAAATTGCAGATGCACTAGTGATAATTTACCAAAATTCACTAGATTCTGGGGTGGTCCCGGTGGATTGGAAATTAGTAAATCAGTGACATCACTGTTTTAAAAAGGAGGTAGGCAGAGAGCAGGTAATTATAGGCCAGTGAGCTAAACTTCGGTAGCAGGGAAGATGCTGGAATCTATCATCAAGGAAGAAATAGCGAGGCATCTGGATAGAAATTGTCCCATTGGTCAGACGCAGCATGGGTTCATAAAGGGAAGGTCGTGCATAACTATTTGAGTGGAATTTTTTGAGGACATTACCAGTGCGGTAGATAACGGGGAGCCAATGGATGTGGTATATCTGGATTTCCAGAAAGCCTTTGACAAGGTGCCACACAAAAGGTTGCTGCATAAGATAAAGATGTATGGCATTAAGGGTAAAGTAGTAGCATGGATAGAGGATTGGTTAATTAATAGAAAGCAAAGAGTGGGAATTAATGGGTGTTTCTCTGGTTGGCAATCAGTAGCTAGTGGTGTCCCTCAGGGATCAGTGTTGGGCCCACAATTGTTCACAATTTACATAGATGATTTGGAGTTTGGAACCAAGGGCAATGTGTCCAAGTTTGCAGACGACACTAAGATGAGTGGTGAAGCAAAAAGTGCAGAGGATACTGGAAGTCTGCAGAGGGATTTGGATAGGTTAAGTGAATGGGCTCGGGTCTGGCAGATGGAATACAGTGTTGACAAATGTGAGGTTATCCATTTTGGTAGGCATAATAGCAAACGGGATTATTATTTAAATGATAAAATATTAAAGCATGCTGCTGTGCAGAGAGACCTGGGTGTGCTGGTGCATGAGTCACAAAAAGTTGGTTGACAGGTGCAACAGGTGATTAAGAAGGCAAATGGAATTTTCTCCTTCATTGCTAGAGGGATGGAGTTTAAGACTAGGGAGGTTATGTCAAGAGGAAGAAGAAGGCTTATGTTAGGATGAGACATGAAGGCTCAGTTAGGGCACTTGAGAGTTACAAGTTAGCCAGGAAGGACCTAAAGGGAACGTTAAGAAGAACGAGGACAGGACACGAAAAGTCGTTGACGGATAGGATCAAGGAAAACCCTAAGGCTTTCTATAGGTATATCAGGAACAAAAGAATGACTAGAGTAACATTAGGGCCAATCAAGGATAGTAGTGGAAAGTTGTGTGTGGAATCAGAGGAGATAGGGGAAGCGTTAAATGGATAGTTTACGTCAGTGTTTACACTGGAGAAAGACAATGTTGTCGAGGAGAATACTCAGGTACAGTCGACCAGGCTAGATGGGATTGAGGTTCACAAGGAGGTGTTAGCAATTTTGGAAAGTGTAAAAATAGGTAAGTCCCCTGGGCCAGATGGGATTTATCATAGGATTCTCTGGGAAGCCAGGGGGGAGATTGCAGAGCCTTTGTCCTTGATCTTTATGTCGTCTTTGTCAACAGGAATAGTGCCGGGAGACTGGAGGATAGCAAATGTTGTCCCCTTGTTCAAGAAGGGGAGTAGAGACAACCCTGGTAATTATAGACATGTGAGCCTTACTTCGGTTGTGGGTAAAATGTTGGAAAAGGTTATAAGAGATAGGGTTTATAATCATCTTGAAAAGAACAATTTGATTAGCGATACTCAACACGGTTTTTTGAAGGGTAGGTCATGCCTCACAAACCTTATTGAGTTTTTTGAGAAGGTGACCAAACAGGTGGATGAGGGTAAAGCAGTTGATGTGGTGTATATGGATTTCAGTAAGGCATTTGATAAGGTTCCCCATGGTAGGCTATTGCAGAAAATACGGAAGTATGGGATTGAAGGTGATTTAGCGGTTTGGATCTGTAATTGGCTAGCTGAAAGAAGACAGAGGGTGGTGGTTGATGGCAAATGTTCATCCTGGAGTTCAGTTACTAGTGGTGTACCGCAAGGATCTGTTTTGGGGCCACGGCTGTCTGTCATTTTTATAAATGATCTGGAAGAGGGTGTAGAAGGATGGGTTAGTAAATTTGCAGATGACACGAAGGTCGGTGGAGTTGTGGATAGTGCTGAAGGATGTTATAGGTTACAGAGGGACATAGATAAGCTGCAGAGCTGGGCTGAGAGGTGGCAGGTGGAGTTTAATGCGGAAAAGTGTGAGGTGGTTCACTTTGGAAGGAGTAACAGGAATATGCAGAGTACTGGGCTAATGGCAAGATTCTTGGTAGTGCAGATGAACAGAGAGATCTCGGCATCCAGGTACATAAATCCCTGAAAGTTGCCACCCAGGTTAATAGGGCTGTTAAGAAGGCATATGGTGTGCTAGCCTTTATCAGTAGGGGGATTGAGTTTCGGAGCCACGAGGTCATGCTGCAGCTGTACATAACTCTGGTGCGGCCGCACCTGGAGTACTGCGTGCAGTTCTGGTCACCACATTATAGGAAGGATGTGGAAGCTTTGGAAAGGGTTCAGAGGAGATTTACTACGATGGTGCCTGGTATGGAGGGAAGGTCTTACGAGGAAAGGCTCAGGGACTTGAGGTTGTTTTCGTTAGAGAGGAGAAGGCTGAGAGGTGACTTAATAGAGACATATAAGATAGTCAGAGGGTTAGATAGGGTGGACAGTGAGAGTCTTTTTCCTCGGATGGTGATGACCAACACGAGGGGACATAGCTTTAAATTGAGGGGTGGTAGATATAGGACAGATGTCAGAGGCAGTTTCTTTACTCAGAGAGTAGTAGGGGTGTGGAACGCCCTGCTTGCAACAGTAGTAGAGTCGCCAAATTTAAGGGCATTTAAGTGGTCACTGGATAGACATATGGATGAAAATGGAATAGTGTAGGTCAGATAGGCTTCAGATGGTTTCACGGGTCGGCGCAACATCGAGGGCTGAAGGGCCCGTACTGCGCTGTAATGTTCTATGTTCTAATTGTATAAGGTGTTAGTGAGGCCACACCTGGAGTATTGTGTTCAGTTTTAGAACATAGAACACAGAACAGTACAGCACAGAACAGGCCCTTCGGCCCTCCATGTTGTGCCGAGCCATGATCACCCTACTCAAACCCACGTATCCACCCTATACCCGTAACCCAACAACCCCCCCCCCTTAACCTTACTTTTATTAGGACACTACGGGCAATTTAGCATGGCCAATCCACCTAACCCGCACATCTTTGGACTGTGGGAGGAAACCGGAGCACCCGGAGGAAACCCACGCACACAGGGGGAGGACGTGCAGACTCCACACAGACAGTGACCCAGCCGGGAATCGAACCCAGGACCCTGGAGCTGTGAAGCATTTATGCTAACCACCATGCTACCCTGCTGCTTTTGGTCTCCTTACTTGAGAAAGGACGTACTGGCACTGGAGGGTGTGCAGAGGAGATTCACTAGGTTAATCCCAGAGCTGAAGGGGTTGGATTACGAGGAGAGGTTGAGTAGACTGGGACTGTACTCGTTGGAATTTAGAAGGATGAGGGGGGAATCTTATAGAAACATATAAAATTATGAAGGGAATAGATAGGATAGATGCGGGCAGGTTGTTTCCACTGGCGGGTGAAAGCAGAACTAGGGGGCATAGCCTCAAAATAAGGGGAAGTAGGTTTAGGACAGAGTTTAGGAGGAACTTCTTCACCCAAAGGGTTGTGAATCTATGGAATTCCTTGCCCAGTGAAGCAGTTGAGGCTCCTTCATTAAATGTTTTTAAGATAAAGATAGATAGTTTTTTGAAGAATAAAGGGATTAAGGGTTATGGTGTTCGGGCCAGAAAGTGGAGCTGAGTCCACAAAAGATCAGCCATGATCTCATTGAATGGCGGAGCAGGCTCGAGGGGCCAGTTGGCCTACTCCTGCTCCTAGTTCTTCTGTTCTTATGTTCAGACATAGCTAGGTTGGAGACTTGGGCAGAGAAATGGCAAATGGACTTTAATCCGGACAAATGTGAGGTAATGCATTTTGGCAGGTCTAACATAGGGGGGAAATATACCGTAAATCACAAAACTCTTAGAAATAGAGGAAGTCAGAGAGATCTGGGCATGCATGTCCACAGATCTGTGAACATGGCAACACAAGTGGACAAGGTAGTCAAGAAAGAATATGGAATGCTTGCCTTCATTGGATGGGGCATCAAGTATAAAAACCGACAAGTCATGCCACAGCTGTGTAGAACCTTGGTAAGGCTGCACTTGGAATATTGCGCACAATTCTGGTCACCACACTACCTGAAGGATGTGGAGACTTTGGAGAGGGTGCAGAGGAGGTTTACCAGGATATTGCCTGGTCTAGAGGGTGTTAGCTATGTGGAGCGGCTGAATAGACTCGGACTATTTTCGGGCAGCACTGTGGCACAAGTGGATAGCGCTGTGGCTTCACAGCACCAGGGTCCCAGGTTCGATTCCCCGCTGGGTCACTGTCTGTGCAGAGTCTGCACGTTCTCCCCGTGTCTGCATGGATTTCCTCCGGGTGCTCATGTTTCCTCCCACAGTCCAAAGACGTGCAGATTAGACGTGTCTGAAGGGGGCGTTCCGGGCAGGCACGCAGCCACATTGCGGGGTCTGCGGGTCTGTGAGTCCACGGGTCGGGCCTGGTGAGCGTTCGATTTCTGGGCTTTAGGTCGGCCCAGAAGCTCTGGCGAAGTGTCCCTTTTTCCCACAGTCGCTGCACGTCGCTGTGCGGGCTGGGCAACGCTGCCGGGGATGTTGACCCTGACCCTGACTGCGGTTACCCGGTTGGACTGGTACGAGCCCGCGACGTATTCGGGTCCGACGGGGGTCGCGATGATGGCGAGCACGAGGGGTTCGCCAGGTCCTCAGGGAACACACTGAAATTCTGGTAGGCCACCTCTAACGAGGTAGCTAGCTTTACCGTGTTCCGCAGGTCAGAGGTCCCGTTTTCCAGCAAGCGCTGCCTGATGTAGTTCGATCGGACCCCAGTCACGTAGGTGTCCCGGATCTGTAGCTTCATGTGTTCCTCCGCCGTCACATCCCGGTAGCTGCAGTTCCTCACGAGTAGGGTCAGTTTTTCCAGGTACTCATCTAGCGATTCCCCAGCGCGTTGACGGTGAGCCGTGAGGAGATGTCAGGTGTATACCTCGTTTATGGGCTTCACAAAATGCTCCTTGAGGGTTGCCACCGCCGTCTCGTACGTGGCCGCTTTTCCGACCATCACGGAGATTCGACGGCTCACACGTGCGTGGAGGAGTCGCAGCTTGATGGTTTCAGTGGGAGGCGTTGTGAAGGAGTCAAGGTAGGCCTTGAAGCAGCGGAGCCAATGTTCGAAGATCTCCTTGGCTTCCGACACGCGCGCGTCGATTTCGAGCTTATCTGGCTTTAGAGTGGCTTCCATGATGCTGTCTATGGATATTGAATTGTGACACCGTCAATTCACTGTGAGACCGTGAGAACGAGTGAACGTTAGGCTTTAATATCTATGAACTCGCCTGCCAGATCGGCTGTACAAATGTGTGCCACCCACAGGTGGCCGGACTATATATGGCCCCGATGAGGGCGGAGCCAGAGGTGGAGCCCCACCGGGGTTCCAGTACAGTGGAAGTAGCCCATATCATCACTTCTAGGTCATGGGTCACATCATTATACAGTCAGTACAGACAGCTCATGCATTAGGTGAAATACATTCGCCACATGCGGGAACACTACCCGATCCCGAAGCGGGAGGAACTGACCAGTGAGATGGCACACGCCAAATTCTTCACAAAGCTAGATGCATCGTGTGGTTTCTGGCAGATACAACTGGACGAGTCCAGCAGGAAGCTCTGCACGTTTAATACACCTTTCGGAAGGTACTGTTACAACCACATGCTCTTCAGCATTGTTTCAGCCTCTGAAATCTTTTACAGCATCATGGAACAGATGATGGAGGGCATTGAGGGTGTGCGGGTTGAGAGAATGGCGGAACGGTGTCGGATCGGCGTCACAAGAAAAACGGTGTGATCGCCGATTCTCTGACCCATTCCGGGGTGAGAGAATCCTGCCCTCTGTGTAGACTTCTGACCAGTGTGTCTTAGAAAGAATATATTCACTTTAAAAAGAGTTCTTTACAGATTCACCAGCACGTTACCAGGATTTTTAGGATATTAAAGGCAAGAATCGATCGAAATACATCGTTTATAGGAGAGAGCCACATTCAGGAAAACACTTCCTCTAACAATAGGTGGTGAAAATGTGGACCTCTTTCCCACAAAAAAATAGATGCTAATTACATTAATAAATTTACCTCTGAGATTGTCAGCTTTATGCTGGTCAAGGGTCAATGGAAATATAGCCAAGACAAGTGGATGGATTTAAGATAGAGTAGCCATATTCCCATTGAATGGCAGAATAGGTTTGAGGGGCCGAAGATAAAACTTGCATGGTATTAAGCACAGAAAGAAAACCTGGGACCCCTGGTCGAAATGAAAAATTCACTTCTCTTCATCTAATTTCTGAGGAGACTGTCGTGTTAATCACCCTGGGGGTAACACGGACTGCAACTGGATGCAGTTGTACTGGAAAGTAGACACCAATACGATTTATTGAACTTCTGTAACAATACACACAGCTGGCTCTGGGTTGACACTCCACTACTCTAAGTGTACTAACTCTGACTAACTAGACCAGACTAGCTCTGATCCACATGTAGAAGGTGTTGACTGATATATACACCCTGACTGTCACTACAGTTGTCACCAGTGGAAAGAGGTGGAGTGCTAATGCCTTGTGTGTTTTACAGTAGGTAGCCCCCCTCTAGTGTTCTGTCTGGTGATTGGTTTTGTTCTGTCCTGTGTGTTGATTGGCTAACCTGGGTGTCTGTCACTGCCTCCTCATTATGTGCATGGGTGCATCTTATGCTATCCCCTTTTTAAAAAACAATTTTATCGGTTGCTTAGAGCATATACTACATATTTACAGATATAACTATTTACAGCAAATGGCGAGTGAATGCATATGTACATGTAAGGTGTCTAGCGTGCAGATACAGAACAATTTGTACAAATGAAATGTCTATAAGTCCAATCTCTGGGGCTGGCGTCAGATGCTTGTTGATTGCCTGAGAGGTGGAGGTGGGGACGACGACGCCTTGAGAGGCGGGATTGCAGCCAGATTGGTGGCCTCGGAGCGAGGTGTCCGGAGAAGGCAAAACGACAGCTGGAAAAGTGAGATTCTGTGGTGGGCAGGCACGTTTGCGTAGTGCCCTTCTGTTGAGCCTCACAATGGATCCATCAGCCATGCGAACGACGAACGACCAGCAGAGGGAGAGGCTGCAGCAGGGGGATGGGCTGCAGCAGAGGGAGGGGCTGCAGCAGAGGGAGGGGCTGCAGCAGGGGGACGGGCTGCAGCAGGGGGATGGGCTGCAGCAGAGGGAGGGGCTGCAGCAGGGGGATGGGCTGCAGCAGGGGGATGGGCTGCAGCAGAGGGAGGGGCTGCAGCAGGGGGATGGGCTGCAGCAGAGGGACGGGCTGCAGCAGGGGGAGGGGCTGCAGCAGGGGGAGGGGCTTCAGCAGAGGGACGGGCTGCAGCAGGGGGAGGGGCTGCAGCAGAGGGAGGGGCTGCAGCAGAGGGACGGGCTGCAGCAGAGGGACGGGCTGCAGCAGGGGGACGGGCTGCAGCAGAGGGAGGGGCTGCAGCAGGGGGATGGGCTGCAGCAGAGGGACGGGCTGCAGCAGGGGGAGGGGCTGCAGCAGAGGGACGGGCTGCAGCAGAGGGAGGGGCTGCAGCAGGGGGACGGGCTGGGGCAGAGGGATGGGCTGCAGCAGAGGGACGGGCTGCAGCAGGGGGACGGGCTGCAGCAGGGGGACGGGCTGCAGCAGAGGGAGGGGCTGCAGCAGGGGAACGGGCTGCAGCAGGGGGAGGGGCTGGAGAGGGAGGGGCTGCAGCAGAGGGAGGGGCTGCAGCAGGGGGACGGGCTGCAGCAGAGGGAGGGGCTGCAGCAGGGGGGGGGCTGCAGCAGGGGGACGGGCTGCAGCAGGGGGACAGGCTGGAGAGGGAGGGGCTGCAGCAGGGGGGGGGCTGCAGCAGAGGGAGGGGCTGCAGCAGAGGGAGGGGCTGCAGCAGAGGGAGGGGCTGCAGCAGAGGGACGAGCTGCAGCAGGGGGACGGGCTGCAGCAGGGGAAGGGGCTGCAGCAGAGGGACGGGCTGCAGCAGAGGGACGGGCTGCAGCAGAGGGACGGGCTGCAGCAGAGGGACGGGCTGCAGAGGGACGGGCTGCAGAGGGACGGGCTGCAGCAGGGGGACGGGCTGCAGCAGGGGGACGGGCTGCAGCAGAGGGAGGGGCTGCAGCAGGGGGATGGGCTGCAGCAGAGGGAGGGGCTGCAGCAGGGGGACGGGCTGCAGCAGGGGAAGGGGCTGCAGCAGAGGGACGGGCTGCAGAGGGACGGGCTGCAGAGGGACGGGCTGCAGCAGGGGGACGGGCTGCAGCAGGGGGACGGGCTGCAGCAGAGGGAGGGGCTGCAGCAGGGGGATGGGCTGCAGCAGGGTGAGGGGCTGCAGCAGGGGAACGGGCTGCAGCAGACTGACGGGCTGCAGAGGGCCAGGTGGCACCCACTCAGGCTGCAGGGCCGCATGCCCGATGGGCGCAGGAGGAGGCCGATGCTAACGATGACCAGAACAACGAGGGGGACGCACAGGATGAGGATACCAATGTGTATGAGTAGCAGCGGGTGGTGGTGGTGCCAAGGCACCGGAGGCGCCCCATGGAGCCCCGTGTGTGCCGGCGCCGAATGTCCTTCAATGACCTGCTGGACAGGCCATGCAGGAGGAGTCTCAGGATGAGTCAGGAAATGGTCGCCCATATCTGCCACCTGATGGCACACCTGGCACCGCGTGGCACTGGGGAAGGACATGCACTCCCGGTGGTTATCAAGGTTACGGTGGCACTGAGCTTTTATGTGGCAGTGCCATTCCAGTCGCCGAGTGGGGACCTGTCCGGCATCTCCCAGCCATTGGCGCACTGGTGGATCCGTGCAGTGACTGACGTCCTGTATGACATCACGGACCGGTACATCCAGTTCCCAGTGGACCGCGCCCACCAGAATGCCCGGGCAGTAGGATTCGCGGCCGTGGCCAGGATACCCATGGTACAGGGGGCGATCGATGGGGTTCGCATCGCAATGCAGCCACCAGCGGAGAACAGGGACGTGTTCATGAACAGGAAGGGGTCCTACTCCATGAACATTCAGGTGGTCTGTGACCACTGCATGAGGATCCTGCACGTCTGCGCCCAGCACCCGGGCAGTGTACATGACGCATTTATCCTGGCACAATCATTCATTCCCGTCATGTTCGAGGAACGTCCCACCCCCCCACCGACTGAGGGGCTGGTTGTTGGATGACAAGGGTTACCCCTTGCTGTCGTGGCTGATGACGCCAATACTGAGGCCACAGACCGACACGGAGACCCGATACAATGGGCCCATGCAGCAGCCAGGGGTGTGATCGAGAGGTGCTCTGGCCTGTTGAAGATGTGCTTCAGGTGACTGGACCGCTCTGGAGGGGCAATGTCGGACTCAAAACGTTAGCTCTTTTCTCTCCCTACAGAAGCTGCCAAACCTGCTGAGAGTTTCCAGCATTTTCTGTTTCATTTCAGATTCCAGCATCCGCAGTAATTTGCTTTTAACCTTTTAGTTTCTAGTGCTTTGACTAAGTCATTTACTCAATGCAAATCAAACCATGGCATCTTGTGTTATGTAAATTGGGGAACTGTGCTGTGTAATGCATTTTCCCCACTTACAAATTGTGGGGAAGCAAATTATATCCCCACCTACCATGGTGTTGGGATTTGTGTTCCTTCACGCTTGCATTGGCTGGCCACTGTGAAATCTCATTCCATCCTCTGCCACCCAATTTCGGGGCCCTAGCTTTATGTATCCAACTTTCACCATTCTACAATTTGCACTTCCCAATATATTAATCTATGGAGATTGAAATAGATTAGTTATCTTAACATTCATTTTCAAAGCTGGGCCAGAACTGTCCTTGTATCTGTTCCGTATAAAATCAGATCAAAGTTTGCTTTGGGTTAGTGAATGATACATTTCTGCTTAGGACCACTGTCCAGAAGAGACAGTCAACAGGACCAGGAGCAAAGTACAACAAAGTCACATATTAAGTTCAATAAATTCAATTGATACAGTAATTCAATTCATGGAGTTAGCATGTTACATTCACTATAACACAATCAAGTCCCATCCTCCTGCTTTACCAAAGATGCAATTGTGAGTCAATTCTTTTTAATTTAGGTCAATGTGATCAAGTTTAAATTGCTTGATTCATTTACTTAAAAGTTGAGTTTCCCTGTGTACATTTTTTAAAGCAGCTTGTTCAGCCAGTTTTATGTTTAACTGGCGGTTACTCACTCCCAGTGAGGTCAGGGGAAAAAGCATGGTTAAGTGGAGTCAAAGTGGCTTCACGATGGGTCAGTCGATGATGGAAGATTGGAACTCTGACAATCCCTGTCAGCAATTTGATATCTGAGCCAGGTAGGTCCAGAGTACATCATAATAGTGCTTTTGATTGGCCAGCTTGCTAACCTCTTTATTGGTTGCAAAGAAGTAGAGATATTACTGGGGACTTTGATGGCAGTGTTTTAATCGGTAGTGTATAACTGGTGGGAAGCTTACCCATGTTTTGTGCGAACAGTGCTGACCCACCTGGTTGGTTTGACAGCTGAGATCTCTAACCTGCACTTATAGTCACTGGATACAGTAAGATGCCTTACAACACCAGGTGAAAGTCCAACAGGTTTGTTTCAAATCACTAGCTTTCGGAGCACTGCTCCTTCCTTCACCTGAGGAAGGAGCAGTGCTAGTGATTTGAAAGCTAGCGATTTGAACAAACCTGTTGGACTTTAACCTGGTGTTGTAAGACTTCTTACTGTGTTCACCCCAGTGCAATGCTGGCATCTTCACATCATCACTGGATATAGTTATGTAGATTTAGGAAGATTACATAATCCTATTGGGTGAACAGAAATTTACCTGGGTGGATTTCATAACAGTTTGGGCTGAAAATGCGCTCTCACATTTTTCAGAGTGTCAAGGCACTCAGTACTCACCCATCAAACACTTATCTTCCAAGTTGAGGAAGGCAGCAGTGTAGATGTTTTTTAGTTTGAACCAGGAATGCTTAGTTATAAGCTGCATTGGAGAGGAAACAATGCCGTACATGGCTGGATGGAGCAGATTACAATCATTCCAGTCAAAGTGAACATTTACAGCCCAATCTCAAATAGAAGCCAAAATACATAATTAGCTTTGGAAAAGACACTCACCTGCAGCCCAGGAGATAGCTGAAGTCCGTTCAAGTTCAGGTATCCTTCGGTATCATTTATCTGTAACTGGAACATTGAATCATAATGGAACAGGATGAATGGGAAATGGAATCTTCTAAAGGGGAAAACTTTCAAAGGCTATCTCAGGATGTCGCATCACTCACCTCGTGCAGCAACATGACAGGTCCTGGAGGGCCTGGTGGTCCTGGTTTACCAACAGCGTCTTGACCACGTTCACCCTGTGTCATTAAATAAATAAGTCCTGCTTTGTGAAATAATCCATGACATAACTGTCGACAAGCAATTTATTTTCAATGGCTTTGGCACCTAATGCAAATGTGGTTTTCCTTTGTGTTTGATGTGGAATAAAGTTGATCAAGTTTCCTTGTTACATTTGGTTAGAACCTCACAGACAATTCCCAATCTACATTTCAATTTACTTCGCTCCCTTCTTTGCATTGTGCCATTGGGGAGCTGTTTTCCATGGTTGAAAGAACAATACTAGTAGCTGCTATAAGACAGAACAGACTTTCACCGATGTATGGAAGCCTTAATGCTTCTTCTTGATGCAGGAATGAGTAGAAATGAGTAGATTTTGGTCTGGGCCCGTTGTTTTATCCCAGCTCAAGACCTGTGCATGGCCCATTCGAGGGTCAATAGAATTTCACCCTTGGGCATCAACAGCATACTCTGTAGTAAGTGCTCACTTCCCACAGGCACTTTATCCGAGTGAAGATTTCAGTTTTGGCTGGCTGTTCAGTCCCGGGGAGGTTGTACCAGGCTATGGGATGGAGGTGGGAGGGAGAGGGAATCATAACTCCTGCAGTCTTCAGATCCAATGGACATTCTACAGCATGAATGGCAGAAGCACATCATGTCTGTCAACACTCCACATGGCATATCGAAGTGGCAGTTTGTATCCTTGTAATGTTACATTGTAATCATTGAATAGTCTCAATTATGGTAGCAGACTGGAATGTCTCAGTACCATCGAGCACTATTTCAATGGAAGTAGAATATCCAGTTAGATTCTTGAACTGCATTTATAGAACTGGTTCCGGGTTAGCAGCAAATCATAAAATGCAGGAAATACTCAGCTGGTCAGGCAGTACCTTTTAATCTGATGAAAGGTCATTGACCTGAAATGTCAAATCTGTTTCTCCCTTGCTGCCCCAATCTTCTGAGCATTTCTAGCATTTGTTGTACTAACTTCAGATTTCCAGCATCGCAGTAGTTTGCATTTGGATCAGTAATTAGGTGTGAAGGAATAGCTGCTGCTGCAACGACACCCGTGGTGAACATATACCAAAGTATTGCCAGTGCCAACAGTGGCCAGCTGCTTCCTCATAGTTTCTGCCTCCAACCTTCCCGGCCTGCTGCCCAATGGTCAGGGTGCTATGGATCAGCAAAGAGCGGAATCCGGCTCATGGAGTGCCACCTCCACTTGTCCAGTTGAAGTGATTCCCTGAGCTACCACCAGGCCAAACGTGGATTCCTGTTAACTGCCTGGGCAGCCAATGGACTTTGTCACAAAATACAAGTGGTGGTGGCATTTCTCTCTCGTTTGGGTCAAGATGTCCGTAGTTCAAGTCCCGATTCAGAGGCTCCAGCACATAAGCCAGGCTTCCCCTGTTTCACAGGAATGTTTTATTTAAAAATAAATGCCATTCCTCACTTTGGTTAGTGGCTGTCAGGCTGACTGATGTTTCCTGAGTTTGGCCAGGCACAGGTTCCATCCTGCTTATCGGTGGCCAATTCCTGGTTGGGGGGGGTTTACAACAAGAATTAGGGGCGTAATTTTCATATTTGAATGCCGAACATCTTAAAAATAGGAACCATAAATTTAGGAATGGGAACAATACCTGTGCAAGGCGATGTACGGCATTCCAATTCTAAATTTTGCACCCATTTTATGATCTTTTATTCCTTTTATTTTTATTTATATTTATTTTATTTTCATGTATTTAATGATCTGTTGAGCTGCTCGCTGAAAAATACTTTTCCCTGTACCTTGGTACACGTGACATTAAACAAAATCCAATCAGAAACCAGCCCAACATATGCCAATTTTCAAACTTTTTTTTAGAATGTGCCTGCTGTTCAAAGTGTTGAAAAAGAACACAGCTGGCAGGTGGGGGTTGTTGGCAGGGTGTGGAAGGGATAAGAGAGACAACACCCTTAAGTCATGAATGGTGCGATTTAAATGTAAACCCTTCCTCCTGCTTAATAATTGGAGTTGCAACTGACATAAATGACAAAATCTTACCTTAAGTCCTTGTTCACCTTTCTCGCCTGTTTGCCCCTGCGGAGGATAGATCATTGAGTTACAACAGATTATCAAAGTTTGTATTCAAAGTTGAAAGTTGAAGGGTAGGGAGGGGGTAGGGATGATTCCAGTTACTCACTGCTTGTAGCACACCAGCCAGAGAGCCTGTTGGCCTGAGAATTCAAGTGGGGTACAGTACATCCCATAATATAGATGGGGTGGGGGGGCGGGGGGGGGCGTTCAGGACAAGCAGGTGGCCTGAAAGTGACATTCTTAAAAAAATAACTAGGGTTTAAGGCTTTGATTTGAGACAATGATCTCCTTCCCCGATGACTTTTCAGCTGTGGAGACAGGGGGCGGGACTCTCCGATCCTGAGGCTAAGTTTTGACGCGTCACGTTTTACGACGTGTCAACAGGGCCCCAGGAGCAGTGGTCCTGCACCCTACAGGGGGCCAGCATGGCACTGGAGTGACTCATGAAATGAAAAAAATGAAAATCGCTTATTGTCACGAGTAGGCTTCAATGAAGTTACTGTGAAAAGCCCTTAGTCGCCACATTCCAGCGCCTGTCCGGGGAGGCTGGTATGGGAATTGAACCGTGCTGCTGGCCTGCTTGGTCTGCTTTAAAAGCCAGCGATTTAGCCCGGTGAGCTAAACCAGCCAGAGAGCCTGTTGGCCTGAGAATTCAAGTGGGGTACAGTACATCCCATAATATAGATGGGGTGGGGGGGGGGGGGCTCATGCAGCTCCAGCTGCCGATACCAGCTAGTTGTCTTCTCCGCGCCTGTCCCGACGCAACATAGAACATAGAACATTACAGCGCAGTACAGGCCCTTCGGCCCTCGATGTTGCGTGACCTGTGGAACCAATCTAAAGCCCATCTACACTATTCCCTTATCATCCATATGTTTATCCAATGACCATTTAAATGCCCTTAATGTTGGCGAATCCACTACTGTTGCAGGCAGGGCATTCCACGTCCTTACTACTCTCTGAGTAAAGAACCTACCTCTGACATCTGTCCTATATCTATCTCCCCTCAATTTAAGGCTATGTCCCCTCCTGCTAGCCATCACCATCCAAGGAAAAAGGCTCTCACTGTCCACCCTATCTAATCCTCTGATCATCTTGTATGCCTCAATTAAGTCACCTCTTAATCTTCTTCTCTCTAACGAAAACAGCCTCAAGTCCTTCAGCCTTTCCTCATAAGATCTTCCCTCCATACCAGACAACATCCTGGTAAATCTCCTCTGTACCCTTTCCAATGCTTCCACATCCTTCCTATAATGCAGTGACCAGAACTGCACGCAATACTCCAAATGCGGCCGCACCAGAGTTTTGTACAGCTGCAACATGACCTCATGGCTCCGAAACTCAATCCCTCTGCCAATAAAATCTAACACACCGTACGCCTTCTTAACAGCCCTATCAACCTGGGTGGCAACTTTCAGGGATCTATGTACTTGGACACCGAGATCTCTCTGCTCATCCACACTACCAAGAATCTTACCATTAGCCCAGTACTCTGTCTTCCTGTTACTCCTTCCAAAATGAATCACCTCACACTTTTCTGCATTAAACTCCATTTGTCACCTCTCAGCCCAGCTCTACAGCTTATCTATGTCCCTCTGTAACCTTCTGCACTGTCCACAACTCCACCGACTTTAGTGTCATCTACAAATTTACTTACAATCCTTCTACGCTCTCCTCCAGGTCATTTATAAAAATGACAAACAGCAGTGGTCCCAAAACAGATCCTTGTGGTACACCACTAGTAACTGGACACCAGTGAGAACATTTCCCATCAACCACCACCCTTTGTCTTCTATCAGCTAGCCAATTTCTGATCCAAACTGCTAAATCACCCTGAATCCCATGCATCCGTATTTTCGGCAATAGCCTACCGTGGGGAACCTTATCAAACGCTTTACTGAAATCCATATTCACCACATCAACTGCTTTACCCTCGTCCACCTGTTTGGTCACCTTCTCAAAGAACTCAATAAGGTTTGTGAGGCACGACCTACTCTTCACAAAACAATGTTGACTATCCCTAATCAAATTATTCCTTTCTAGATGATTATAAATCCTATCTCTTATCAACCTTTCCAAGACTTTGCCCACAACAGATGTAAGGCTCACTGGTCTATAGCTACCAGAGTTGTCTCGACTCCCCTTCTTGAACAAGTGGACAACATTTGCTATCCTCCAGTCTTCCTGTAGTCAATGACGACATAAAGATCAAAGCCAAAGGCTCAGCAATCTCCTCCCTAGCTTCCTAGAGAATCCTAAGATAAATCCCATCCGACCCAAGGGACTTATCTATTTTCACACTTTCCAGAATTGCTAACACCTCCTCCTTTGTGCCACGTGACCAGAATCAATCACCAAAACAGCCCAGCAACAATATAGATGGAGCCAAAGAAAAAGGGAACTGGTGGGTGTTAGCTGACAGTCCCAGTAATGCCCTCAGCATTGCTGGAGGCTAGAACATGGCCAAGAGGTACACGGTGGACATCGATCAATTTTGAATGTGCATCCACAGTGATTAGGTACATCGCCCTGAAAAGGCCCCGCAAAATCCTCATGGACACAGGACCATGGCCGGCCTGGCCAATCCCATGGGTGAAGTGGAGCTGCTGAGGGAACCTTTTGGTGTTCCTGGCACCGTGTGTATTGCATTGCTAACTTCTTGATATCTGCATCTGTTCTGGGCGACCACACATAGCTTCAGTCCAACATTTTCATTGTAGAGACTCCTGGGTGTCTGCTGTGGAGGTCTTGTAAGATCGTCCCTTGGCTGCGCTCAGGAATGACCACTCTGGAACCCCACAGCAGGATGCCATCCACCTCGCCGAGTTCGGCCATTCTTGTGGTAAAAGGCGCAATGCTGGGCCCTGTGCAGCACTATTGGCGGACCCTGGCTAATAGTGGGTCTGTCTGTGTCCATGCCTTTACTTGGGCCACCATCACAGGTCCATGAAGTGAAGGCTACCGATCACTTGTCTCTGTCGGTGTTGGCATACTGGTGGGCAGAGGGAGGCAGCTGAGGGCACCTGCATGCGGAATCTTCGTCCCAGGGTGATGTTCCAAAACGCACTCATATGCCGCCAAGAGCAGAGTTCAACAACCCTAATACGGGTTTATGATCTGTATAAGCTGTGAACGAGAGTAGGGCCGATCAGAGATAGTGGAGGGGACTTGTGACCCATCAGTCTTAACGTCTGTGGTGAGCAAAATATTGGAAATGATTCTGAGAGATAGGATTCATGATTATTTAGAAAAACATAGTTTGATAAAAGATAGTCAGCATGGCTTTGTGAGGGGCCGGTCATGCCTCACAAGCATCACTGAATTCTTTGAGGATGTGACAAGATACATTGATGAAGGTCGGGCAGTGGATGTGGTGTATATGGATTTCAGTGAAGCATTTGATAAGGTTCCCCATGGTAGGCTCATTCAGAAAGTTAGGGGGTATGGGATACAGTGAAATTTGGTTGTCTGGATACAGATTTGGCTGGCTGAAGGAAGACAGCAAGTCGGAGTGGACAGAAAGTATTCCGCCTGGAGGTCGGTGACCAGTGTTGTCCCGCAAGGATCTGTTCTGGGACCTCTGCTCTTTCTGGTTTTTAGAAATGACTTGGATGAGGAAGTGGAAGGGTGGGTTAGTAAGTTTGCCGATGACACGATGGTTGGGGGAGTTGTAGATAGTGTCGAGGGCTGTTGCAGGTCACAACAGGACATTGACAGAATGCAGAGCTGGGCTGAGAAGCGGCAGATGGAGATCAACCTTGATAAATGTGAAGTGATTCATTTTGGAAGGTCGAATTTGAATGCTGAATACAGAGTAAAGGCAGGATTCTTGGAAGTGTGGAGGAACAGAGGGATCTTGGGGCCCATACATAGATCTCTCAAAGTTGCCACCCAGGTTGATAGGGTTGCTAAGAAGGCATATGGTGTGTTGGCTTTCATTAACAGGGGGATTGAGTTTAAGAGCCACAAGGTTTTGCTGCAGCTTTATAAAACCCTGGTTTGACCACACTTGGAATATTGTGTCCAGTTCTGGGCACCTCATTATAGGAAGAATGTGGAAGCTTTGGAGAGGGTACAGAGGAGATTTACCAGGATGCTGCCTGGACTGGAGGGCCTGCCTTATGAAGAAAGGTTCAGGGAGCTGGGGCTTTTCTCACTGGAGAGAAGAAGGAAGAGAGGTGACTTGATTGTGGTGTACAAGGTAGGCATAGGACCAACATAGGCATGGATAGAGTGGATAGCCAGAGACTTCTCCCCAGGGTGGAAATGGCTGTCACAAGGGGACATAATTTTAAGGTGATTGGAGGACGGTATAGGGGAGATGTCAGATAGTAGGTTCTTTACACAGAGTGGTGGGTGTGTGGAATGCACTGCCAGCAGCGGTGGTGGAGTCAGAGTCAATAGGGACATTTAAGCCACTCTTAGACTCTTGGGCAGCAGTAAATTGAAGGGGTGTAGGTTAGGTTGATCTTAGATTAGGATAAGTGGTTCGCCCAACATTGTGGGCTGAAGGGCCTGCACTGTGCTGTAGTACAGTATGTCCATAGACATACTGACAAACCGTTTTACTCTGAAAACCAGCGGCAAGCCTTCTTTGTTTATTTGAGTGGAATATTGCTCTGCTGCCGTTAAAATGGGTGAAGCGAACGCAATGGGCTTCTCTGTACCATCGCTCATCCGGTGTGTCAGGATGACCCCGATGCCATATGGCGAGGTGTTGCATGTTAGCAATAAAGGTTTTAACAGGTCAAGTGCATCAGCAGTTGTGACGGTGACAGTTGTTGCTTTACTTCATCGAACACTGTCTGTTGTGGGTCTCAAAACCAACATTGGCCCTTCTTTAACAACTGGTGCAGTCGGCCAACACCGTTGCCAAGTTTGGGATGAACTTGCCATGATAATTTATAAGGCCCAAGAAAGAGTGGAGTTTTGTTCGATTCTTTGGCTTGGGTGCCTGCCAGATTGCCCCAACCTTATTGTCCACTGGGTGTAACCTGTTTTTTCTCCATCCTGCAGCCTAAGTAGACCACCTCGTTCGCGTGGAATATGCACTTTTCACGCTGTAGGTGGACCCCAACTGTCTCGAATTGACATAGCATGTCTTCTAGGTTTTTCACGCGTTCCCAGTCGGAGGAACTGGGGATCAATATGTCATCCAGGTAAACCTGTGATAATCCTTGGAGGATAGTTTCCATCACTCGTTGGAATATGGCACATGCTGAAGAAACTCCGAATGGCAGCTTAATGTACTCATACAAATCCCGGTGTGTGTTGATGGTTACATATTTCCGCGAGGTCGGGTCCAGAACTAATTGAAGATAAGCATGGCTCATGTCGAGCTCGGTGAAGGTACGCTCTCCGCTAAGCCCGTGTATAGATCTTGGGCACTGGATAATGATCCGAACAGGATGCTCGATTGACTGCCATGTTGTAATCTCAACAAAGGCCGATGGAACAAACAGGCTTCATTACCGGCATGACCAGCGCAGCCCAATCCGCGAACTGCACCAGGTAGATGATTCCTATCCACTCCAGGTGGTCCAATTCTGCATCGACCTTGGGTTTCAGAGCATAGGAGATAGGGTGGGCCCGGAAATACCGTGGCTGTGCCTCTGGGTCCACTGAGATCTTGGTAGAGGCCTCCAAGATGGTGCCAAGTCCTTGTGGCATTCTCCTCCTAGCGGTGGGTTCATCCTGTATGTTGGGGGTCTCCGGTGTGGGGGAGGTATGGTGTCTCTCGCTGGGAAAGTGTTGCTGTTTGTCTTGGTCTCCTGCAGTGCATCTCCAATGGCAGGAACCTGGAAGTACAGCACAGAAGAGGGGCCTCCTCTAGGGTGATAACAGTACCGTCCCTGGATGTCGCTACAGCTGTGTTATTTCCTGTTAGCCACATGTGGTCGATTGGAATAAAATGTTGTCAATTAGGAATCCAGATGTGGACTACTGGGGATCCAAATGTGGTTAATTGCCTTTCTGATTAGGAAATAAAATTGAGTAATTGGGTGGGGGGGGGGGGGGTTTCCAGAAGGTTTGTGGGAGTCGGGGGAGGGCGATGACAATGGTTAGAAAAACTAAACTCTGGATCAATCAGATGGGATTTAGAAGTGCCAGCATGTGTCCTTGGAAGGTTAGTCTTTGTTAGCTCAAATGGCTAAGTCCCAAGTATGGCAAAGACCAACAATATCTTTGCGACACCAAACACATTTTGCAATGTAAGTAGAAAATTCAGCCAGATTGTTGAACTGTATTAGTCAATCAACAACAATCTGTTTGTTTTAAACATTTATAATCACATAAAGGTTATTTCCAAATGAATCTTTTTTGTAAGTTCATTGCACCGCTGTGAACCAATCCTTCCTATGGATCCCCAATTCATGCATCTTCAAAATAAGGCTGTTTATTTGTGCTGCAACACACGGGGGGGGGGGAGATTCTCTGGCCTCCCCGTGGCTTGTTTCTCAGAGGCGGGAAGCGGCCCGTCGTTGGCCAGTGGCGGGATGGGGGGGGGGCGTGGCTTGTTTCTCAGAAGCGGGAAGCGGCCCGTCGTTGGCCAGTGGCGGGATTTACTGCTGCCCCCACTGTCAATGGGATTTCCTATTGCATCCACTCCATGCCGCTGCGAAACCCAAGGCATGGACGCGCATTCAGTGGGACCAGAAGGTCCCACCAGCATGAACTACCAGAAGATCTCGCCCTGAGATTCCCATCATCAAATGAACTCAAAAGACACTGGAGAATTGAAAGCATGCGAGACACCACTGGATGGACCTTCTGACTGGCAAACTGGCATGACACCCTGTGAAAATTGGCAGAGATATGGGGCGCGATTCTCCGATAACGGGACTACGTGTCCGCGGCGTCGTGAACGCCGTCACGTTTCACAACGGCGCAAAACGGCCCCCGTCATGACCGATTCAGGGGCAGAAAAGGAGCCAGCAGCGATGCCGAGAGAAACGCGGTGGGCGTGGCGCCAGAGCAACGGCGTCATCGCCCGACATCAGGATGACGAAGTGCGCGATTGGCACACCGGCCCCGAAGTCTGGAGATGGCTGAACCCCGCCGTGCCGCTGCCCGCTTCTGGGACAGCGACACAGAGACACTGCTAGACGCAGTAGAGGAGCGCAGGGCCATTCTTTTCCGTGCAGCACCGTGAGGTGGGGATGGCGAGAGGTTGGTATTGCGGTCAGCGCTGTGGGGCACATCCTCCGCTCGGGAGACCAGCGCAGGAAAGAAACTGCACGACCTCACGAGGGCTGCGAGGGTAAGTACCCCGAGTCACCCCTGGCAACGCCCCACCCTGTATCCAAACCCCTGCTCACACGGGGGAGGGCGTCCTGGGGCCCCATGTTGCACCGAGACACATGTGGAAACAACCCCCCCTCCTGGGTCCCCCCCATGTAGAGGTGCCATGGTCTGGGTCCGAGTGTCCCCACCGAGTGATAATGGTGCTAACATGTGGGCGTCCTGCTGATGACCGCCGAACCCTGGGTTCCACCCCCCACACAGGGCAAGGCTGCTCACAACCACAGGGAGCATTCAAGAACCGGAAGGGAATCACCTGAGCTCCACCCCCTTACCGTCGACGAGCCGAGGGCTCGGGACCTCACTGGGGGAGCCGTGCCAGGTCGGAGGCGCAGCACCAAGTGAGAATCCCTTGTCTGCATACAGCCCATCATTACCCCCACCCCCTCACACCCCTGCCCCTCACTCCAACCCCTCACACCCCAGCCCCTCACACTCCACCCCCTCACACTCCAACCCCTCACACCCCAGCCCCTCACTCTCCACCCCCTCACACTCCACCCCCTCACACCCCTGCTCCTCACTCCACCCCCTCACACCCCTGACCCTCACTCTCCACCCCCTCACACTCCACCGCCTCACACCCCTGCTCCTCACTCCACCCCCTCACACCCCTGCCCCTCACTCTCCACCGCCTCACACTCCACCGCCTCACACTCCACCCCCTCACACCCCAGCGCCTCACTCTCCACCCCCTCACACTCCACCCCCTCACACCCCTGCTCCTCACTCCACCCCCTCACACCCCTGCCCCTCACTCTCCACCCCCTCACACTCCACCCCCTCACACTCCACCGCCTCACACTCCACCGCCTCACACCTCAACTCCTCACACCCCACCGCCTCACACTCCACCCCCTCACACCCCACCCCCTCACACCCCACCCCCTCACACTCCACCCCTTCACACTCCACCCCCTCACACTCCACTGCCTCACATTCCACCTCCCTCACACCCCACCCCCCTCACACCCCACCCCCTCACAACCCACCCCCTCACATACCAACCCCCTCACACCCCACCCCCCTCACACCCCACCCCTTCACACCCCAACCCCCTCACACTACACCCCCTCACACTCCACCCCTTCACACTCCACACCCTCACACTCCACCCCTTCACACCCCATCCCCCTCACACTCCACCCCCTCACACTCCACCCCCTCACACTCCACCCCCTCACACTCCACCCCCTCACACTCCACCCCCTCACACACCACCCCCCTCACACTCCACCGCCTCACACCACACCACCCCCACCCCCACACACGCCACCCCCTCACACTCCACCCCCTCACACTCCACCCCCTCACACTCAACCCCCTCACACTCCACCCCCTCACATTCAACCCCCTCACACTCCACCCCCTCATACCCCACCCCCTCACACCTCACCCCCTCATGCTCCACCCCCTCACACCCCACCCCTCACACTATACTCCCTCACACACCACCCCCTCACACTCCACCCCCTAACACTCCACCCCCTCACATTCAACCCCCTCACACTTCACCCCCTCACACCCCACCCCCTCACACTCCACCCCCTCAAACTCCACCCCCTCACACTCCACCCCCTCACACTCCACCCCTCACTCCATGCCCTCACACTCCACGCCCTCACACCCCACCTCCTCACACTCCACCCCTCAAACCCCACCCCCTCACACTCCACTCCCTCACACTCCACCCCCTCACACACCACCCCCTCACACTCCACCCCCTCACACTCCACCCCCTCACACTCCACCCCCTCACACTCCACCCCCTCACACTCCACCCTCTCACACTCCACCCCCTCACACACCACCCCCTCACACTCCACCCCCTCACACACCACCCCCTCACACGCCACCGCCTCACACCCCACCCCCTCACACTCTACCAGCTCCACCCCCTCACACTCCACCCCCTCACACTCCACACCCTCACACTCCACACCCTCACACTCCACACCCTCACACTCCACCACCCTCACAGTCCACACCCTCACTGCCCCCTCCATCCCCTCATAAACGACCCCGCGTGTCTAACGATATGTGCCTTATTGTGTTCTCCAGGGCCAGAAGATCACCGTCCTGGAACTGCTCGGTCACCCTGCCGACCAGCTCCTACCTCTTCCGGCCACATGGATACATGGGACAGAGGGGAAGGATCAAGGGCAGGAGGGCCCTCTTCTGAGACCGTGCCATTGAAGGGCGACGCACAGAGGACAGACAGAGTCGTCAGGACGGACAGTCATGACACAGATGACAGTTAGACGGACGAGGAGGGTACAGCGAGCCAGGACAGTGACGGCGACAGGACAGCCCCTCAGGACAGTGATGCACAGAGGATGTTGCGACATACGAGGCAGAGGGGCACGGCACCTGGCATGGGCCGTCATCTCAATGCACCGGGCCAAGGTTCCAGCCAGGATATCCCAGACCTGGGGAGAGATGAGGACCTAGCGGCTGCGGCACTGCTGTCACCCACCCCCTCAGCCACCGCAGATACACTCACCTCAGTTGGGCAAGTAAGTAATGAGGCTTCTGGGACACTGACTGGTGCGCACCACACATCCGACCCGGTACAGCAGGTGGAGGTAGGAGCAGCCGACGGGCTGGACAGTCGGAGAGCAGCCCAGCATCAGCACCCAGCTGCTGCCCACACGGTTCCCGGGTTGCTGGACTTGCCAGACCAACCCACAGACCCGATGCATTTGCAACCCCAGGGACAATACAACGGGATGATGGCTATCTTCCGGCAACTGCAGACGCAGCTGGAGGAGTCCATCCGCGTCCACGAGCAGGGAGTGGTGCCCATCATGGCTGCCACCCAGGCCAACACCGCACGGGTGGCTGCCGCGATGGAGGCAAAGGGGGCAACAGTTTCGGCCATGGGTCAGGTTCTTCAAGGCGTGGGGCTTAGTGTGCACGCATCATCCGTGGTCCACGGCATGGCTGCCCTCTCACAGGCAGCCTTGCACCAGAGCCAGCTGGACATTGCCGCCGCGCCCCAGGATCTGGCCCAGTCTCAGCAGGCCATGGCCCTGTCACAGCAGGTCATCACTGAGAGCATCGGCAGCCTTGCCCATGTGATGGATGGCGTCGCACAATCCCAGTGGGAGGTAGCACAGTCCCTGACAGGGATGTCGCATTCCCTGAGCTCCATCGCTGGGAACGTTCAGACCCTGGCCGATTCCACAATGGGCCTCCAGGACTGGCAGCGCCAGGTGTTGGTGGTGCAACGGCGCTTGCCTCCACGCGCACCACCGTCCCATAGAGAGGCCCGGGGGCGACCGGGCTCCCGAGGAAGGAGGAGGTTCCTGTGCCTGTCCCGGTTACACCAGCAAGGGAGGGACCGGAACAGTCGGACTCCCCCCGTTCTGTCCCTGGTGCGTCTGGTGGGCGCGGGCAGAGCAGGCTGGCACCACGCCATCCAGCACGCCCGAGGAAACGCGTGCTGATGGGGAGCCATGTCGAAGGGCAGGATTCTCACGTAGTAAGTTGGCATGGGTGCAGGGCACAGATTAGTTATAGGGGCTAGCACACTTGTCTGTGAATGTCACTATTAAAGTTGTTACACCAAACCTAGATGCGTCTGTCCTATTTCTGGTGCCTGAGGGGGTCGTGAGGGGGACCGGGTGACGATGGTGTTCGAAGTTCATTACAACGGTGAGACTGGGTGTGCATCCCCCCAACCCCAAGCACGCCATCATCCTCAGCAGACCGACGCCTGCTGCCCCACATGGACATGTGATGGAGTGTCCGTGACGCATAAAGGGAACACCGAGGTGGAGGGTTCAGATATGGCCATGAGTCAGACATCCTTTAGCGATCCGGAGCTCACAGCTCATCGCAGAGCGGGTTGTCATCTTCCAACATGGCACTGATCACACCCACTGACAGAAGTAAATGTGTAACAAAATTCACGATGTGCCGCAGGTGTAGGTTGCTGTGAGAGTGGTGGTGGGAGGGTAGGGTTGTGCGATGGTGTGGGAGGTACGGGGGGTGCTGGGTGGTACCTTTGTGCGCGAACGACGGTACAAGTGCCCTGCACAACGATGTCCTCCCCCTAGTGTGTGAAACGTATAGCGATCAACGCCTCGCGTGCTTGCTGTCCCAGCCGGTGGCACCATATCCTCTACCTCTTCCCCCCACTCATTCCCCCACCCCCAACCCTTCCCTCTACTTCCAGCACCCCCTCCCCTCCCCCTTCCCCTTCTCCTTCCCTCTCCCCCTCCCTCTTCCCCCACCCTCTCCCCCTTCCCCCACCCTCTCCCCTTCCCCTCCCCACTCCCTCCCCTTCCCTCTACTCCTTCCCCAACGCCTCCCCCTTCCCCCACCCTCTCCCCCTACTCCTCCCCACCCCCACCCCCTCCCCATACTCCTTCCCCAACGGTGCTATGTCTTTTCGTCTGACGTCATTTCGTCCAACGACACTTCGTCCACGTCTTTTGGTCCAACGTCTTTTTGTCCTCACGTCCTTTGGTCCTACGTTTTTTTGTCCGATGATTTTTTTCGTCAAAGACTTTTTGTGACTTGTTACGTTTATTTGTCCGATGATTTTTTTTGTCAAAGACTTTTTGTAACTTGACGTTTTGTAAATAGAAATCTTCTCTAATGCACATATCAAGGTATAATATGTAATAAAGGATTTTTATTAGCAGTCTCTTTCCTTTAACGAGCCTCGTTAAAGGATAGTTATTATCGTTCTCTTTCCTTTAACGAGCCTCGTTAAAGGATAGATATTATCGTTCTCTTTCTTAATTCGCCCATCCCGAAATGGCAAAGTTCATTGTGTCAACGAAGGGCAAAAGGAAGATAGCTGATGAAAGTAACTACATCTACGATTTTCATTCAAGCGGTACAAACCTAGGAAAAGAATACTGGAGATGTAGAACATAGAACATAGAACAGTACAGCACAGAACAGGCCCTTCGGCCCTCAATGTTGTGCCGAGCCATGATCACCCTACTCAAACCCACGTATCCACCCTATACCCGTAACCCAACAACCTTACTTTTATTAGGACACTACGGGCAATTTAGCATGGCCAATCTACCTAACCTGCACATCTTTGGACTGTGGGAGGAAACCGGAGCACCCGGAGGAAACCCACGCAAACAGGGGGAGGACGTGCAGACTCCACACAGACAGTGACCCAGCCGGGAATCGAACCTGGGACCCTGGAGCTGTGAAGCATTTATGCTAACCACCATGCTACCCTGCTGCCCCTGAGAAAAGAAGGCTGTGTTCAGTGCGGATTCACACGGTAACGGAAAACAATGAGCCGAAAATTATTTATTTTTCTAAAGAGCACCTTCATCCAGCTGATGTTGATTTGTTAAATGCTAGAAAAGCAGTTGCAGAAATAAAGCATGAAGCAACTGTATTTTCCAACTGTATTTTCTAAGTGATATGATATCTTTTGGGAATTTTAAGTAATTAGCAAACTTTTAGATTTTTTAACTGCATTTTTCAACTTTTGCTGTATTTTACTTGCATTTTATCAATTAAATTCTCATAGTAAACTTTTAGATTTACTTGCTGTATTGTACTTGCATTTTATCAATTAAATTCTCATAGTAAACTTTTAGATTTACTTGCTGTATTGTACTTGCATTTTATCAATTAAATTCTCATTGAAGATATTATACCTGGTTTTCTACGGAGTTTATTTGTAATTGGATAACTGGACAAAAAGACGTTGGACCAAAAGACGGGCGGACAAAAAGACGTTGGACCAAAAGACGTGGACGAAGTGTCGTTGGACGAAGTGACGTCGGACGAAAAGACGCAACACGTTCCCCAACGCCTCCCCCCTCCCCCCAACCCCTCCCCTCTTCTCCTTGCCCCACCTCCTCTCCCTTCCCCCTCCTCATTTCCCCAACCCCTCCCCCACCCCCTCCCCATCCCCCTTCTCCTTCCCGCACCCCCTTCCCCCTTCCCTCTACTCCTTCCCCACTCCCTCCCCTTCCCCCTTCTTATTCCCCCAACCCCTCCCCCTTCCTTCTACTCCTTCCCCCACCCCCTCCTCCTACCCCCTATTCCTTCCCACACCCCATCCTCTTTAGCCCTGTCCTCACCCCTCCCCCATCACCCCCCCCCCCCCCATGGGGAATCGTGACATACACATCAGAAACCCCTCCCCCCCCTCAACCGCCATCACCAGATGTGGACGCAGCTTCCTGCTTCCTGGTGTGAGCCCGCCCACTCACCTCCCTTATCCACCATAGTAGGGGTGAACGGCGACGGCGTGACAGGACTTTCGGCCATCCGGGCCGCTGAATAGCAGGGGGCAGGGAGAATCACATGTATTACTTGCTCGGGCGTTTCTCCGGCATGCACGGCACCGACCTCGATGATGCCGTTCTCGTCGGTTGGGGAATGGTGGAACAGCGTTGGACCGGCACCGCATGAAAAAGTGGCGTGCACGGCGATTCTCCTAAACAACGTGGCATGGGAGAATCGCGCCCATGTTGTGCCAGATTTGCATCCCATCTAACTTTCGAGTGGGTTTTGTACTCAAGACGTGTTTACAGTTCATAGATCATAGAATTTACAGTGCAGACGGAGGCCATTCGGCCCATCGAGTCTGCACCGGCTCTTGGAAAGAGCATCCTACCCAAGGTCCACACCTCCACCCAATCCCCATAACCCAGTAACCCCACCTGACACAAACGGCAATTTTGGACACTAAGGGCAATTTATCATGGCCAATCCACCAAAGCTGCGCATCTTTGGACTGTGGGAGGAAACCGGAGCACCCGGAGGAAACACTCGCAGACACGGGGAAAACGTGCAGCCTCTGCACAGACAGTGACCCAAGCCGGGAATTGAACCTGGGACCAAGAAGCTGTGAAGCAACTGTGCTAACCACTATGCTACCATGCTGCCCGTTTCATTGGCCTCCAGCAATGTAACTTATATATCCAGAAAATTTCCTGGTGTCTACACTATTATGAAAGTCAATATTCTAACCGGCACTTCCAAAATGGATATCCAGGAAGTCACTTTTACACGTGCCTAAATCATAGAAACTTGGGGTAAAAATGCTTAATTGGAAGAGGCAATTGGAATGCAGTGAGAACAAATCTGTCCCAGGAATTGGAATCAGTGGCAAAACTGTAATGGAACAATAGGCTGCCTTTAAAGAAGAGTTTGGTTCAGTTCAGTCGCATGCAGCCCCTCAAGGTGAAAAGGTCGGGGAAACAAAGCCAGAGCTCTCTCAATGACCAAAGCGATAGAGAGTAAGATGCAGCAGAAATAAATTTAGAGTGCCTAATTCATTTTTTCAATTAAGGGGCAATTTAGCTTGGCCAATCTATTGACCCTGCACATCTTTTGGGTTGTGGGGGCAGACACGGGGAGAATATGAAAACTCCACACTCCCAGGGCTGGGACCGAACCTGGGACCTTGGCACTGTGAGGCAGCACTGCTAACCACTGCTCCACCATGCTGCCCTATACAGATGTCAGGTTAATAATACAAGTGAGAATCAGGCAGTGTACAGCAAGTTCAGAGGGGAAGTAAAAAAGGAAATGAGGTTCAAGCCCCAATCTAGACATAACCGGGATATCGTACCAGTCAGTACTGAGGGAGTGCTTCAGTATACTGAGTTAAAACTGAGATGTCTACTCTCTCAAGTGCCAGTGAAATATCCCATGGCACTTGTTCAGAGATGCAGGGCAGCTCTCCCCATGGTCCTTGCCAACACGTTACCCTCTCCCAACATCACTAAAATGGATTACCTGGTCATGATTGCCTTGGTGTATGTAGGATAATAATAATTATTAATAATATCTTGCTGTGCACAATTTGGCTGCCGCATGTCTTACATTACAACAATGCAGACACTTGAAAAGTACTTTATTGCCTGTAAAGAACTTTGAGGCATCCTAAGGTTATGAAAACATATTGACGTAAACTTTTCATTTTTGTAATACTTTGGAATTGATCATCTCTGTAACAAAGACACACAAAACTTACGGAATTGTTCTAAAATGTCCTGACAACAAATTGAATGCTTGGGATCTCGGGAGCAATGGGGAGGCTCATAAGAACTAACATCATAGTGCAATCCACGAATTTGCCTTTTCTATACAAAAGTGCTTTATGTGGTGGGCTGTAAGTGTTGAAACCAAAACACCAAAAAGGCAAGAAATCATGCAATAAAAAATGAACCACTAACCATAGATCCTGGTAATCCAGCCTTCCCGATTTGTCCAGGTTGACCTGGGGTACCCGGAAGTCCCTTAAAAACAAATTAGACACAGTCATCAGGGTGTCCTGTTCCTTATTTTAGGTTCATTTTTAAACAAAGAAGAAAGATTATTCGATGGCCTCGATCAATGGGAAAGCAGGCTGTGTTGGATCTTTCTTTGCACACTGACTGATACGAGCCTGTCAGAACAAAGAAGAACAAATAAAAGTAAAGCACAGGAACAGGCCCTTTGGCCCTCCAAGTCTGTGCCAACTATGCTGCCCGTCTAAACTAAAATCTTCTGCACTTCCGGGGTCCGTATCCCTCTATTCCCATCCTATTCATATTTGTAAAGATGCCCCTTAAACGTCACTATCGTCCCTGCTTCCACCACCTCCTCAGGCAGCAAGTTCCAGTTACCCACTACCCTCTGTGTAAAAAACCTGCCTCATACATTGCCTCTAAACCTTGCCCCTCGCACCTTAAACCTATGACCCTAGTAATTGACCCCTCTATCCGAGTAATTGACCCTTCTACTCTGGGAAAATGACTCTGACTATCCACTCTGTCTATGCCCCTCATAATTTTGTAGACCTCTATCAGGTCTCCCCTCAACCTCCTCTGTTCCAGTGAGAACAAACCAAATTTATTAAACCTCTCCTCATAGCTAATGCTCTCCATACCAGGCAACATCCTGGTAAATCTCTTCTGCACCCTCTCTAAAGCCTCCACATCCTTCTGGTAGTGTGGCGACCAAAATTGAACATTATATTCCAAGTGTGGCCTAACTAAGGTTCTATACAACTGCACCATGACTTGCTAATATTTATATTCAATGCCCCGGCCAATGAAGGCAAGCATGCCATACATTATCTTGACTATCTTCTCCACCTGTGTTGCCCCTTCTAGTGCCCCGTGGACTTGTACACCAAGATATCTCTGACTGTCAATACTCTTGAGGGTCCTACCATTACCTGTATTTTCCCGACCTGTATTAGACCTCACATTTGTCCAGATTAAACTCCATCTGCCAACCCTCCGTCCAAGTCTCCAAATGATCTAAATCGTGCTGTATCCTTCTTAATCGCTTATTGTCACAAGTAGGCTTCAATGAAGTTACTGTGAAAAGACCCTAGTCGCCACATTCCGGGGAGGCCGGTACGGGAATTGAACCACCTGCGCTGTTGGCCTTGTTCTACATTACAAGCCAGCTGTTTAGCCCACTGTGCTAAACCAGCCACAGTATCCTCTGACAGTCTTCATCGCTATCCGCAATTCCACCAACCTTTGGGTCGTCCGCAAACTTACTAATCAGACCAGTTACGTTTTCCTCCAAATCATTTATATATACTGCAAACAGCAAAGGTCCCAGCACTGAACCCTGCGGAACACCACTAGTCACAGCCTTCCAATCAGAAATGCACCCTTCCATTGCTACTCTCTGCCTTTGACGACCTAGCCAGTTCTGAATCCATCTTGCCAGCTCACTTCTGATCACGTGTGACTTCACCTCTGTACCAGTCAGCCATGAGGGACCTTGTCAAAGGCCTTACTGAAGTCTATATAGACAACATCCACTGCCCTACCTGCATCAATCTCTTTGTGACCTCCTCAAAAACCTTTATCAAGTTAGTGAGACATGACCTCCCCTTCACAAAATCCCGCTGCCTCTCGCTAATAAGAACATAAGAACTAGGAGCAGGAGTAGGCTATCTGGCCCCTCGAGCCTGCTCCGCCATTCAATGAGATCATGGTTGATCTTTTGTGGACTCTCCGGCCCGAACACCATAACCCTTAATCCCTTTATTTTTCAAAAAACTATCTATCTTTACCTTAAAAACATGTAATGAAGGAGCCTCAACTGCTTCACTGGGCAAGGAATTCCATAGATCCACAACCCTTTGGGTGAAGAAGTTCCTCCTAAACTCAGTCCTAAATCTACTTCCCCTTATTTTGAGGCTATGTCCCCTAGTTCTGCTTTCACCCACCAGTGGAAACAACCTGCCCGTATCTATCCTATCTATTCCCTTCATAATTTTAAATGTTTCTATAAGATCCCCCCTCATCCTTCTAAATTCCAACGAGTACAGTCCCAGTCTACTCAACCTCTCCTCATAATTCAACCCCTTCAGCTCTGGGATTAACCTAGTGAATCTCCTCTGCACACTCTCCAGTGTCAGTATGTCCTTTCTCAAGTAAGGAGACCAAAACTGAACACAATACTCCAGGTGTGGCCTCACTAACACCTTACACAATTAGAACATAGAACATTACAGCGCAGTACGTGCCCTTCGGCCTTCTTCTTCCTCTTGACATAACCTCCCTAGTCTTAAACTCCATCCCTCTAGCAATGAAGGACAAAATTCCATTTGCCTTCTTAATCACCTGTTGCACCTGTAAACCAACTTTCTGTGACTCATGCACTAGCACACCCAGGCCTCTCTGCACAGCGGCATGCTTTAATATTTTATCGTTTAAATAATAATCCCGTTTCCTGTTATTCTTAACAAAATGGATAACCTCACATTTGTCAACATTGTATTCCATCTGCCAGACCCTAGCCCATTCACTGAACCAATCCAAATCCCTCTGCAGACTTCCAGTATCCTCTGCACTTTTCACTTTACCACTCATCTTAGTGTCATCAGCAAACTTGGACACATTGCCCCTGGTCCCCAACTCCAAATCATCTATGTAAATTGTGAACAATTGTGGGCCCAACACGGATCCCTGAGGGACACCACTAGCTATTGATTGCCAACCAGAGAAACACCCATTAATCCCCACTCTTTGCTTTCTATTAATTAACCAATCCTCTATCCATGCTACTACTTTACCCTTAATGCCATGCACCTTTATCTTATGTAGTAACCTTTTGTGTGGCACCTTGTCAAAGGCTTTCTGGAAATCCAGATATACCACATCTATTGGCTCCCCGTTATCTACTGCACTGATAATGTCCTCAAAAAATTCCACTAAATTAGTTAGGCATGACATGCCCTTTATGAACCCATGCTGCGTCTGCCCAATGGGACAATTTCTATCCAGATGCCTCGCTATTTCTTCCTTGATGATAGATTCCAGCATCTTCCCTACTACCGAAGTTAAGCTCATTGGCCTATAATTACCCGCTCTCTGCCTACCTCCTTTTTTAAACAGTGGTGTCACGTTTGCTAATTTCCAATCCACCGGGACCACCCCAGAGTCTAGTGAATTTTGGTAAATCATCATTAGTGCATCTGCAATTTCCCTAGCCATTTCTTTTAGCACTCTGGGATGCATTCCATCAGGGCCAGGAGATTTGTCTATCTTTAGCCCCATTGGCTTGCCCATCCTTAGTGATAACAATCCTCTCAAGGTCCTCACCTGCCATAGCCTCATTTCTATCAGTCGCTGGCATTTTATTTGTGTCTTCCACTGTGAAGACCGACCCAAAAAACCTGTTCAGTTCCTCAGCCATTTCCTCATCCCATTATTAAAACTCCCTTCTCATCCTCTAAAGGACCAATATTTACCTTAGCCACTCTTTTTTGTTTTATATATTTGTAAAATCTTTTACTGTCTGTTTTTATATTCTGAGCAAGTTTACTCTCATACTCTATCTTACTCTTCTTTATAGCTTTTTAGTAGCTTTCTGTTACCCCCTAAATATTTCCCAGTCCTCTAGTCTCCCACCAATCTTTGCCACTTTATATGCTTTTTCCTTCAATTTGATACTCTCCCTTATTTCCGTAGATATCCACGGTCGATTTTCCCTCTATCTACCGTCCTTCCTTTTTGTTGGTATAAACCTTTGCTGGGCACTGTGAAAAATCACTTGGAAGGTTCTCCACTGTTCCTGAACTGTTCCACCATAAAGTCTTTGCTCCCAGTCTACCGTAGCTAGTTCTTCTCTCATCCCATTGTAATCTCCTTTGTTTAAGCACAAAACACTAGTATTTGATTTTACCTTCTCACCCTCCATCTGTATTTTAAATTCCACCATATGTGATCGCTCCTTCCGAGAGGATTCCTAACTATGAGATCATGAATCAATCCTATCTCATTACACAGGACAAGATCTAGGACCGCTTGTTCCCTCGTAGGTTCCATTACATACTGTTTTAGGAAACTATCGCGGATATATTCTATAAACTCCTCCTCAAGGTTGCCTTGACCGACCTGGTTAAACCAATCGACATGTAGATTAAAATCCCCCATGATAACTGCTGTACCATTTCTACATGCATCAGTTATTTCTTTGTTTATTGCCTGCCCCACCATAACGTTACTATTTGGTGGCCGATAGACTACTCCTATCAGTGACTTCCACTTGTTTCCGAACGGCAGTAGATCCTGTCTCGAAGTATTCTTTCCAGTAATTTCCCTACCACTGACGGAAGACACACCGGCCTGTAGTTCCCTGGATTATCCTTGCTACCCTTCTTAAACAAAGGAACAACATTAGCTATCCTCCAGTCCTCCGGGGTATCACCTGAAGACAGCGGGGTCCAAAGATTTCTGTCAAGGCCTCAGCAATTTCCTCTCTTGCCTCCTTCAGTATTCTGAGGTTGATCCCATCAGGCCCTGGGGGCTTATCCACCATAATATTTATCAAGATGCCCAATACCTCGTCTTTTTGGATCTCAATGTGACCCAGACTATCGATACACCCTTCTCCAGACTCAACATCCACCAATTCCTTCTATTTGGTGAATACTGAGGCAAAGTATTCATTTAGTACCTCGCCCATTTCCTCAGTGGGCCAACCCTTTCCCTGGCTACCCTCTTGCTTTTTATGTACGTGTAAAGAGCCTTGGGATTTTCCTTAACCCTATTTGCCAATGACTTTTCGTGACCCCTTTTAGATCTCCTCCTTGCTTAAATTCCTTTCTACTTCCCTTATATTCCACACAGGCTTTGTCTGTTCCCAGTCTTCTAGCCCTGACAAATGCCTCCTTTTTCTTTTTGACGAGGCCTACAATGTCTCTCGTTATCTAAGGTTCCCGAAATTCGCCATATTTATCCTTCTTCTTCAAGGAACATGCTGTCCGGAATTCCCTTCAACTGACATTTGAATGCCTCCCCACATGTCAGATGTTGATTTACCCTCAAACATCCGCCCCCAATCTAGGTTCTTCAGTTCCCGCCTAATATTGTTATAACTAGCCTTCCCCCAATTTAGCACATTCACTCAAGGACCACTCTTATCCTTGTCCACCAGCACTTTAAAACTTACTGAATTATGGTCACTGTTCCCAAAATGCTCACCTACTGAAACTTCTACAACCTGTCCGGGCTCATTCCCCAATACCAGGTCCAGTACATTCCCTTCCCAAGTTGAACTATCTACATATTGTTTTAAGAAGCCCTCCTGGATGCTCCTTACAAACTCTGCCCCGTCCAAGCCCCCAACACTAAGTGAGTCCCAGTCAATATTGGGGAAGTTGAAGTCTCCCATCACAACAACCCTGTAGTTTTTACTCCTTTCCAAAATCTGTCTACCTATCTGCTCCTCTATCTCCCGCTGGCTGTTGGAAGGCCTGTAGTAAACCCCCAACATTGAGACTGCACCCTTCTTATTCCTGATCTCTACCCATATAGCCTCGCTGCCCTCTGAGGTGTCCTCCCACAGTACAGCTGTGATATTCTCCCTAACCAGTAGCACAACTCCACCACCCCTTTTACACCCCCCTCTATCCCGCCTGAAACATCTGAATCCTGGAACGTTTCGCTGCCAATCCTGTCCTTCCGTCAACCAGGTCTCTGTAATGGCAACAACATCATAGTTCCAAGTGTTAATCCAAGCTCTAAGTTCATCTGCCTTACCTGTTATACTTCTTGCATTAAAACATATGCACTTCAGGCCACCAGACCCGCTGTGTTCAGCAACATCTCCCTGCCTCCTCTGCCTCAGAGCCATACTGGCCCTATTCCCTAGTTCTCCCTCAATGCTTTCACCTTCTGACCTATTACTCACCCCCCTGCCAACTAGTCTAAACCCTCCCGTGTGACACTAGCAAACCTCGCTATTTATAGGATATTTATGACTCTCCAGTTTAGATACAACCCGTCCTTCTGATACATGTGCCCTGGAAGAGCTCCCAGTGGTCCAGATAACTGAAACCCTCCCTCCTATACCAGCTATTTAGCCACGTGTTTAGCTGCTCTATCTTCCTATTTCTAGCCTCACTGGCACGTGGCATAGGGAGTAACCCCGAGATCACAACGCTTGAGGTCCTGTCTTTTAACTTTCTGACTAGCTCCCTGAACACCTGCTGCAGCATCTCATCCCCCTTCCTGCCAATGTCATTCATACCAATATGTACCACAATCTCTGCCTGTTTGCCCTCCCCCTTCAGGATGCCCGCTCCCCATTCTGAGACATCCTGGACCATGGCACCAGAAAGGCAACATACCATCCTGGAGTCTCCTTCACGTTCACAGAAGTGCCTATCTGTGCCCCTGACTATAGAGTCCCCTATGACTATTGCTCTTCTGCACTTTGACCCTCCCTGCTGAACATCAGTGCCAGCCGTGGTGCCACTGCTCTGGCTGCTGCCATTTTTCCCGGATAGACTATTCCCCCCAACAGTATCCAAAGGGGCATACCTGTTTGAGAGGGGGACAACCATAGAGGATTCCTGCACTGACTGCCTGCCCCTTCTGGTGGTCATCCCGCTGCCCTTTCCGCAATGCTAATCACAGGCAGGAGAAAATACTCTGGAGCGAATGCTCATAAAGATCCGTCAAGAAATTGTGGGAACCCAGCTCCTAATTTAATGTTCATTCCAAGGGTACCAGAACAGCACTTCACACAGGGAGCTCTGCTTATTTCATATTCAGAATGGGAAATTACAATGCAAAGTTTTAACCCTTTTTTAAAAGTGTGATTCTGAAGATTGAGCATTGCTGGTAAGGAGAGTATTTGTTGCCTTTCTCTTGTTTCTCTTGAATAGATGGTGGTGGGCCTTTACCTTGAACCTTGTGGTGAAAGTACTGTCATTGTGTTTTTTTGATACAGAGTTCCAGGATTTTGACCCACAAATGATGAAGGGATGGTGATACATGTCCAAATCAGGATGGTGTGCGATTTGAGGAGGTACTTGGTGGTGGTGATGCACTGGATGCTGTTATCCTTCTAAGTGATAGAGGTTGGGTGTTTGGCTGGTGCTGCCAAAGAAACTGGGACCTTACCTAAGTGCATCCTGAAGATTAGTGGCCACAGCCATGGTATGCCGGTGGTGTAAATGGTGGAACTCTAAGCTGGAGGTCGGAATGAGAATTAAGTGAACATTGTCAAGGACAATGTCGAACTTCTTGAATGTTGTTACAGCTGCAACATTCCAAGGCAAATGAAATGCATTTCATTAGACTTCTGACTTTAGCTTTGTAGTCAGGGGAAGGGCTTTGATATGTCAGAGGTGAGACATTTGTCACAAACTCTGAAGGGCAGGATTTATTTATCCCAAGCTACCTGAGATAGAAGGTCCCTAACAGTGACACTTCCTAACAGGGGAGAAGGAAATCAAATGGCCATCAAGTTGTCTGACACTCACATGTCTGCTTGGGTGCCAGATCAAGAGAGGCTGTGATAACTGCCTGGGGCCCTGTAACTTTATACAATCATACAAATAATCTAGCTTGTCCAACACAACTGTGATTCCTTGCACTTCAAATATATGCCCTCCCATCACACCTAAGAGTTATATGATCTCCTAGGAGAGGCAGAAAGCAGATTAAAATAAGGCCAATTGGGGTTAACAAAAACCTGGAAAGTTCTTCTCAAAGCTAGACTGCCACAGAATTTTAAGCTATCGATAGAATTCAGTGTATTTTTCTGCCAGATCTCTATTGCTGTTCATTATTGGCGATGGATGGGTTTTCTCTTATTAACAACACCTTTGGAGATTCTCCTCTTCAAGAAGAATCTGACAGAAATTCCACCTTAGCCCTCTACGTCTGGCTCAACCCCAGCACCATTAGCCGTGGATAGGCTCATTTCACATGCATGGCAGACTCATGGCAAGGTTCCCACGGTAGCACGGTGGATGCGCGGCATGGTACCAGAGTGCTTAGCACAGGTTCGATTCCCGGCTTGGGTCACTGTGTGTGTGGAGTCTGCACGTTCTCCCTGTGTCTGCGTGGGTTTCCTCCGGGTGCTCCGGTTTCCTCCCACGGTCCAAAGATGTGCAGGTTAGGTGGATTGGCCATGCTAAATTGCCCTTAGTGTCCAAATAGGTTAGGTGAGATTACTGGGTTACAGGGATAGGGTGGAGATGTGGGCTTAGGTAGGGTGCTCTTTCCAGGAGGTCGAATGACCACTGTAAATTCTATGATTCTATGAATGTAAGCAAGGAAACACCAGTCGGAATGCACAAAGCAGAATCAGAGGGGCAATGCGGGACCTTAGAGTGATGGAAGCATCTTGATTAGGGGAACGTTCCCACTGGAGGCCTTAGCCAAGGTCAAGGCCTTCTATAGGTGTCTTCATGGCTGACTGGAGGGAGAGAAGGATATTGGGGGAAATTCAAGGCCTTTGTACCTGCTTCCTGAAACCAATTGCCTGCTTCAGAGGTGGTAACTGCAGCAGAAAGGAGGAAAACAGTCAGAACCTCAGGCCTTGACCCTCTCTCCACATATGCATGGCCAGGGGTGGTTCCAGTGAAAGTAGGGGAGGCACACCCACCGTCTAAATTTTCAAACTTTTTTCACTGTAATCCCATGCAATGTTAGCTGGAATTGCAGAACAGGATTTTCCAGCTCCTTTCTGCAGCTCTTTTATTCTGTAGGAATGGGCCTAAAAATCTTTTTGAAGGAAACATCCATGATGGGCAACGATAGAACGTCCAACTTAGCAAAGAAGAAGAGGCTGAAGGCGAACACAAAGTGGAAGGTTTTGAGAAGGCAAACAAAGACAGACGTGACATGAGAAAGCACTGGAGAAATGGAGCAATTTAAGTCTATACTTGATATTAATAATCTTTATTATAATAATAATAATCTTTATTATTGTCACAAGTAGGCTTACATTAACACTGTAATGAAGTTACTGTGAAAATCCCCTAGTCGCCACACTCCGGCACCTGTTCGGGAATGCTGAGGGAGAATTCAGAATGTCCAATTCACCTAACGAGCACCTCTTTCTGGACTTGTGGGAGGAAATTGGAGCACTCGGAGGAAACCCACGCAGACATGGGGAATACGTGCAGACTCCGCAAGCCAGGTAGCACGGTAGCATAGTGGTCCCGGGGTCCCAGGTTTGATTCCCAGCTTGGGTCACTGTCTGTGTGGAGTCTGCACGTTCTCCCCGTGTCTGTGTGGGTTTCTTCCGAGTGCTCCGGTTTCCTCCCACAGTCCAAAGATGTGCAGGTTAGGTGGATTGCCATTAGTGTCCATGAAGGTTAGGTCAGGTTACTGGGTTACAGGGATAGGGTGGAGGTGTGGGCTTGGGTAGGGTGCTCTTTCCAAGGGCCGGTGCAGACTCGATGGGCTGAATGGCCTCCTTCTGCATTCTGTGATAACATGTACAGCTTCAAATCAAACCAATAGAGACAGCTTTTCACAAGATGGAGTCTTGGAATGATGAAGCCATAGTGATAGTGAGGGAGATGCAAAGATAGATAGTAGCAGGAGAGATCAAGTGGGGGTAGGAGTTGGGTTTGTGCTTGGGCATTATAACACAATTCTTAAAACTGAGCCTAAAGTTACCATCAGAAAGGATTCAAAGGTAATGTCAGGTACCTACTGCTGATAGCCAAAGGCAGTTCATTTACATTTGGCAACATCTGCTGAACTCTTGCCCTCAGTCAGGTTATATATTTTCTTCTTAAACATACAAGATAGAAACAGAGAATTCAGAAACTTACTCCACAGAGCCAAATTGTGGCCAGAGGCAACAGTTACATTGTGACAGTTGCCAGAGGAATGTTTATTGAGAAATATTTTTAGTAAAATAGGACCTAAAGCTGTAGACAACAGGAAGCAGGATTTGCGGATAGCAAGTGCGTGCCATTACCACAACTCAGTAATGGGTGAGCAGTTTCATGTAGAAAGTAGCATGGATCCCGGAGTAGGGTGAATCCTGAGTCCAGGCTTTTTGGGCAGGGGAGGATCAGGTATGGGAGCAGGTGGTTGTGGGATTTGGAGGTTGGGGCGCAAAACTGTTGGGTGGGGGTGGGTTACCATCTTGTGGGGGGCTTGCCTTGTGTGCATCGAAGTGAGCCCCCCAACACACACATTTGTTCATGTTTTCACCTCAGATATTGTAAAAGCAGCCTTCTCATTCACCTTCCACTGCCCAGTGTACCAAGGCAATGGAAGTGGAATGAGACCCTTAACTGCCACTCAATTGGGCAGTTAATGGCCTCAATAGACCTATGGGCAGGTGGCCTAATGGATGCCTTACCAACTCACTGTGTTATGGGAATGGGTTCGCAGTAGGCAGGAAGGTGGTGGGCTGCAAAATCCAGCCCTGATTCTCAGTATTCTTTGGTATTTTCATTCTGACTGTTCAAGGTATGAATGTACAGGACAAGAAAAAAACCATCACAGCCCCTAGTGCTGCCAAATCGGTGCTGCTGGCTGAATAATAATTGGACCATCAAAATGCCCAAGGAATGAGTTGTAATCTTCTATATTTACTCAGATGGCTGCAATGAGGAGCAAATGGGGTTAAGCAACATTTCTCAATTGGGCTGAACTTACTTTTTCACCTGGAGAACCTTGTTCGCCTTTTTCGCCCTACAAATTAAGAGAGAGCCAGTCAATTTGTTGAACTAATATTTGAGGCCTGCTACATAACCTGTGAATTGATTTTCTATGACCCAACAACAATGCCAATGCATGTTGGGAAAGTCAATCCTGCCCACAGTATTACTCAAGGGCCTTGCATCTAAATGCGCCGGGTGAGTCTGTGCTTGCAATCCCTCACACAGGGACTAGATTCATTCACTCTTTCCTGGGCGATAGACCAGGTCAGTGATTTTCCCCAAAGGAAGGATACATAGGATCAGAAATTCTGTGCCTGCCTCGTAGTTATGGTGTTGGATTAGAAGCCCTGAGATTATGGATGGGGTTTTCCAGCTGCTCTCGCCTGATCTTCTGGTCCCGCTGGCACCGAGCCCCTGCCGTTGGGTCCCTGTTAGCGGAGGGGGAAAATAATGGGAAATTCCGTTGGCAGCGGCAGGACTGGAAGATCCCACTGGTGGGCCGCCTCCGCCATCAAAATACACGCCACGAGGGGTGTGGAAAATCCCGCCCGTTAAGTTTCTTATTATAGTTTATTAGTTTATAATTGTAAGTTGTGCAACTGAATGCAATAAAGCTGGTCATGTGTTTGCTGGTACCCAATGACTGTGACAGCTACTGGATTATTATAAAAACTAGGAAAGGAAATCTTCTACACCTAAACTGCAGGCCCACATGGTGACATTGAATTTACTGGGCAATAACTCCTGCTAGTTTGTCCACATCACAAGCACCAAAACAAACTTGGACCTGCTAAACTTCATTCATTGAAGCCATTTCACGCTGGCTACTATGCAGTAGCAACACGATGGTATTCTCCACTAACACGATGCTGCCATCAAACCAAAAAGACATTCTGTCTATCACACAAATCAGTAATGTGGTTACATGAATTTCAATGTCAGTGTGATGCTAGGTATGTCGGCTGTATATCCCAATGACTGGTGGATCGTATCAAGCATGTCCCTTGGACTGCTTACAACAGGCAAAGTACTGACTGTACTAAAACAACCCAGCCTCACAAAACTCAGAACATGGAGTGAGATCTTCTGCTGTTCACACTGGCGGATCTTCTGGTCCCACTGCTGGCGCACCCCTGGTGGCGAGGAGTGGATTCAATGGGAAATCCCATTGACAGCGGCAGGGCCAGAAAATCCCGCCACCAGCAAATGGTGAGGCCAGAGAATCTCACCCATACTGTCCAACATGTGATGTGATTTTGCAGTTACAACATTTGCTGAACATCTGCTCAGTGGATAAGAATGATACTGACAACTACTTTATCAGTTGGGCTCGAGGTGTGGCTAAATGAAGTGTGCTGGAAGCTGAGTATGTTCACACACAGGACCCTGTCCTTTGTCCGCACATTGCACCTTTTCAATTAAATAAAAAAATGTAGGTACAGCCATTCACTGGTTCATTCCCAATGTTTAACTTGGTCATAACAACATACATATATCTGTGTAATTTTAAAATATAATTCGGCCTGACTTTAACTTTGTGTAAGTGAGTGGATTGTGAGCGAGTTAAAATCTGTCCATTGACTCCCTATGGATCTGACGATTAGAGTAACTAGCCCAGCTGAATTTGTTTCTTAATCTATTCATGTGATACAAACGTCATTGGCTAGGTCAGCGTTTGGTATTCATCCGAATTGCGTTTTAGAAGGTGACTTTGAGTCCCTTGCTTGAACTGCTGCAGTCCATGTGGTATACCCACATAGGCGCAAGAGTAAGCCATTTGGCCAATTGAGGCTCAGTTAGGGCACTTGAGAGTTACAAGTTAGCCAGGAAGGACCTAAAGGGAGAGTTAAGAAGAGCGAGGAGAGGACACAAAAAGTCGTTGGCGGATAGGATCAAGGAAAATCCTAAGGCTTTCTATAGGTATATCAGGAACAAAAGAATGACTAGAGTAAGATTAGGGCCAATCAAGGATAGTAGTGGAAAGTTGTGTGTGGAATCAAAGGAGATAGGGGAAGCGTTAAATGGATATTTTTCGTCAGTGTTTACACTGGAGAAAGACAACGTTGTCGAAGAGAATACTCGGTACAGTCGACCAGGCTAGATGGGATTGAGGTTCACAAGGAGGAGGTGTTAGCAATTTTGGAAAGTGTACAAATAGATAAGTCCCCTGGGCCAGATGGGATTTACCCTAGGATTCTCTGGGAAGCCAGGGAGGAGATTGCAGAGCCTTTGTCCTTGATCTTTATGTCGTCTTTGTCGACAGGAATAGTGCCGGAAGACTGGAGGATAGCAAATGTTGTCCCCTTGTTCAAGAAGGGGAGTAGAGACAACCCTGATAATTATAGACCTGTGAGCCTTACTTCGGTTGTGGGTAAAATGTTGGAAAAGGTTATAAGAGATAGGGTTTATAATCATCTTGAAAAGAACAAGTTGATTAGCGATAGTCAACACGGTTTTGTGAAGGGTAGGTCATGCCTCACAAACCTTATTGAGTTTTTTGAGAAGGTGACCAAACAGGTGGATGAGGGTAAAGCAGTTGATATGGTGTATATGGATTTCAGTAAGGCGTTTGATAAGGTTCCCCATGGTAGGCTATTGCAGAAAATACGGAAGTATGGGATTGAAGGTGATTTAGCGGTTTGGATCAGTAATTGGCTAGCTGACAGAAGACAGAGGGTGGTGGTTGATGGCAAATGTTCATCCTGGAGTTCAGTTATTAGTGGTGTACCGCAAGGATCTGTTTTGGGGCCACTGCTGTTTGTCATTTTTATAAATGACCTGGAAGAGGGTGTAGAAGGATGGGTTAGTAAATTTGCAGATGACACGAAGGTCGGTGGAGTTGTGGATGTTATAGGTTACAGAGGGACATAGATAAGCTGCAGAGCTGGGCTGAGAGGTGGCAGATGGAGTTTAATGCGGAAAAGTGTGAGGTGGTTCACTTTGGAAGGAGTAACAGGAATGCAGAGTACTGGGCTAATGGCAAGATTCTTGGTAGTGTAGATGAACAGAGGGATCTCGGCATCCAGGTACATAAATCCCTGAAAGTTGCCACCCAGGTTAATAGGGCTGTTAAGAAGGCATATGGTGTGCTAGCCTTTATCAGTAGGTGGATTGAATTTCGGAGGCACGAGGTCATGCTGCAGCTGTACAAAACTCTGGTGTTGCCGCTCCTGGAGTACTGCGTGCAGTTCTGGTCACCACATTATAGGAAGGATGTGGAAGCTTTGGAAAGGGTTCAGAGGAGATTTACTACGATGTTGCCTAGTATGGAGGGAAGGTCTTACGAGGAAAGGCTCAGGGATTTGAGGTTGTTTTCGTTAGAGAGGAGAAGGCTGAGAGGTGACTTAATAGAGACATATAAGATAGTCAGAGGGTTAGATAGGGTGGACAGTGAGAGTCTTTTTCCTCAGATGGTGATGACCAACACGAGGGGACATAGCTTTAAATTGAGGGGTGGTAGATATAGGACAGATGTCAGAGGCAGTTTCTTTACTCAGAGAGTAGTAGGGGTGTGGAACGCCCTGCCTGCAACAGTAGTAGAGTCGCCAAATTTAAGGGCATTTAAGTGGTCACTGGATAGACATATGGATGAAAATGGAATAGCGTAGGTCAGATAGGCTTCAGATGGTTTCACGGGTCGGCGCAACATCGAGGGCCGAAGGGCCCGTACTGCGCTGTAATGTTCTATATTCTATGAGCCTGCTCTGCCAATTGACAAGATCATGGCTGGTCTGATTGACGTCTCAACTCCACTTTCCTGTCTGCCCCCCAGAACCCTTGACTTCCTGGTCGATCAAAAATCTCTCTAACTCAGCCTTGAATAAATTCAATGACTCAGCCTTCACTGCTTTCTGGGGAAGTGAATTGCACAGACTATTGCCCTTCTGAGAGGAAATAATTCTCATCATCTGTGTCTTAAAAGAAAGACTTTTTAATTTTAAACTGTGCCCCTAATTCTCATCATCCACAAGAAGAAACATCTTCCTGGTATCCCTCCAATGAAGTCCCCTCAGGACCTTATATGTTCTTATATGTTTCAAGAAGATCAACTTTCATTTTTCAAAACTTTAATGAGTATCGACCCAACTTGTTCAACCTTTCTTAATAAGTTCTTCATCCCAGGAATCAGTTGAGTGAATCTTCTTTGAACTGCTTCTAACGCATTTAAATACTTTTTCAAATAAGGAGGAAAGCTGTACACAAAAGTAGTTTCACCACTGCCCTGTACAACTGCAGTAAAACGTGCCTACTTTAATGCTCCATTGCCCTTGCAATAAACACCAACATTCCTAATTTGCCTTCCTAATCACATGCTGTACACATTTTTTGTAATTCATTTACAGGGGGCCAGATCCCTCTGTACCACTGAGTTCTGCGATCTCTCTATTTTAATAGAATACTGCCTTTCTATTCTTCCTACCAAATTGGACAAACTCATATTTTCCCACGTTATACTCCATCTACCAAATTTTTTCCCATTCACTTAACCTATCTACATCCCTTTGTAGACTCTTTACCTCCTCTTCAAAACTTACTTTTCAACCTATCTTGGTGTCATCAATAAATTTAACTACCATACATTTGGTCCCACGGTGCTGTTAGGGAGACAATTCCAGGAATTTGACCCAGCGACAGTGGAAGAACGCTAATATGATTCCAAGTCAGGATGATGTGTGACTTTGAGGGGAACGTGCAGGTGGTGATGTTCCCTTGTATCTGCTGCCCTTGTCCTAGTGGAGTCTACTCATTTGGAATGTACTGCTGAAGGAGTCTTGGTGAATTACTGCAGTGTATCTTATATAAGGAGAGAGTGTATGTTTCAATTAGTGGATGGGGTGCAGATCAAGCTGTTGAGCTTCCTGAGTGCTGTTTGAGCCGCACTCATTGAGGCAAGTGGAGAGTATTCTATCAAACTCCCAGCCTGTGCTTTATAGATGGAGGAAAGGGTTTGGGGATTCCCAACCACTCATCTGCTCTTGCAGCCACAGTATTTATATGGCTGGTCATGTTTGGTTTCTGGTTAATGGTAACCCTCAGGATTTTGAGGGATTATTAACCTGTGAGTATTGAATAGTGTTTGAAACTTTTCATCTTGCATTCATCAGGGCAAATGCAAGAATGTCACATTTCAAATGATCACAACAATTTAAACCACAAGAAAAAAGGGTGCTGATTGGTTCACAGTCGTCTTCGATTGACCGAGACATTCCCATGAAGAAAGCAAAAGGTCCCCACAAGCTCTAATTCAAAAAATGTGCAAGGCTTGAACATATACCTTTTGTTTGTAGAGAACATATCCCTGCACATGACTGGGTAAGTTACTACGATGGTTTGAATTTTGGCAATCGTGTGTTTTGTCCTGATGAGTGAAAGCCGAGAAGCTTCGGTAAAATTTATCTCTTATCGGCAATGTTCAAATACTAGTTTACTGCAATTGGCCACTGCAAACAACCACAGGTTTTATCTGCACTTCAAAGGATGTTTTGTGGGAGCACGGTGGCAGAAAACTCAAGGAAATACATGGCCATATATTTTTTTATTGTAGGTCAGCAGAAAAGCATTTCATTAATCCACCTGAGTTTGTAAAAAAAAAATACAAATATTGGGAATAGCTTTCTCGATTATAAGTCATGTGCACATTAAAAATCCTTACTGGGGACCCCGGAAGTCCTAAAGGTCCAGGGGTTCCAGGTATACCCGGTAGTCCAAATGCACCAGAGCTTTCCATATCCTGTTGGGATAGAGTGAAAAGAAGACAAGTTAAAACAAGGCCTATTAAAAAGAAATAAGTGAAAATGTAAGCAGTGTAACTTTAAAATACCAATGATGTGGAGATGCCGGCGTTGGACTGGGGTGAGCACAGTAAGAAGTCTTACAACACCAGGTTAAAGTCCAACAGGTTTGTTTCAAACACGAGCTTTCGGATGCTGCATCGTGCGACTATCAACAGGCAGGACTGTTCCCTTCCAGTTGGGGAACACTTCAGCAGTCAAGGACATTCAGCCTCTGATCTCCGGGTCAGCATTCTACAAGGAGGCCTTCAGGAGACGCGACAACGCAAAATTGCTGAGCAAAAACTTATAGCTAAGTTCCGCACGCATGAATGCGGACTCAACCGGGATCTGGGATTCATGTCGCATTACATTCGGCCCCCACCAACAAGCCTGGTCTTGCAGAGGCCTACCGACTGAACTGGCTTGGGACAATTCACACCTCTTTAACCTGGAGGTACCTCTCTCTCTGCATCTTTGATGATTTGATTGCCTGCAGGTGCTCGCATTCCGGGGCATCTCTGACTGTGTCTATATAAACATTTCTGGAACAAGCCTTTCCATTCACCTGAAGAAGGAGCCGTGCTCCGAAAGCTCGTGTTTGAAACAAACCTGTTGGACTTTAACCTGGTGTTGTAAGACTTCTTACTTAAAATACCAAGCCCATTGTTTTCTGCACCTGAGGCGCAAAACCAAACCTGCTCCAATTTTGCTCGTAGTAGAACAGTAGGCATTGTAGAATTTCTTTTTAATTGATTCCATCATCTTGGGAAACATTGGAATAGGTCGAGGCTATTCAGTCCATCAAGATTATTCCACTACTGAATTATATCATGGCTGATCTGTACCTCAACCTGCATCCTTGTCTTCCTCCATCTCCCTTCGTATCCTTTTTCAAAATAAATTTAGAGTACCCAATTATTATTTTTCCAATTAAGGGGCAATTTAGCATGGCCAATCCACCTAACCTACACATCATTGGGTTGTGGGGGTGAAACCCACGCAAACACGGGGAGAATGTGCAAACTCCATACGGACAGTGACCCAGGGTCGGGATTCAAACCCGGGTCCTCAGTGCCATAGGCAGCAGTGCTAACCACTGTGCCACGTGCCGCCCCCTTGGTATCCTTACCTAACCAATATCAATTGGTTTTTATCTTGAAAATGTCAGTTGGGCGGCAGTGGCGCAGTGGTTGGCACTGCTGCCTCACGGCACCGAGAGCCTGGGTTTGATCCTGGCACCAGGTCACTGCCTGTGTGGAGTTTGCACATTCTGCCCATGTCTGTGTGGATCTCACACTCACAACCCAAAGATGTGGATTGGCCATGCTAAAGTGCCCCTTAATTGGAAAAATTAAACAAAAATGAAAATGACAGTTTACCCAGTATCTGTAGCCTATTGGGGGAAAGACTATCAAAGTGTGACAGACCTGACTGAACATAACCTTTGTTACCATCAACTGAATAAATAAGGTTAAGTCCTTATGATGACCAGTAACTAGGGTGCCCAACAAATTGGCATGATGTATCTCATATGTGGATGAAGAGAATTTGTATGCTTTTTGTTTTTAAGTACTGTTTGTCTCCTCATTTTCAACCTACACCGCTGACTAGCAGCAATGTGAAAAAGAGAGCCAAATGTGTAGGCCTCTCCCTGTCAATACACAGTCTCTCCATCTGCAAGGCCTCCATCAGCAAGTGTCCTGTGGAAACTGGGTCCTTGTGGCCTCAGGCAAACGTTTCACAGCAACTCGGAGGTTGTCTGGCTCCCCAGGCATGGAACATGCCCACAGGCCCACAAACCTGCTCACAGGCATGGAACATGCCCACAGGCATGGAAACATGCCATGAAACTCATGAACAAAACTACCAGCTTTTTATAATAATCTTTATTGCCACAAATAGGCTTACATTAACACTGCAATGAAGTTAGCCCCCCCCCCCCCCCCCCCCCCCCCCCCCCCGCACTGGTTCCCCAGTAGCATGGGGTGAATCAATGAGAATTTCTCATTGACAGCAGCGGACACAGAGAATCCAGCGGACACAGAGAATCCAGCCGCCAGCAAACGGCACACTGCCTCCCACTACTGAAATATACGTGACTGAGAGGTTGGAGAATCCCATCCTTAATGTTTCAACAAACACTGGAAATGCAGAGTGATAATGAAAATGTAGAGATATGTTGCATTGGACACTGATTTTGAAATATTCTGAGTATTAACACTGAGGAAATAAATGCCGATTCCTGGCTTGGGTCACTGTCTGTGTGGAGTCTGCATGTTCTCCCTGTGTCTGTGTGGGTTTCCTCCGGGTGCTCCAGTTTCCTCCCACAGTCCAAAGATGTGCAGGTTGGGTGGATTGGTCATGCTGAATTGCCCTTAGTGTCCAAAAAGATTGGGTGGGGTCATAGGATGGTGTTGTGGGCTTGAGTAGGTTTCTCTTTCCAAGGGTCGGTGCAGACTCGATGGGCCGAATGGCCTCCTTCTGCACCGTAAATTCTATGTAGATGGAGATTTTGATCCTGAGGATTTTGAGTGACAAGGAATGCAGAGAGTGATTAATATAAATCAATTCCTAAACATTGTAAATCTAATTAAGTCAGAAGATACCTAAGTAATGTTATGCAAATTAAAGTAAATGAATTGTGATTTTTTTTTGTCAAAAGAATAAGTGTAATAATTTTGTGGGCTGCATGGTGGCAGTGGTTAGCACTGCTGCCTACGGCACTGAGGATCAGGGATCGATCCCAGCCCAGGGTCACCCTGTGTCGAGTTTACATATTCTCCCCATGCCTGCATGGATTTCACCCCCAAAACCCAAAGATGTACAGGTGAGGTGGATTGGCCACACAAAATTGCCCCTTAATTGGAAAAAAAATAATTGGGTACTCTAAATTTATACAAATAAAAAAAAGTAAAAATAAAATAATTTTGTGCAAATTTTGGTTGTTTGTCCTGGTAAAAAAAAGAATTGAGCACTCTAAATTTATTTTAAATACATTTCATTCAAGTGTTTGATCCCTTACAAAAACAAACATTGCAATTAATTTTTAAAAATAAATTTAAAGTACCCAAATTTTTTTTCCAATTAAGAGGCAATTTAGTGTGGCCAATCCACCTACCCTGCACAACTTTGGGTTGTGAGGGTGAAACCCACCCAAACACAGGAACAATGTGCAAACTCCACACGGACAGGGATCTGGGGATAGGATCGAATCCAGGTCCTCAGCGCCGTCGGCAGCAGTGAGCAACCCACTGACCTTACATGCCGCCCCAAACATGGTAATTCATAATGCTATTTCAAAGAGTTCATAGCCTCTTGGAGCTATAAATCAAACTAGTTTATGGAAGGCACCCTTTTCTGATACTGAAAGGTTGTAAAATCAGTCATGCAGCACTAATCCAGTAAGGCTTATGTCAACAGAAAGAGTGAAATAGTATTAATGGTTTTTTAAACACTCATTTCTTTTCAATTGCCATTGCCATTTCGTTTTGACATGTTTGGCAGTTCACTTTGATCTTTTTGAGTTACTTCCAACAGGTCTTTTTGACTGTTCCCATGAAGTTGACAGTTCATGAGTTTATGCACTTTTTACGTGCATTTATGTCGACTTTTCAAATTCCCAAGAGACACTTTGCCTCTCCCAAGGGGCAGCTGACCGCACCAAAAGGGCACCTAATCTCCCCTAAAGATGTACCAGAACCATATTCAAATGGTACACTACCTATCGAAAGGTGTTTTACCCTTTCTAAAGGACTCCATAAAGTTCAGACCTGTTCCTACCAATCTAACCTGTGAACATTATGTTTTGCACATGTGGGTCACCAAAATTAGACACAAGTGGAGGCAGTTGCTAATCTACATGGGCAGCAGCCCCTGTGAAACACACAGGAGATTCACAAGGTTAATCCCAGAGTTTAAGGGGTTGTAATCCAAGGAGAGGTTGAGTAGACTGGGACTGTACTCGTTGGAATTTAGAAGGATGAGGGGGGGGGGGGGGGGGGGATCTTATAGAAACATATAAAATTATGAAGGGAATAGATAGGATAGATGCGGGCAGGTTGTTTCCACTGGTGGGTGAAAGCGGAACTAGGGGGCATAGCCTCAAAAGAAGGGGAAGTAGATTTATGACTGAGTTTAGGAGGAACTTCTTCACCCAAAGGGTTGTGAATCTATGGAATTCATTGCCCAGTGAAGCAGTTGAGGCTCCTTCATTAAATGTTTTTAAGGTAAAGATAGATAGTTTTTTTGAAGAATAAAGGGATTAAGGGTTATGGTGTTCGGGCCGGAAAGTGGAGCTGAGTCCACAAAAGATCAACCATGATCTCATTGAATGGTGGAGCAGGCTCGAGGGGCCAGATGGCCTAGTCCTGCTCCTAATTCTTATGTTCTTATGTGCAAATCCTGTCCCGGGGCCATTTCCACCCCTGTGAAAATATTAGGTGCCATGTTCCATTTCTCCGCCACTTGCACCATTTTCACAATGGAGAGATTCTATGTAATTTCAAAAATCCAAGCTCTTGTGTTTCATATTTATGGAATTAAAACTGTTCATTAAAATATCTGTGTGAAAGAAGGTAATTAAGTGAATTGTTGAATGAAATTTTCAGTTTTATTACTTTCCTTATTGGGTAAATATCCCAGTTATTGATTCATGAAAACCTTTTCTTTGTTGTAAATCATATTTTTAACTTCCATCACTTTATTTGCTGGATGTAGGAATGGGAGCTCAGCTTGTACAAATGTAAAAATAAAACCAAATTTAGGTGTTGGAAAGTGTAGTGCAAAGTAAAACCTGGTCGATTATCGAACTGTCAATGTGTAGGCCAAGCACACCAGTCACAAAAAGGTGAACTAACTAATAGAATACGTCCAGGGCTGAAAAGTAAATCAGGCAAATTCTAATTCAAGCGGCAGTTATTTCCTGTTTTGTGCAGTTGCTTAAGACCATTTTCACTCCTACAAAGCACAATAAATTCCTCGGAGCTGCTGTGAGTCTGTTGGAAGGACATTGGAGACTCCATTCACATGCAGCGACGGGGTTCCTGATGCACTTCATGCTGGATAATGGCAGCAAAGCAGAAGCAGCTCTGAGAATGTTACCAGTGTAATATCAAGTGTTGCAAATAGGGTGTGAGATTCTGAGCAAACGGCCTCTGAATGTCAAAAAGGTCTACTTTTATCAGGCTTAGGTGACATCGTAATAACTGCTGATACTTTGATAGTGTAGATAAGTGTAGATATCAAGCTGCCTTTTAATATCTATCAGTTCATTCTTATGCACAGTACGCAGTTGACACATAGCAATCTGGATCTTCAGGATTGCAGAATCCTGTCTGATTTTCACTCCCTAATTACTGAATGCCCAAAACTACTGCTAACAAAGCATACTCATAGAATCAACTCAGCCTTCAACACCATAATTCCTACAAAACTCATCTCCAAACTCCGTGGCCTTGGCCTCGCCTCCTCCCTCTGCGACTGGATCCTGAACTTTCTAACCCACAGGCCACAATCAGTAAAGATCGGCAACAACACCTCCTCCACGATCATCCTCAACACTGGTGCCCCACAAGGCTGTGTCCTCAGCCCCCTACTATACTCCTTATACACCTATGACTGTGTGGCCAAATTCCCCTCCAAATCGATTTTCAAATTTGCTGATGACACCTCCGCAGGGGTTCGGATTTCAAACAATGATGAGACAGAGTACAGGAATGAGATGGAGAATCTGGTGAACTGGTGCGACGACAGTAATCTCTCCCTCAATGTCAACAAAACGAAGGAGATTATCATCGACTTCAGGAAGCATAATGGAGAACATGCCCCTGACTATATCAATGGGAACGAAGTAGAAAGAGTCGAGAGCTTCAAGTTTTTAGGTGTACAGATCACCAGCAGCCTGTCCTGGATCCCTACGCTGACACTATAGTTAAGAAAGCTCACCAACGACTCGACTTTCTCAGAAGACTAAGGAAATTTGGCATGTCAGCTATGACCCTCACCAACTTCTACAGGTGCATCATAGAAAGCCTTCTTTCTGGTTATATCACAGCCCAGGAAACTACAAAAGGTCATGAATGTAGCCCAGTCCATCACGCAAACCAGCCTCCCATCCATTAACTGTATTTAGAATGGCCTCAGAATGGCCGCCAGCGTAATTAAGGACCTCACAAACCTCAGACAGACTGTCTTCCACCTTTTTCTGCCAGGAAAAAGATACCAAAGTTTGAGGTCACATGCCAACCGACTCAAGAACAGCTTCTTCCCTACTACCATCAGACTTTTGAATGGACCTACCTCGTATTAAGTTGATCTTTTCTCTGCACCGTGCTATAACTGTAACATTATATTCTGCAGGCTCTCCTTCATTCCCTATGTACATAGAACGATACAGCGCAGTACAGGCCCTTCGGCCCTCGATGTTGCACCGACATGGAAAAAAAAACTAAAGGCCATCTAACCTACACTATGCCCTTATCATCCATATGCTTATCCAATAAACTTTTAAATGCCCTCAATGTTGGCGAGTTCACTACTGTTGCAGGTAGGGCATTCCACGGCCTCACCACTCTTTGCGTAAAAAACCCACCTCTGACCTCTGTCCAATATCTATTACCCCTCAATTTAAGGCTATGTCCCCTCGTGCTAGCCACCCCCATCTGCGGGAGAAGGCTCTCGCTGTCCACCCTATCTAACCCTCTGATCATTTTGTATGCCTCTATTAAGTCACCTCTTAACCTTCTTCTCTCTAACGAAAACAACCTCAAGTCCATCAGCCTTTCCTCATAAGATTTTCCCTCCATACCAGGCAACATCCTGGTAAATCTCCTCTGCACCCGTTCCAAAGCTTCCACGTCCTTCCTATAATGAGGCGACCAGAACTATACGCAATACTCCAAATGCGGCCGTACTAGAGTTTTGTACAACTGCAACATGACCTCATGGCTCCGGAACTCAATCCCTCTACCAATAAAGGCCAACACACCATAGGCCTTCTTCACAACCCTATCAACCTGGGTGGCAACTTTCAGGGATCTATGTACATGGACACCGAGATCCCTCTGCTCATCCACACTACCAAGAATTTTACCATTAGCCAAATATTCCGCATTCCTGTTATTCTTTCCAAAGTGAATCACCTCACACTTCTCCACATTAAACTCCATTTGCCACCTCTCAGCCCAGCTCTGCAGCTTATCTATGTCCCTCTGTAACCTGCAACATCCTTCCGCACTGTCTACAACTCCACCGACTTTAGTGTCGTCTGCAAATTTACTCACCCATCCTTCTGCGCCCTCCTCTAGGTCATTTATAAAAATGACAAACAGCAACGGCCCCAGAACAGATCCTTGTGGTACGCCACTCGTAACTGAACTCCATTCTGAACATTTCCCATCAACTACCACTCTCTGTCTTCTTTCAACTAGCCAATTTCTGATCCACATCTCTAAATCACCGTCAATCCCCAGCCTCCGTATTTTCTGCAATAGCCGACCGTGGGGAACCTTATCAAACGCTTTACTGAAATCCATATACACCACATCAACTGCTCTACCCTCGTCTACCTGTTCAGTCACCTTCTCAAAGAACTCGATAAGGTTTGTGAGGCATGACCTACCCTTCACAAAACCATGCTGACTATCCCTAATCATATTATTCCTATCTAGATGATTATAAATCGTATCTTTTATAATCCTCTCCAAGACCTTACCCACCACAGACGTTAGGCTCACCGGCCTATAGTTACCGGGGTTATCTCTACTCCCCTTCTTGAACAAAGGGACCACATTTGCTATCCTCCAGTCCTCTGGCACTATTCCTGTAGCCAATGATGACCTAAAAATCAAAGCCAAAGGCTCAGCAATCTCTTCCCTGGCTTCCCAGAGAATCCTAGGATAAATCCCATCCGGCCCTATCTATTTTCACCTTGTCCAGAATTGCCAACACTTCTTCCCTATGCACCTCAATGCCATCTATTCTAATAGCCTGGGTCTCAGCATTCTCCTCCACAATATTATCTTTTTCTTGAGTGAATACTGACGAAAAGTATTCATTTAGTATCTCGCTTATCTCCTCAGCCTCCACACACAACTTCCCACCACTGTCCTTGACTGGCCCTACTCTTACCCTAGTCATTCTTTTATTCCTGACATACCTATAGAAAGCTTTTGGGTTTTCCTTGATCCTACCTGCCAAAGACTTCTCATGTTCCCTCCTTGCTCATCTCAGCTCTCTCTTTAGATCCTTCCTCGCTTCCTTGTAACTATCAAGCGCCCCAACTGAAACTTCATGCCTCATCTTCACATAGGCCTCCTTCTTCCACTCTCCCATAACAACTACGGTATGCATTGTTTGTACAGCATGCAGGAAATAATACTTTTCACTGTATACTAATACATGTGACAATAACAAAATCAAATTAAAAAAAAAACACAGAACATTTTGGGTGGGTTTTTCCAGCCCCTCCTTTGGGTGGGATCTTCAGGTCCCAGCGAAATCAATGGAGATGTGAATGTCTCGCCTCATCCACTGCAGGGGAACCTATCATGGCGGGGCCAGAGAGTCCCAGCCATTGTATAAAAGCAAATTACTGCGGATGCTGGAATCTGAAACAAAAGTGAAAATGCTGGAAAATCTCAGCAGGTCTGGCAGCATCCGGAGGGAGAGAAATGAGCTAACGTTTCGAGTCTGCCGACTCTTTGTCAAAGCTCCATGAAAAGATCAGGGCTTTGACAAAGAGTCTGCATTGTGTCCACTGAGGCAAGTATTTTTCTGTTAGTTATCTATTGATTTGTGTATTGATTTGATTTTGACTTTTGATCTGTGCTGTAAACAATCTATCATTCGATGTGCATGATACTGTTTCTAACACACAATGGATGTCCTTTGATTTTTCCTCCTGTGGAAATACAGGCTTCAAGCAAGCTCAGTTTCAAGCTTATATTGGAACAGGTTTCATCTGCAGATAGATAGAGTGGGACAATTTTCCTCTCTTTGTCTACTGGTACCCTGATGTACCATCAGTGGGAAATGGAGGAAATAGGGGGAAAGGAAAATATGCTGACTCATTGCCCAATGTCACTTCTAGGACTTCCTACTGAATGTGAGATCAATACATCTGTTCAAAATAATTTTTTTTATTTTTAAATAACTTTTATTCAAATTTTTCAACAACAAATTTTCTCCCCACAGTTAAAGTAAACAAGGTGTATTAAACTAAACAGAAACAGAAATCCCCCCCAATACAAAGTAATAAATTAATAACTAATAACAATGCAAGAAAGAAAAAGAAATAGCAAACACACCGTCGCAAAAACAAACCCCCTTAACAAATCCCGAACCCCCCCTCGTCCTACCCCCCTTCCTCCCCCCCCGCCGCCCCTCCCCCCCCCCTCCCTCCTCCCCCCCCCCCCCCCCCCCCCCCCCCGGGTTGCTGCTGAGACTGACCGCCCTCTACCTCTCCGCCAGGAAATCGAGAAAAGGCTGCCACCGCCGGAAGAACCCTTGTACTGACCCCCTCAGGGCAAACTTAATCTTTTCCAGCCTGATGAACCCGGCCATGTCATTGATCCAGGTCTCCGGGCTCGGGGGCTTCGCGTCCCTCCACTGTAAGAGAATCCTACGCCGGGCTACTAGAGACGCAAAGGCCAGTGTACCGGCCTCTCTCGCCTCCTGCACTCCCGATGCTCCGATGCCACCCCAAAGATCGCGAGCCCCCAGCCTGGCTCCACCCGGGAACCGACCACCTTGGACAAAGTCCCCACCACCCCCTTCCAAAACCCCTTTAATGCCGGACATGCCCAGAACATATGGGTGTGGTTCACCGGGCCTCCTGAACACCTCACGCACCTGTCTTACCCCCCAAAGAACGGCTCATCCTGGCCCCAGTCATGTGCGCCCTGTGCAGCACCTTCAGCTGAATTAAGCTGAGCCGTGCGCAAGAAGAGGACGAGTTCACCCTCCCCAGGGCATCCGCCCACGTCCCGTCGTCAATCTCTTCCCCTAGTTCCTCCTCCCACTTCACTTTCAGCCCCTCCACCAAGGCCGCCTCCCCTTCCTACATCACCTGATAAATCGCCGAGATCCTCCCCTCACCGACCCACGTCCCCGAGAGCACCCTATCCTGCACCCCCCCCCCCCCAGGCGGCAGTAGTGGGAACTCTACCACCTGTCGCTTAACAAACGCCCTAATCTGCATATACCTGAAAGCATTCCCGGGGGGGGAGGCCCCACTTCCCCTCCAACTCCTCTAAAGTCGCAAACTTCCCATCGAGGAAAAGGTCCCCCATCCGCCTGATGCCTGCCCTATGCCAACTCAAAAACCCACCATCCATTCTCCCTGGTGCAAACCGATGATTGCCCCGTATCGGGGCCCACAGTGAGGCCTTCACTTCCCCCCTGTGCCGCCTCCACTGCCCCCAAATTTTGAGGGATGCCACCACCACCGGACTCGTGGAATATGTTGCCGAGGGGAGCGGAAGCGGGGCCGTCACCAATGCCCCCAAACTCGTACCCACACAGGACGCCACCTCCAACCTCTTCCATGTGGCACCCTCCCCCTCCATCACCCACCTGCGAATCATTGCCACATTCGCAGCCCAGTAATACCCACACAGGTTGGGCAGCGCCAAACCGCCTGCCTCCCTTCTTCGCTCCAGGAATACCCTCCTCACTCTCGGGGTCTTCTGCGCCCACACAAACCCCAGAATACTCTTATTCGCCCTTTTGAAAGAAGCCTTCGGAATCAATATGGGGAGGCACTGGAAAAGAAACAAAAACCTCGGGAGCACCGCCATTTTAACCGACTGGACCCTGCCCGCCAACGAAAGCGGCAGCGCGTCCCAGCTCCTGAACTCTTCCTCCATCTGTTCCACCAGCATCAAAAAGTTAAGCCTGTGCAGGGCCCCCCAGCTCCTAGCTATCTGAACCCCAAGATATCTAAAGCTCCTCTCCGCCCTCTTCAACGGGAGCTCCCCTATCTCCCTCTCCTAGTCCCCCAGGTGCAGCACAAACAGCTCACTTTGCCCCACATTGAGCTTGTAGCCCGAAAAGTCCCCAAACTGCCCAAGTATCTTCAGCACCTCTGGCATCCCCCCCAGCTGGATCCATGACATACAACAGTAAATCGTCTGCGTACAACGACAACCTGTGCTCCTCTCCCCCCGCACAATCCCCCTCCGGCTCTTCGAATCCCTCAGCGCCATGGCCAAGGGCTCAATCGCCAACGCGAAGGGCAGGCACCCCTGCCTCGTCCCCCGGGAAAGCCGGAAGTCCTCCAACCTCCTCCCGTTCATCACCACACTCGCCACCGGGGAGCTGTACAGCAACCTCACCCAGCTGATGAATCCCTCACCAGGGTCTCACGGTAGCATGGTGGTTAGCATCAATGCTTCACAGCTCCAGGGTCCCAGGTTCGATTCCCGGCTGGGTCACTGTCTGTGTGGAGTCTGCACGTCCTCCCCGTGTGTGCGTGGGTTTCCTCCGGGTGCTCCGGTTTCCTCCCACAGTCCAAAGATGTGCGGGTTAGGTGGATTGGCCATGCTAAATTGCCCGTAGTGTAAGGTTAATGGGGGGATTGTTGGGTTACGGGTATACGGGTTACGTGGGTTTAAGTAGGGTGATCATTGCTCGGCACAACATCGAGGGCCGAAGGGCCTGTTCTGTGCTGTACTGTTCTATGTTCTATGTTCAAACCCAAACCTCCTCAGCACTTCCCACAGGTAACTCCACTCCACCCTGTCAAAAGCTTTCTCTGCATCCATCGATGCTACTATTTCTGCCTCGCCAGCCGCCGACGCCATCATCAGAACATTAAGAAGCCGCCGTACGTTGACATTCAGCTGCCTCCCCTTCACAAACCCCTTTGGTCCTCATGGATAACCATCGGGACCACATCTTCCACCCTTATGGACAGTACCTTTGTCAACAACTTTGCGTCCACGTTAAGGAGCGAGATCGGCCTATAGGACCCACACTGGGTCCTTGTCCCGCTTCAGGATCAAAGAGATGATTGACCTAGACATCGTCGGGGGCAGAGCCCCCCCCATCCCTCGCCTCGTTCAGGGTCCATACAAGCAGCGGGCCCAGCAGATCTGAAAACTTCTTGTAAAATTCCACCGGGAACCCGTCAGGTCCCGGCGCTTTCCCTGTCTGCATGCTCCCCAGTGCCTCCATCAGCTCCCCCAACTCGATTGGGGCTCCCAGACCCTCCACCCTCTCATCCTCTACTCTTGGGAACTCCAGCCCATCCAGAAAGCGGTCCATTCCGCCCGCCTCCCTGGGGGGCACCGCCTGGTACAGCCCCTCGTAAAAGGATCTGAACACCCCATTGATGTCCCTGCCACCAAGTTCCCTCCTGCATCCGTAACCTCCCCCTATCTCTCTCACTGCCTCCCGCTTCCGGAGCTGGTGGGCCAACATCCGACTTGCCTTCTCCCCATACTCATATACCGCCCCCTGCGCCCTCCTCCACTGCGCCTCCACCTTCCGGGTGGTCAGTATATCGAACTCCGCTTGGAGACTGCGCCGCTTCCTCAAAAGCCCCTCCTCCGGGACATCCGCATACCTCCTATCCACCCTTACCATTTCCTCCACCAGCCTCTCCCTCTCAATCCTCTCCCCCCTCTCCCTGTGCGCCCGAATAGATATAAGCTCCCCTCTAACTACTGCCTTCAGCACTTCCCAAACCACCCCAACTTGCACCTCCCCGTTGTCATTGGCTTCCAGATACCCCTCTATACCCCTACGGACCCGCCCACACGCTTCCTCCTCTGCCAGAAGCCCCACATCTAACCTCCACAGCGGCCGCTGATCCTTCCCCTCCCCCAGCTCCAGGTCCACCAAATGCGGAGCGTGGTCAGATATGGCTATTGCCGAATACTCCGCCCCCACCACTCTCGGGATCAGCGCCCTGCTGAGAACAAAAAAGTAAATCCGGGAATAAGCCTCTTACCTGTCCTAGACTTCAAGCAATCCAGAGCTGGATCCAGCACCATATTGAAGTCCCCACCCAGGATCAAACCCCCCATCTCCAGGTCTGGGATCTGGCTCAGCATGCGCCGCATGAAACCCGCATCGTCCCAGTTGGGGGCGTACACATTGATCAGAACCACCCGCTCCCCCTGAAGTCTACCACTCACCATTACATATCTACCTGCACTGTCCGCCACCACATTAGACGCAACAAACGACAAGCTCTTCCCGACTAAGATCGCCACCCCTCGATTCTTCGCATCGAACCCCGAGTGAAACACCTGTCCTACCCAGCCTCTTCTCAGACTCACCTGATCCGCTACCTTAAGGTGTGTCTCCTGGAGCATAGCTACGTCTGCTCCCAGCCCCCTCAGGTGTGCCAAGACCCAGGACCGCTTCACCGGTCCATTCAGCCCCCTCACGTTCCATGTGACCAGCCAAATCTGGGGGCCCCCTCCCTCTGTGCCGATCAGCCATAGCTCTCCCACGGCTCACCACGTGCCCAGGGAACCCCCCAGGCCCATTCCCCACGGTGGCAGACCCCTCTCCCAGCCCCCCCTTCACCAGCCGTTTCCCTACGGCCCCTACAGCAGCAACCCGGTACTCCCCCCCCCCCCCACTTCCCTCCCCTCGAGCCCCCCCCCACCGAGCTAAGGCCCCCCCTAGCTGCGTAACCCCTAACATTGTACTTCCGTAAGTCAGCCGACTCCTGCTGGCCCCGGCTACCCCCGCCATACTGACGACCCCCCCACCCCCCCGATGCAACGCAACTACCAATCTCCCCTCCTAGTGCTGGCCCCAACTCTTCCAGCGCGGGAAGAAAGCCCGCGCTTCCATCCCAAACCCCGCCCCCCCGGCCCAACACGCGGGAAAAAGACGGGCACATGACCCAGCGGGACCGCGAACAGCTCCCCAACCCTCCACCAGTGGAAAAAACTAAAAAGCACCACAGTAAATAAATAACAGCCCCAAAAAACGAAGAAGCAGAGCAACAAAAAAGCAACATCAAACATAGCCATTAAAAAAGAAAGGATACCAAGGAGGACAAAGCCTCTGGACAATGTACATCATTCCCCAGCCCCCCAGTCCTCAGATCGAGTCCAATTTCTCTGCCTGGACAAAAGCCCAGGCCTCCACCGGAGAGTCAAAGTAGAGCTGGTGGTCCTTGTAAGTGACGCAAAGGCGAGCCGGCTGTAACAGGCCAAACTTCACCCCCTTCCTGTGAAGTGCTCCCTTTCCCCGATTGAAGCCGGCCCTTCTCTTCGCCACCTCCGCGCTCCAGTCCCGATAGATCCTAATGTCTGCATTCTCCCACTTGCTGCTCCTTTCCTTCTTCGCCCATCTCAGCACACACTCACTGTCAACGAAGCGGTGAAAACGGACCAGCACCGCCCTAGGCGGCTCGTTCGGCCTGGGCTTCCTCAACAGCACTCGATTGGCCCCCTCCAGCTCCAAGGGTCCTTGGAACGACCTCGCGCCCATTAACGAGTTCAACATCACAACCACGTAGGCCCCCAAATCCGAACCTTCCAGCCCCTCCGGGAGGCCCAAAATCCGCAGGTTCTTCCGACGGGAGTGGTTCTCCAACTCCTTCATCCTTGCCAGCCATTTCTTGTGAAGCGCCTCGTGCGACTCCACCTTCACTGCTAGGCCCAGGAGCTCGTCCTCGTTCTCCGAGGTCTTTAGCTGTAGCTTCCGGATCTCCGCAGCCTGAGCTGTCTGGGTCGCCATGATCGTGTCCAGCAAGGCCTTAAACGGTTCCAGGATCCCAGCCTTCAGCTCCCTGAAGGAGCGCTGAAGCAGCTCCTGCTGCTCCCGCGCCCAATGCTGCCACGCTGCCGGTTCCCCGCCCGCCGCCATCTTGTTTTCCTTGCCTCGCACCTTTCTCTGCTTCAAAGTCGATTTTCTGACCGCTCCGCTCCTGGTCCAGCCCATCCACCGGCAGCCAAGCACAGTGGCTGCGTGCCCACCCGGGGAAAAGTCAAACCAGCGCCGCTGCGGGCCCTTAAAAGAGCCTGAAAGTCCAAAAATAGCGGGAGCTACCGAACGTGCGGCTTAGCTCCGCATCACCGCAACCGGAAGTCCTGTTCAAAATAATTAACCATAAATGATGGAGCACGGCAGTCCTTGGACTTGCGACTCCAGGACTGCCGAAAACGGAGTCGAAATGTGATTCGGAATTTCCACAGGAACAATGTTATAAACGGGGATTGGTTCCTGAACCAATCACTGAATAGTGAAATGTTTTAAGTAATTTGCCCTTCTTGCAGTTGGGAAAAGCAGGACATAAAGGAATATAACATAAGAAATAAGAACATAAGAACTAGGAGCAGGAGTAGGCCATCTGGCCCCTCGAGCCTGCTCCGCCATTCAATTAGATCATGGCTGATCTTTTGTGGACTCAGCTCCACTTTCCGCCCGGACACCATAACCCTTAATCCCTTTATTCTTCAAAAAACTATCTATCTTTACCTTAAAAACATGTAATGAAGGAGCCTCACCTGCTTCACTGGGCAAGAAATTCCATAGATTCACAACCCTTTGGGTGAAGAAGTTCCTCCTAAACTCAGTTCTAAATCTACTTCCCCTTATTTTGAGGCTATGCCCCCTAGTTCTGCTGTCACCCGCCAGTGGAAACAACCTGCCCGCATCTATCCTATCTATTCCCTTCATAATTTTAAATGTTTCTATAAGATCCCCCCTCATCCTTCTAAATTCCAACGAGTACAGTCCCAGTCTACTCAACCTCTCCTCATAATCCAACCCCTTCAGCTCTGGGATTAACCTAGTGAATCTCCTCTGCACACCCTCCAGCGCCAGTACGTCCTTTCTCAAGTAAGGAGACCAAAACTGAACACAATACTCCAGGTGTGGCCGCACTAACACCTTATACAATTGCAACATAACCTCCCTAGTCTTAAACTCCATCCCTCTAGCAATGAAGGACAAAATTCCATTTGCCTTCTTAATCACCTGTTGCACTTGTAAACCAACCTTCTGTGACTCATGCACTAGCACACCCAAGCCTCTCTGAACAGCGGCATGCTTTAATATTTTATCGTTTAAATAATAATCCCGTTTGCTGTTATTCCTACCAAAATGGATAACCTCACATTTGTCAACATTGTATTCCATCTGCCAGACCCGAGCCCATTCACTTAACCTATCCAAATCCCTCTGCAGACTTCCAGTATCCTCTGCACTTTTCGCTTTACCACTCATCTTAGTGTCATCTGCAAACTTGGACACATTGCCCTTGGTCCCCAACTCCAAATCATCAATGTAAATTGTGAACAATTGTGGGCCCAACACGGATCCCTGAGGGACACCACTAGCCACTGACTGCCAACCAGAGAAACACCCATTTATCCCAACTCTTTGCTTTCTATTAATTAACCAATCCTCTATCCATGCTACTACTTTACCCTTAATGCCATGCATCTTTATCTTATGCAGCAACCTTTTGTGTGGCACCTTGTCAAAGGCTTTCTGGAAATCCAGATATACCACATCCATCGGCTCCCCGTTATCTACTGCACTGGTAATGTCCTCAAAAAATTCCACTAAATTAGTTAGGCATGACCTGCCTTTTACGAACCCATGCTGCGTCTGCCCAATGGGACAATTTCTATCCAGATGCCTTGCAATTTCTTCCTTGATGATAGATTCCAGCATCTTCCCTATTACCGAAGTTAAACTCACTGGCCTATAATTTCCTGCTTTCTGCCTACCTCCTTTTTTAAACAGTGGCGTCACGTTTGCTAATTTCCAATCCACCGGGACCACCCCAGAGTCTAGTGAATTTCGGTAAATTATCACTAGTGCATCTGCAATTTCCCTAGCCATCTCTTTTAGCACTCTGGGATGCATTCCATCAGGGCCAGGAGACTTGTCTACCTTTAGCCCCATTAGCTTTCCCATCACTCCCTCCTTAGTGATAACAATCGTCTCAAGGTCCTCACCTGTCATAGCCTCATTTCTATCAGTCACTGGCATGTTATTCGTGTCTTCCACTGTGAAGACCAATAGTTTGCTGACGTAGCGTGTAGTCGAAAAAGGGTGTCAATTTATAAATGCTGTCAATGGTATTCATTGTAACTCGAACATTGTAATGTTGAGGATTGCTGTGGGTGTCTTACTGTTCTATTTCCTGTCTTTTGTGCTCCAGCAACACTGAGAATTCATGGGGAGACGGGACGGAACTTGAGTTTACAATACCTTCCATGTAGAACTTAGTCAAATGCCTTTTAGATATATGGACAATGATTTCCCGTCCGTTCATGGCAGCGGGATTCTCTGTCCGTTCACGGCAGTGGGATTCCCCGTCCGATCACGGCAACGGGATTCCCCGTCCGATCACGGCAACGGGATTCCACATTAGTTGATGACAGCGGGATTGCCCGTCCGTTCACGGCAGTGGGATTCCCCGTCCGTTCACGGCAGTGGGATTCCCCGTCCGTTCATGGCAGCGGGATTCCCCGTCCGTTCACGGCAGCGGGATTCCACATCCGTTCACGGCAGCGGGATTGCCCGTCCGTTCACGGCAGCGGGATTGCCCGTCCGTTCACGGCAGCGGGATTCCACATCCGTTCACGGCAGCGGGATTCCCCGTCTGTTCACGGCAGCGGGATTCCCCGTCCGTTCACGGCAGCGGGATTCCACATCCGTTCACGGCAGCGGGATTGCCCGTCCGTTCACGGCAGCGGGATTCCACATCCGTTCACGGCAGCGGGATTGCCCGTCCGTTCACGGCAGTGGGATTCCCCATCTAGTCACGGCAGCGGGATTGCCCGTCCGTTCACGGCAGTGGGATTCCCTGTCCGTTCACGGCAGCGGGATTGCCCGTCCGTTCACGGCAGCGGGATTCCACATCCGTTCACGGCAGCGGGATTGCCCGTCCGTTCACGGCAGCGGGATTCCACATCCGTTCACGGCAGCGGGATTCCCCGTCTGTTCACGGCAGCGGGATTCCCCGTCCGTTCACGGCAGCGGGATTCCACATCCGTTCACGGCAGCAGGATTGCCCGTCCGTTCACGGCAGTGGGATTCCCCGTCCGTTCACGGCAGCGGGATTCCACATCCGTTCACGGCAGCGGGATTGCCCGTCCGTTCACGGCAGCGGGATTCCACATCCGTTCACGGCAGCGGGATTGTCCGTCCGTTCACGGCAGCGGGATTCTCCGTCCATTCACGGCAGCGGGATTCCCCGTCCGTTCACGGCAGTGGGATTCCCCATCTAGTCACGGCAGCGGGATTGCCCGTCCGTTCACGGCAGCGGGATTCCCCGTCCATTCACGGCAGCGGGATTCCCCGTCCGTTCACGGCAGCGGGATTCCACATCCGTTCACGGCAGTGGGATTCCCCATCTAGTCACGGCAGCGAGATTGCCCGTCCGTTCACGGCAGCGGGATTCCCCGTCCATTCACGGCAGCGGGATTCCCCGTCCATTCACGACAGCGGGATTCTCTGTCCGTTAACGACAGCGGGATTCTCTGTCTGTTAACGACAGCGTGATTCTCCGGTCCCACTGCAGTGTATAGAGATTTGGTTGCATGCCAAATTCTCCGTCCTCGCTTGCAGCGGTAACGGGGTGGACTTGCAATGGGCAAATATGGCCATGCATTCAACTGTAATCCCAATCATTTAAAAAAAAAATGAGATAGCCACCAGCCCACCTTAGAAACACATTGTTAACATCTAGTGAATTACCTCAAATCCAAAGTTGAAACCACCCCTGATTGGTGGTCCAGGAGGTCCTGGAAGTCCTGGTGGACCCTGTGGCCCTGTTCTTCCAGGCTGACCTGGGGGTCCTGGAGGCCCTGCTTTGCCATTACCTCCAACTTCTCCCTGCAAAGGAACAATATTACAAACTTTATGGATGGTCATGCTTTTTACGCATTCAAATTTGCCTTATCTAATTATAATTCTTCTTCAATATAATTCATTTTTCTTTTCAGCGAACAGGGAGTGCGGAAAGTATAATGAATTCAGAAGCTCATGGAATGAAGATCTTTGTTTTCTCTCCCATTTTCTGGATACCAAACATTTTTGCTCATGAGTCAATGCAGTGGGAATTTCAACTTGTAGCTTCACTTGTTCACTTCTACAAGTCACCTTGGAAACTGCATTTGTTCTGCCCAAAGAATCTTTGAAAGCAGACCAGTGCGATGAAAGCAAATTATGAGCGGAATTTAATCTTCGAGACTAATATAGTCACACTTTTCTTGTGGCCTTTTATGTTCAATAAGCCTGGTGAGCAAAATGCACACTTTGAGATATGGATGTTGGTGAAACTGGTTTGCAAAAGAACAGTAAAATACAAATGAATGCATTAAAGCTAAGATATTTAAAGAAACAACTTTCATTTGTAAAATATTTTCATGGCCTCAGGATATCCCAAAGTGCTTTACAGTCAGTTAAGCACTTTTCAAAATGTTGTCAGGGTAGGGTTCAGCTAATTTCCTTATAGCAATCTCCCACAGTCAACAGTAAGATAACGACAAAGATAAGGGATGGGATTCTCCGTTGCCCGATGTCAGAATTGGGAAACACGATTGGGCGGAGAATTGTTTCTGATGCAGAACTCGCAAAGGGTGTCGATTTGATGCCAAATCGCAATTCGCCATCACCTCGACAGCGGCGTCGTTACAATTCGTGAAACCGGCGTCGTGACCAATGAGGGAGAGAGGAGGAAGGACACAGAGAGGTGCAACCGTGGGCCCCTGCCACGGCCAAGGTGGAGGGGGGTGGGGGGGACGACGACGGGAGGGAAGGGCCATGGGGCCGGGGTGACCCCCCCCCACAGGACTGGGGCAATGTCCAGGCACGGACCGCCATTGCCGCCGCCTGGAAGGCAGCCATCTTGCTGCACACCCCACTGCTTACCCACCTTGGCCCCTGGTTCTGCAGAGTGACACTGGCCTGATGGGTGCCCCTGAGTGCCCTGCCACCCTTACCCAGCCGGCACCTGCCAGGGCATCGGGCGGCCCACACAGGGAAACAGCCACTGCAGCCCCTAGGAGAGTCCGGACAGGGGTCACAGAGCATACCGCTGGCAAGGGCAGTGCCAGCCGATAGCACCCCTCGCATCAGAGGCAGGCGCCAGGACCAGAGGCCACCACGGTGCCTGGCACTAACGGGACCAGGGGTGGCAGGATGTGGGGTGGGGGAACATGCAAGGGTGGAACCCGCTGTGCCAACCAGGGCCATCATGTAGCCCATTGGACACGATTGGGCATGGAAGAATGCACCATGCTAACATGTCAGTCTTTCACCCCCTGCTGAGAATGGATACTGGAATTTAACCAACTGCCCTGGGTTGGCAGTAACACCGGGTCTGGACCATGGGATGGAAGGTGATGACAACTGCTCAACGATGAGCTCTGGTCATTCGCATTGTTTGCACGGTAGCAGTTTCCATCATCCACCTCGGTGATTCCTGCATGTGAGCTGGTCATTCCATCACACGGTGCTATCGGATCCCTGGGGTGACGGTGGTGGGCTGGTCGAGGGGAAGAGTCTAGTCCATATCTAAAAGGTTAGGAGGGGTTATTGGGTTATGGGGATAGGGTGGAAATAAGGGCTTAAGTTGGTTGGTGCAGACTCGATGAGTTGAATGGCCTCCTTCTGCACTGTATGTTCTATGTTCACCCACAATGTCCGTCCTCTCCTCTCCACCACCACCCAGCTGCACCCCATCTCTGGCCAGCGCAGACCAGTCCTATCTCATACCCATCTGACAGAACACCAAGGCAGGTTGTAACAAAGTGAACAGGTGTTTAACGTATAATAATAATCTTTATTATTGTCACAAGTAGGCCCACATTAACACTGCAAGGAGGCCACTGTGAAAATTCCTTAGCTGCCACACTCCGGCACCTGATCGAGCAGACAGATGGAGAGCGGGATTCTCCGACCCCTCCCCCGGGTTGGAGAATCGCCGGGGTCCGGCGTGAATTCCCGCCCCCTCCGGCTGCCGATTTCTCCGGCGCTGGGGTTTTGGCGGGGGCGGGAATCGCGATGAGCTGGTCAGCGGCTGCTGGCAGCGCCCCCCCCCGGCGATTCTCTGGCACACGATGGGCCGAGTGGCTGCCCGTTTTCACAATCACAACAGGTCCTTACCGGCGGGACCTGGCTCCATGGCAGCCCGCAGAGTCCTCGAGGGGGCGTCGGGGGATCTGGCCCCGGGGGGGTTCCCCCAAGGTGGCCTGGCCTGCGATCAAGGGGCCAACCGATCCATGGACGGGCCTGTGCCATGGGGGCACTCTTCCCCTCCGCACCGGCCGCTGTCAACATCCGCCATGGCCGGCGCGTAGAAGAACCTCCCTGCGCATGCGCTGGGATGACGCCAGCACACGCTGGCGCTCCCACACATGCGCCAACTCGCGCCGGCAGGCGTAGGCCCTTCAGCGCCAGTTGGCGTGGCACCAAGCCCTTCCGTGCTGGCTGGCGTGGCATCAAACACTCCAGTGCCGGTCTAGCCCCTGGAGGTGCGGAGGATTCTGCACCTTCGGGGTGGCCCAACGCCGGAGTGGCCCGCCCCGCCGGTTCGCGGAGAATCCCGCCCAGGGTATTCAGACGGTCCAATTATCTTTCGGGAATGTGGGAGGAAACCAGAGCACCCAGAGGAAACCCACGCAGACACGGGGAGAACGTGCAGGCTCCACACAGACAGTGACCCTAGCCAGGATTCGAACCTGGGACGCTGGCGCTGTGAAGCAACAGTTCTGACCACTGTGCTACCGTGCTGCCCAAAATGAAAGTGCTGTCACAACATACATACAGAATTGTGCACTACATTCCAAAAGCGATTCACACGTATGTGCCAGTATTGAGAGCATCTTCCACATGTTTGCATTCAGTGGTTTAGATGGATTTCAGTAAAGTTTCATTCAAAAACATTTTTATTTGTATCAAATAAGTAATGAAGGGGATTTGTTATCTAATCACCAAGCGCCGAATATGAATTCCACTTTGGAACACTGTGACATCGATTCCAATATCATTTGTGAACTGGCACCAACAAATTGAAAGGTGTCTTGGAAAGTTCTAGGATTGCTGAAAAATCCAAATTCTCCACCCATGTTGCTAAATTACATTTACATGTGACTCAATTCCAGATTCTGATTGGAATTTTCCAGCTTGGGAATCGTGGTGGGAGGGCCCCGAATTTGGCGTGATGGAAAAAGTCAGTTGCTTGCAACAGAAAATTTATTGTGAGTTTTGTTCTCCCAGCGTTGATTGCAGGTTGAAGGTAGCTCAACTGTCCCTGATCTATGCCGGGAACATTCATGAATGCTCATTAAAAGACCAACGGGCTGGAAATACATTCCCCTTCCAAATCAAAATGGAGATAACTAGAATGGTCTGTTTCCTGATAGTACATAAATGCGCACCTGTGAAGCTTCAGTTTACCCGCAACTTGGAGGTCAGCAGAAACTGCCCCCAAAAACGGGATTCTCCGTTTCTAAGCGTTGAAGTCAACGCAGATTCCGTGGACATTTGCGACAGAAAAGCCGGCACTGCACCTGGAATGATTCCGCTACCGCTGAGGGGCTAGCACTGGTGCCGTGTGGAACATAATCAATTCCAATGGAAAACAGTGCGGATTTGCCAGGTCCATTATTGGCACTCAGGAGGCTGACAAGCTGCAGCTCCATATACACCTTACAATCCCCACACACACTCAATCCAGCCTCCTGGTGGCACTGGTTATGCTGAGCACAGCCATACCACTGATGGGTCGGCTGGGGGGGTGCCCTGGGGAGACACATAGAACATAGAACATAGAACAGTACAGCACAGAACAGGCCCTTCGGCCCTCGATGTAGTGCCGAGCAATGATCACCCTACTCAAACCCACGTATCCACCCTATACCCGTAACCCAACAACCCCCCCCCCCTTAACCTTACTTTTTTAGGACACTACGGGCAATTTAGCATGGCCAATCCACCTAACCCGCACATCTTTGGACTGTGGGAGGAAGCCGGAGCACCCGGAGGAAACCCACGCACACACGGGGAGGACGTGCAGACTCCGCACAGACAGTGACCCAGCCGGGAATCGAACCTGGGACCCTGGAGCTGTGAAGCATTTATGCTAACCACCATGCTACCGTGCTGCCCATACACCTATAGACCTATGGCACTAAGTTCACAATGGGCTGTTAGCGGCGTGTACAGCTGCACGGCTGCTTTCCAGCTGTGGCAATGGTATTCCATGTCCGTCCACCTCGGCCCTACAACCCACTTCCTGGCTACTCCCCGCTATTCCCCCTGGCCCTGCCAGAAACCCCCCCCCCCGCCGGCCAGCGGCACAACCGCCACCAAATTATGGCCATTTTGGACACCTCCCGTACGCCCTCTCCCTCCCTCAGCAGCCGCCACACCGGTCTCATGATTTTAAAAAGCACAAGTGATCCATGCCGTCGGGAACGGAGAATCACGGAGGCGGAGAATTGCGGAGGCCACGGAGAATACCGGTTTGGGCCCGCTAATGATATGCAAACGGTGTCCACTGTACGCGTTTTCTGGAACGCATTGACACCTGTTGAGGTGCTGGAGTATTGCGAATTGGCGTCAAATCTGCACCTGCCACGATTTCGGTGTTGGGACCGATTCGACGCCCAATCACCTTTCCTGATTTTGGCGCCAGGTCGGCTAATGGAGAATCCCACCCATGATCCCCGCCCAGTTCCCCAGAATACGTGAACCGGCAAAACAGAAGTCGCGCATGCGCAGTTGCGCAAAGAGTGCACAGTAAAGGAAGGTCCGTTTGCACGTGCGTGAGAAGCCGTGCATGCGCAGTTGCGCAAAGAGCGCACAGTAAAGGAAAAGCGATCTGCGCATGCGCAATCCATTCCTACGCTCTACGTCACAAGCGTCATGACGCCAGAGGCCTCGGACCACGCCCACTTAAAGGGGAAATATCCCAAAATAGTGAAAAAAACACAATTCTTTCACCTGGAATGACAGCACAATGCCTGAACTTCGACCAGTAGCTGAAAGTAACCTCCGCAGAACCCTGCAACAAGCAGTTAGTACCGCCCTAAGAGGTGATTTAGTTCTTGAAGATTACGACATTGATTTCTTCCTTGGACACAGCAGGCACAATGACAGCTCCGACACAGAAAGTAATGATATGGTCCTTGAAGACTACGACTCGGAAGATGATTTCACCATTGGACGTGGAGACCTCAGCATCAAATCCGAACCGCAACGAGATGTGTTGTACCGTGAAGAATTCGACAGAGACATGGACGAGTTCTTCGGATTTGAGGATCCTCAGCCCAGCACAGACGACATCCTAACCCAGAAGTACAGGATTCTGCTGGGGCCTGACGCCAAGAGACAGAGAGCAGTACAAGCCCACAGAGAGCGGCCTGATGCCAAGGGACCGAGAGCGGTACAAGCCCACAGAGAGCGGCCTGATGCCAAGGGACAGAGAGAGGTACAAGCCCACAGAGAGCGGCCTGATGCCAAGGGACAGAGAGAGGTACAAGCCCACAGAGAGCGGCCTGATGCCAAGGGGCAGAGAGAGGTACAAGCCCACAGAGAGCGGCCTGATGCCAAGGGGCAGAGAGAGGTACAAGCCCACAGAGAGCGGCCTGATGCCAAGGGGCAGAGAGAGGTACAAGCCCACAGAGAGCGGCCTGATACCAAGGGACAGAGAGAGGTACAAGCCCACAGAGAGCGGCCTGATGCCAAGGGGCAGAGAGAGGTACAAGCCCACAGAGAGCGGCCTGATGCCAAGGGACCGAGAGCAGTACAAGCCCACAGAGAGCGGCCTGATGCCACACCAGTGGCCCACGCACCATGAACAGTGCTCCACACACCACAAAGAGTTCCCAACTCCACACAGAGAGTGGTCCACGCACCACAAAGAGTCCCAGACTTCACACAGAAAGTGATGACAGATTCCACAGCGAGGCCACTGCACGACTCCATTGAGAGCGCACAGATCAACTCCTCAGCGAGACCACTGCATGACTCCACATAGGGAACGATGCCAGACTCCACAGAGAGAGCGATACAAGACTCCACAGCGAGTTTGTTGAGAGACTCCACGATGGAAGCAACGCAAGACTCCAGAGCGCAGTTCTTGCATGAACACGACCATGAAGGTCTAGCAAACGTATCTGAGCAACCAGCAGCAGACGATGCAAGTCTGCCACGCTCAAGCGCACAGCAGTTGAACAACAAAAAGACTATGACAATCTACCTAGATTATTTGAGCCACGAGAAGAAGACTCTGACAGTCTACCCAACTCATCTAACCGACAAGAAGACACTGAAGGTCTACCCACTATGTGTGCGACAAGTGACAAAGGCTTCACAATTCCCATTCCAGATGTGCGACATCTCAGCGAGACTGACAGATCTCAGCTAGTATGTACAGAGGCACTCGACAATCGAAGTGAGGCTACCAGTGACACCACATTAATTCAAAGCTCATCCACTCGAGCCTCTCCACAAGAAAATGCATTCCTGAACATTTTGACTCCAGACGGGGAGCATCAAGACATCTCGGATGATTCAAGTCAACCTGAAATGACTCCGGACAGGGAGTGTCAAGAAACCAAAGTTGATTCAGGTTAACCAGAAAGGACTCCAGATGGGGAGCATCGACAAGCCAAAGATGATTCCTGTGAACCGGACATGACTCCAGACGGGGAGCGCCGAGGAATCAGCAGATGCCACAAAGGACACTGACACAAGTAACTTTTTGAAGGATTCGAAGTCTCCACTCGGTGTTGTCATTGAGCGCAACGAACACAACAACAAAACCTACGAAAACATCAACAAAGACAACAACAAGAATCGTACCAAAGGCACCGACATCAACAACAAGCACGACAAAAACAACAACACTGGAACAACGACTGGAATGACATGGTACATCTCTGCAAATGCAGGACAATGTAACAGCACGGCTCCTAACATATAGAACATAGATCATTACAGCGCAGTACAGGCCCTTCGGCCCTCGATGTTGCGCCGACCTGTGAAACCACTCTAAAGCCGATCTACACTATTCCCTTATCATCCATATGTTTATCCAATGACCATTTAAATACCCTTAATGTTGGCGAGTCCACTATTGTTGCAAGTAGGTTATTCCATGCCCTTACTACTCTCTGAGTAAAGAACCTACCTCTGACATCTGTCCTATATCTATCTCCCTCAATTTAAAGCTATGCCCCGTCATGCTAGCCATCACCAACCGAGGAAAAAGGCTCTCACTGACCACCCTATCTAATCCTCTGATCACCATGTATGCCTCAATTAAGTCACCTCTTAACCTTCTTCTCTCTAACGAAAACAGCCTTAAGTCCCTCAGCCTTTCCTCATAAGATCTTCCCTCCATACCAGGCAACATCCTGGTAAATCTCCTCTGCACCCTTTCCAATGTTTCCACATCCTTCCTGTAATGCGGCGACCAGAACTGCACGCAATATTCCAAATACGGCCGCACCAGAGTTTTGTACAGCTGCAACATGACCTCATAGCTCCGAAACTCAATCCCTCTGCCAATAAAAGCTAACACACCGTACGCCTTCTTAACAACCCTATCAACCTGGGAGGCAACTTTCAGGGATCTATGTACATGGACACCGAGATCTCTCTGCTCATCCACACTACCAAGAATCTTACCATTAGCCCAGTACTCTGTCTTCCTGTTACTCCTTCCAAAATGCATCACCTCACACTGTTCTGCATTAAACTCCATTTGCCACATCTCAGCCCAGTTCTGCAGCTTATCTATGCTCCTCTGTAACCTGCAACATTCTTCTGCACTATCCACAACTCCACTGACTTTAGTGTCATCTACAAATTTACTCACCCATCCTTCTACGCCCACCTCCAGGTCATTTATAAAAATGACAAATAGCAGTGGCCCCAAAACAGATCCTTGTGGTACTCCACTAGTAACTGAACTCCAGGCTGAACATTTCCCATCTACCACCACCTTCTTACAACTAGCCAATTTCTGATCCAAATTGCTAAATCACCCTGAATCCCATGCCTCTGTATTTGCTGCAATAGCCTACCGTGGGGAACCTTATCAAACGCTTTACTGAAATCCATATACATCACATCAACTGCTTTACCCTCGTCCACCTGTTTGGTCACCTTTTCAAAGAACTCAATAAGGTTTGTGAGGCACGACCGACCCTTCACAAAACTGTGTTGACTACCCCTAATCAAATTATTCCTTTCCAGATGATTATACATCCTATTTCTTATAAACCTTTCCAAGACTTTACCCACAACAGAAGTAAGGCTCACTGGTTTCCCAGAGAATCCTAGGATAAATGCTATCCGGCCCAGGGGACTTATCTATTTTCACGCTTTCCAGAATCGCTAACACCTCCTCCTTATGAACCTCAAGCCCTTCTAGTCTAGTAGCCTGTATCTCAGTATTCTCCTCGACAACATTGTCTTTTTCCTGCATGTATACTGACGAAAAATATTAATTTAGCACCTCTCCTATCTCCTCGGACTCCACGCACAACATCCCACTACTGTCCTTGACTGGCCCTACTCTTACCCTAGTCATTCTTTTATTCCTGACATACCTATAGAAAGCTTTAGGGTTAGCCTTGATCCTACCTGCCAAAGACTTCTCATGGACATGCAGTAGCTGTTCCTTGAACAAGCTCCACATTTCAATTGTTCCCATCCCCTGCAGTTTCCTTCCCCATCCTATGCATCCTAAGTCTTGCCTCATCGCTTCATAATTGCCTTTCCCCCAGCTATAACTCTTGCCCTGCGGTATATGTCTATCCCTTTCCATCGCTAAAGTAAACATAACTGAATTGTGGTCACTATCACCAAAGTGCTCACCCACCTCCAAATCTAGCACCTGTCCTGGTTCATTACCCAGTACCAAATCCAATACGGCCTCGCCTCTCGTTGGCCTACCTACATACTGCATCAGGAAACCCTCCTGCACACATTGGACAAAAAAGGACCCATCTAAAGTACTCGATCTATAGCGTTTCCAGTCAATATTTGGAAAGTTAAAGTCCCCCATAACAACTACCCTGTTACTCTCGCTCCTCTCCAGAATCATCTTTGCAATCCTTTCCTCTTCATCTCTGGAACTTTTCGGAGGCCTATAGAAAAGCCCTAACAGGGTGACCTCTCCTTTCCTGTTTCTAACCTCAGCCAATTCTACCTCAGTAGATGAGTCCTCGTCAAACGTCCTTTATGCCACTGCAATACTGTCCTTGACTAACAATGCCACCCCTCCCCCTCTCTTACCACCTTCCCTGAGTTTACTGAAATATCTAGACCTCGGAACCTGCAACAACCATTCCTGTCCCTGCTCTATCCATGTCTCCGAAATGGCCACATCGAAGTCCCAGGTACCAACCCATGCTGCAAGTTCACCCACCTTATTCTGAATGCTCCTGGCATTGAAGTAGACACACTTTAAACCACCTTCCTGCCTGCCGGTACACTCCTGCAACCTTGAAACCTTAGTCATGACCTCACTACTCTCAACCTCCTGTACACTGGAGCTACAATTCCGGTTCCCAACCCCCTGCTGAATTAGTTTCAACCCTCCCTGGCAAGAGTACAGCCATACCATGGCATGACAGCAAATCTAACCGTTTCAAGTTTGCTCCACTACAAACAAGCAAACCAGCTTTCAACACAGGTGACACACTGCATCACTACCACAAGCGTAGAAAAAAAGTGTCCAAGTCAGACAACAAAGTGATTTGACCACTTCTTAGTTCCTTCAGCACAGGGACACTGACGGCGTTCACAAATCAATGACAACATGAAATGAAAATCGCTTATTGTCACGAGTAGGCTTTAATGAAGTTACTGTGAAAAGCCCCTAGTCGCCACATTCCGGCGCCTGTCCGGGGAGGCTGGTACGGGAACCGAACCGTGCTGCTGGCCTGCTTGGTCTGCTTTAAAAGCCAGCGATTTAGCTGAGTGAGCTAAACCAGCCCCATCACTGCTTCAACAACAAAACAAGAAAGCCACTCGACCATATTCATTCATGAAATTTGGACTCATACATATTATTTGGTATTGTATAATCATCACTGTCATCATGATTTGTACATGTAATCACTTAGTGACACTATTTTGTTCAATTTCCTTTAACACTGTGCAGAAAATATGTAACACGAAAAAGGGGGGATTTGGTGATATGCATCACCCTAAAGACACAAGGGGTTAATGTAAATACACTGAGACTAAGTAAACACTAGAGGGAGCACCAGAGACATCATGACACACAGACATTCAACCAATAGGTTAGTAAGATAGGACATAACCAATGGGCAGTCAAGACACCCAGAGGTGACACTACCACAAGAGGGCTACCCACATAAAAGGACAGGACACACATGCTCTTTCTCTTCCCACAGGCGTCACAAGGGCAGATCGGAAGCATCACACCCACCGCATGGCTTCGAGCAGACTGGTTAGTTAGACTAGTTAGATAGCTCCTAGAGCAAAATTAGCAGGAGAGTCAAGTAGGAGAATTGTTAACTGTTCAATAAATGTGTTAAACCTATCTCCAAGTCTGAACCTTCATTTGTCAGAGTATACATCAAGGAAGCAGCTTATGCTACATGAAGAAGCATAACACAACAATGCAGAGGCCTCATCTTCCTACTGCGCCCCAATATGCCTTTGGACATCAGCTGACAGTGAGCTGTTACTTTGTATCATGCACACAAAGCTGCGAGTTTTGTTCACAATATCCTCAGAGAGAGTGGCTCAGCTTAACTGTCAATTGATTATTTGCAGTATTTACCCTGCATTCGTCAGAGGCCTGACAAGTCTGCCTCCTGCATTGCCTTGGCATTTGGGAGAGACATGGTCCAGTCAGTATTTACACAGCAGGCGATGTTCATGGACCCTGCTGAGCACTCAAGTGATGTGCTGAAGAATCTCTTTCATAGCATTATACTCCTCAACATTGTTCATCCCACAAATCAATCCTTTCTCTCTACCCTAATTCACTTCCCCTGTTGGAACACATCACATCATTCATCCTTTTCCAGCAGCGCAGGGTGGTCCTTATTTTGTTGGCCAGGGGTGCTAATCTCCTTGCCGATCTCCTCCCAGGCAGGCATAGTCAGGTAAACCCATTCCGAGGCAAGAGGACCACCCTCCTTTCTGGACGGCCTGGAGGAGAATCCCCAGGGAGGCCTCCCTGAATCATGGAGCAGAGGATCTGGTTCTGTTGGGTGCCATTGAGAAGCAGGATGAAATAACACACCTGGCCGGCAGTGAGTGAATGTTTGTGAGGATGCCATTTAAATATGGGACAGGAAACGGGGCAGCAGGGTAGCATGGTGGTTAGCATAAATGCTTCACAGCTCCAGGGTCCCAGGTTCAATTCCCGGCTGGATCACTGTCTGTGTGGAGTCTGCACGTCCTCCCCCTGTGTGCGTGGGTTTCCTCCGGGTGCTCCGGTTTCCTCCCACAGTCCAAAGATGTGCGGGTTAGGTGGATTGGCCATGCTAAATTGCCCGTAGTGTCCTAATAAAAGTAAGGTTAAGGGGGGGTTGTTGGGTTACGGGTATAGGGTGGATATGTGGGTTTGAGTAGGGTGATCATGGCTCGGCACCACATTGAGGGCCGAAGGGCCTGTTCTGTGCTGTAATGTTCTATGTCTATGTCTATGAAACATTGGACCCATGAGGGTGGACGAATATCTGCCCACACCACCACAAGATTTGACAAGCTCCTCGCTAATGCATAATTACTGAGCTGAAAAATGGAAGATAGCTGGGCTTCATCTGATCGCCAGGCCAGTTGGAATCATGTTGACTCTCCTGCCCACCACCACATTTCATCTGAGGATGGAAAATTCCATTCTACATGGCTGACTGTTAATGCCCCCTCAGCTGGCATAGCAAGCGACCCGGTCATACCAACAACAGCTCTCAGGGCAAATAGGGATGGGCAGTCAGTGTAATCTTTCAAAAGTAAAATTTACCTTTGCTCCCTGTAGTCCAGGCAGACCAATTCGACCTTGATCACCCTGCAAACAAATACATGACATTGATTTTTCTTGCGTAAAATGGAAAGTTGCAATTGAATCCAAAATCACTGACGAGGCACAGAAGTGTTATTATGAGGCAGCACCGGCTATCTTCTATGTAACAGTCCCAATTACAGAATGGTAATGAAGAACTAGCCCACTGGGATTGAGAAATTCTTCGGTTGAACTGATGATCATCAATTGTGCAGTCAGCTTCTGATTCACAGCTTCATATGAGAATCATCATTTTGTGTGGGAGTACAGCATGTTTAAATGTTGTTGGCTGCATTCGCCCCCTAAAAATCTGCAATAATTTTTATCAGCTGCAAGCCTACTTAAAGCTTTGGCCAATTGACTCAAAATGAGCAATAATTCTGCACTGTAAATTCTAAGACTATGCCTATTCTAGCTGTTCAGAATTTTCTGGACAATATATGTGCTAATGTCTGCCATACAAATTGATGGCGCTGCATTAATAATAAGACCCATTATAAATGACATACAATTGACAATCATCAAGGCGAATGCAGCTAAAATATTTTGCAAAACCAGGAGAATTGCATGTTCTATGTGGGTTAAGCGTTTGTTCTTCTGCAGTTTAGTAATTTGCAGTAAACAAACACTACTGGAGCCAATCCCTTTTCCTAATACACCATTTGCTCTCTCACAGTTGAACAGACATGAACTGCTGTGTGAGAGTAACAAAAAGGCAACAGCAGTGATGTATAATCTCAGCCAACCCAGGGAACAGCACTTGTTGGCATTCTCAGGAATGATTGTTCAGTAAAATCCAGAAAAATAAGCACACCACAAAGGAAATGAACACAATTGAAAACATATGAATTGCTGATGTGCTTACTTGATCGATGAAAAATAGAAAATTTTCAATATGGCCAACATGGTGATACCACAGAGGATGAGGGTGAACTAACGAAATGATAGGCAACAAAGTCAAACTAAAAATAAGGAGGAAAAGATGTTGATGGAGGAAGAGGGGTGCAACTTTGAGAAAACAGGCTAAAGTATATGGGGTGCAAAGGATTACTGCAAAAAAATTAAAATATGGACACGTTTCAACTAAATGGGAACAAAATCCCATAGCGAGCACGTGTGTCGCGTGATTCCCAGCACTCAACAGCTCCGGGAAACACAAGGCTACACCACTCACTTAAAATAAGGGGCCTCAGCGTGGAACATGCAGCAGAGGCATCAAATAGCCCTGTTTTCTACACTTAGGAGCTCCGCTCACCAGAACTCCTCAATAGAGTGGGAGATCTCCAAGGCCCCGACCCCCCCCCCCCCCCACCCCAAGCACTATGGGAGGGTCCTTGGCCCCTCCAACACCTGCGCAGGGCACCCCCAGCCTAATCATCAGCACACAACAAATGCCAGCTTGGCAATGCAAGGCTGGCACCTAGGTGGCACTGCCAAGGTTCCCAGGTGGCACCAGCAGTGTCAGGGTACCACCCTGCCCAAAGGACATGCATCTGGGGGCCTCCGATCCCCTGGGGGACCCCCACAAGTGCCATTCTGGCTTGTCCCATTTGTGGAGACCAGTACTGAAATGCACTCTTCGAGGAGTTGCATTGCCAAGGTTCCCAGGTGGCACTGATGGGGGCACTGCCAGGTTGGCATACGCGCCATGTTGTGGCGCAGTGAGCTGCTTTCTGGGTGCGGCATGGCCATTGGATTGCGCCCTATATGTTTGTTTCAGTATCACACTTGCAAGAGTGATTAGGGATGAAATTGGAAGTGTAAATGCATAAATTTGATGAAGTAACTGAATATGGGAGAAAACAACAGAATTATATAATGGAATGGATTTTTTAATGGACGTTCTTTGCAGAGGCAACTGAATTGGACGCTCTAGGCCTATGCAGTGAATGACTTCACAATGTTTTCAAGACTTACCTTTTGTCCTTTTAGCCCTGGTTCACCAAGAGTCCCATCTGCACCTGGCGGTCCCTTTGGACCCTAGAAATGATTAGTAACCAATTAATGGATTGCAGGAGAACTTAATCTAAAGGCATGCTTTTACATGAAACTAAAAGCTTTTGCCATGTGCACTGTCACATATACCCAGATGTTCAATGCTGTGGAAATTGATACTGACAAAAACATTTGCCCACGTGTTGCTGTTGCACAAGCTTTGACGTGATAGGAGCTATGTACCAACATAAAATCACTTATTAACATTATTTTGCCTTTCAGGACCACTTTCATCTCCAGATGATTTATATAAACAATAGTGATAGCACAGGGCCATCACTGGGTTTGTGCCAAATCACTGGGTTTGTGCCAAATCACTGGGTTTGTGCCAAATCACTGGGTTTGTGCCAAATCACTGGGTTTGTGCCAAATGTAGATGAACCCCACAACAGGGTTGTGCAAGTAGTGTTTGAGGCTGCAGTTGGATGGCAAAGTCACCGCATGATGCATCGCTGGACATTGTCAACGTATCTGGGGATTCATCAGAGCCCCAAACTAATTCTGTGGCCATCAAGCGCTTGAAAAAAAAGTTGACAAATCTGTTTGGATAATAAATAAAATTAGGCCACAAACATACTAAAAAGGAGGAAATTACCACCTTCCTGACAAGATGGAATCTGCATCCAACATCAAAGTAAGGCAGAATGAAGTGCTATGTTTGGGGGTTTTTCTTTGCCCATAGAATAATAGGACTCATAAAACAAGATTCTGGCTCATGCAGTAAACGCTGATTCGCCGAAGTGAGACTTGGAGCTATTTCTGGCTGTGGAAGAGATCCCCTCGTTGAAGCAGTAGGCATCTTGTATTGCTAATGAGGAGCACAGTGGTTTCCTGGAATGTTTTAATAACTATGGAGCTTGGAGAGGAATGTTCCTCTCTAATTGGCCTGGTTTTGTATCTGACCACCCTCCTCATGAGGGAGATTATATGGCTCTGGATGGATGTGGAGTGTCTGTAACATCACAACTGTGTAGGACAGGCTGAGTGGACCAGGAGGCCTTTGACTGCCCATTATTATTTTTATGTCCATCGATCACCCGCAGTAACCCAATCTTCTGAAGAGGTTAATAAAAAAAGAAAGAAATAGCTCCACAGGTTAATTTAGAGTTGAAAATGCTGAAGAATTCCTTTCTAACCCTCAGTTAAATCCAGCTAGATTAAGAACACCATTGTTACCCACCCTGCCACTGCAGCACAAGATGCCCATGGGTGGGACAGTCTTATAAAGTTCTAAAACAAAGGCTTTTTTTTGGGTCTAAAGCTAATAGCCACATTGGTTTCACCCCTCATTCAATGGAAGGTTATGATGTTGAATTATACATAAATTATTCCTTTTTTAAATAAATAGAGTATCCAATCCTTTTTTCGTCCAATTAAGGGGCAATTTAGCATGGCAAATCCACCTATCCTGCACATCTTTGGGTTGTGGGAGTGAAACCCACGCAGACATGGGGAGAATGTGCAAACTCCACACAGATTGTGACCCAGGGCCGGGATTGAACCCAGGTCCTTGGCACCATGAGGCAGTAATGCTAACCGCTGTGCCACCTACAGAAATTATTCTTAAAAGATATTTGATTGTCAGCAGTATTCCATTGAACAAGTGGGACATGTGCCAGCAATAAACGAGAGCAATTAGTTATTTGCTGTTAACTGTTTCAATTTTTGTAAAAAGCAGATTTCAGCATGGACCGTGTTTCACTGATCAAGCGGCTTTATGTCATTGCACAAGCCAAAGGCGGATTATGCCAAATATGCATAATCCACCAACAGTTCAAGTCAATCTTCCCCCTTTTTCACTTTTGTGTACAGTGCCAGCGAGCATCTTCTCACGGAAGAAGTTGCATGTCTATTGAAAGACACAATGAAAGAAACCTAATACTAGATCTGGAATGTGTAGACTATTCTTCACTGATTTTTGCATTGAAGGGGATAAGAAAAGGTACAAGAATCAGGTGCTCCAAAAACAAAACTATGTTTGGACTTGAGCTATGAGTGATCTCAGACAATCATGAGCAGTGATCAGTGACGAATAAATATTTCACAGAGCTGGTTCGGTGTAATGGGATGAGACCTGAGGCATTTTATGTGGGGGGTACATACAGGTTATATCTATTTACATCTGATACTAGTCTGAGGGGTTGTGAAATAAAACTTTCACGTTAGCTGGAATTCCACTACTCCCCACTTCCAGGTCTTGTGGTGATGAAGAGTGTAAATAAAATGGGTAAAATCTCCATCCTGCTGGAAGTCCACTCACTTTGTGCATTGATGTAGTTTCCAGTAGCCATTGTAGGAAGGATAGAACATAGAACAGTACAGCACAGAACAGGCCCTTCGGCCCTCAATGTTGTGCCGAGCAATGATCACCCTACTTAAACCCACGTAACCCGTATACCCGTAACCCAACAATCCCCCCATTAACCTTACACTACGGGCAATTTAGCATGGCCAATCCACCTAACCCGCACATCTTTGGACTGTGGAAGCATTGGAAAGGATGCAGAGGAGATTTACCAGGATGTTGCCTGGTATGGAGGGGGGAGATGGAAACTGTTTAAGTCCCCAAAGTAGGCTGCCACTTCCAATATTAGGATGACTAACCGGAATGTTGGATGCTTCAGAAGCACTGAGTCACAAACCTTCAGTGGCATTAAAGAGGTAATTCCAGCATGACAAGAGCCAGCATGGCCTGATTTGCTGTAACTAGTGTAGTCATCTAAGATGGCCACCTGCAAAGGACCATGGGAATTAGGGCCAACCCAGGACTCAGAGAGATACACAGCCTATGTGTATCTAAAACACAGGTAACAAGACCTGACCGAAACCCCCGCTCATTTACATTTTAATGGAAATAGAACAATAGACAATAGAACTCCAATCAAGCAACTGGGACACGTCACAGACTGATCAGTGCCACTCCCCTTGATCAGAAAGCACAACTGTCAAGGTCAATGACCGCTAAGGACCCGTCCAGCCACCAAGGCACCAGCCCCTTTATTAGCTGAAATCGAAGAGAGTAATCAGAGCCCTGTCGAACTATTGGGTCCAAGGTTAAGGTCCGCCCCAAAGATCGTAAAATCCCAGAGGGATAAAAGAGAGCACAGCCATGTGTTCTGTCTCTCTTGGATCCGGCCTGTGCCTAAATCAATTGCAGCAGGAACAGCCAGCTAAGTTCAAGACCAACGATCGCTACCTGACGGATGAGCCCAGCAGAGACAGAGCCGCTTTCTTTGAACCAGCCAAGTGAAATCCTGATAAAGGCCTTATCCATTTGCACAGTGCCAGTTGCCCTGAAGTTAACATAGAACATAGAACATAGGAACAGATTGGGAAACAGATTCTGGAAAGGTGCAGAAGTCACAGGGTAGTAGTCATGGGCGACTTCAACTTCCCAAACATTGAGTGGAAACTCTTTAGATCAAATAGTTTGGATGGGGTAGTGTTTGTGCAGTGTGTCCAGGAAGCTTTTCTAACACAGTATGTAGATTGTCCGACCAGAGGGGAGGCCATATTGGATTTAGTACTTGGTAATGAACCAGGGCAGGTGATAGATTTGTTAGTGGGGGAGCATTTTGGAGGTAGTGACCACAATTCTGTGACTTTCACTTTAGTAATGGAGAGGGATAGGTGCGAGCAACAGGGCAAGGTTTATAATTGGGGGAAGGGTAAATACAATGCTGTCAGACAAGAATTGAAGTGCAGAAGTTGGGAACATAGGCTGTCAGGGAAGGACACAAGTGAAATGTGGAACTTGTTCAAGGATCAGGTACTGCGTGTCTTTGATATGTATGTCCCTGTCAGGCAGGGAAGAGATGGTCGAGTGAGGGAACCATGGTTGACAAGAGAGGTTGAATGTCTTGTTAAGAGGAAGAAGGAGACTTATGTAAGGCTGAAGAAACAAGGTTCAGACAGTGCGCTGGAGGGATACAAGGTAGCCAGGAGGGAACTGAAGAAAGGGATTAGGAGAGCTAAGAGAGGGCATGAAAAATCTTTGGCGGGTAGGATCAAGAAAAACCCCAAGGCCTTTTACACATATGTGAGAAATATGAGAATGACTAGAGTGAGAGTAGGTCCGATTAAGGACAGTAGCGGGAGATTGTGTATTGAGTCTGAAGAGATAGGAGAGGTCTTGAACAAGTATTTTTCTTCAGTATTTACAAATGAGAGGGGCCATATTGTTGGAGAGGACAGCGTGAAGCAGACTGATAAGCTTGAGGAGATACTTGTCAGGAAGGAAGATGTGTTGCGCGTTTTGAAAAACTTGAGGATAGACAAGTCCCCCGGGCCTGACGGGATATATCCAAGGATTCTATGGGAAGCAAGAAATGAAATTGCAGAGCCGTTGGCAATGATCTTTTCGTCCTCGCTGTCAACAGGGGTGGTACCAGAGGATTGGAGAGTGGCGAATGTCGTGCCCCTGTTCAAAAAAGGGAATAGGGATAACCCTGGGAATTACAGGCCAGTTAGTCTTACTTCGGTGGTAGGCAAAGTAATGGAAAGGGTACTGAGGGATAGGATTTCTGAGCATCTGGAAAGGCATTGCTTGATTAGGGATAGTCAGCACGGATTTGTGAGGGGTAGGTCTTGCCTTACAAGTCTTATTGAATTCTTTGAGGAGGTGACCAAGCATGTGGATGAAGGTAAAGCAGTGGATGTAGTGTACATGGATTTTAGTAAGGCATTTGATAAGGTTCCCCATGGTAGGCTTATGCAGAAAGTAAGGAGGCATGGGATAGTGGGAAATTTGGCCAGTTGGATAACAAACTGGCTAACCGATAGAAGACAGAGAGTTGTGGTGGATGGCAAATATTCAGCCTGGAGCCCAGTTATCAGTGGCGTACCGCAGGGATCAGTTCTGGGTCCTCTGCTGTTTGTGATTTTCATTAACGACTTGGATGAGGGAGTTGAAGGGTGGGTCAGTAAATTTGCAGATGATACGAAGATTGGTGGAGTTGTGGATAGTGAGGAGGGCTGTTGTCGGCTTCAAAGAGACATAGATAGAATGCAGAGCTGGGCTGAGAAGTGGCAGATGGAGTTTAACCCTGACAAGTGTGAGGTTGTCCATTTTGGAAGGACAAATCTGAATGCGGAATACAGGGTTAATGGTAGGGTTCTTGGCAATGTGGAGGAGCAGAGAGATCTTGGGGTCTATGTTCATTGTTCTTTGAAAGTTGCCACTCAAGTGGATAGAGCTGTGAAGAAGGCCTATGGTGTGCTAGCGTTCATTAGCAGAGGGATTGAATTTAAGAGCCGTGAGGTGATGATGCAGCTGTACAAAACCTTGGTAAGGCCACATTTGGAGTACTGTGTGCAGTTCTGGTCACCTCATTTTAGGAAGGATGTGGAAGCTTTGGAAAAGGTGCAAAGGAGATTTACCAGGATGTTGCCTGGAATGGAGAGTAGGTCATACGAGGAAAGATTGAGGGTGCTAGGCCTTTTCTCATTAGAACGGAGAAGGATGAGGGGCGACTTGATAGAGGTTTATAAGATGATCAGGGGCATAGATAGAGTAGACAGTCAGAGACTTTTTCCCCGGGTGGAACACACCATTACAAGGGGACATAAATTTAAGATAAATGGTGGAAGATATAGAGGGGATGTCAGAGGTAGGTTCTTTACCCAGAGAGTAGTGGGGGCATGGAATGCACTGCCTGTGGTAGTAGTTGAGTCGGAAAATTTATGGACCTTCAAGCGGCTATTGGATAGGTACTTGGATTAGGGTAGAATAAGGGAGTGTAGGTTAACTTCTTAAGGGCAGCACGGTAGCATTGTGGATAGCACAATTGCTTCACAGCTCCAGGGTCCCAAGTTCGATTTCGACTTGGGTCACTGTCTGTGTGGAGTCTGCACACCCTCCCCGTGACTGCGTGGGTTTCCTCCGGGTACTCCGGTTTCCTCCCACAGTCCAAAGATGTGCAGGTTGGGTGGATTGGCCATGACAAATTGTCCAAAATTCTATGATTAACCTAGGACAAAAGTTCGGCGCAACATCGTGGGCCGAAGGGCCTGTTCTGTGCTGTATTTCTCTATCTATCTATTACAGCGCAGTACAAGCCCTTCGGGCCTCGATGTTGCGCCGACCTGTGTAACCACTCTAAAGCCCATCTACACTATTCCCTTATCATCCATATGTTTATCCAATGACCATTTAAATGCCCTTAATATTGGCGAGTCCACTACTGTTGCAGGCAGGGCATTCCACGCCCTTACTACTCTCTGAGTAAAGAACCTACCTCTGACATCTGTCCTACATCTATCTCCCCTCAATTTAAAGCTATGTCCCCTCGTGCGAGCCATCACCATCCGAGGAAAAGGGCTCTCACTGTCCACCCTATCTAATCCTCTGATCATCTTGTATGCCTCAATTAAGTCACCTCTTAACCTTCTTCTCTCTAACGAAAACAGCCTTAAGTCCCTCAGCCTTTCCTCATAAGATCTCCCCATCATACCAGGCAACATCCTGGTAAATCTCCTCTGCATCCTTTCCAAAGCTTCCACATCCTTCCTATAATGCAGTGACCAGAACTGCACGCAATACTCCAAATGCGGCCGCACCAGAGTTTTGTACAGCTGCAACATGACATCATGGCTCCGAAACTCAATCCCTCTACCAATAAAAGCTAACATACCGTACGCCTTCTTAACAACCCTATCAACCTGGGTGGCAACTTTCAGGGATCTATGTATATGGACACCGAGATCTCTCTGCTCATCCACACTACCAAGAATCTTACCATTAGCCTAGTACTCTGTCTTCCTGTTACTCCTTCCAAAATGAATCACCTCACACTTTTCTGCATTAAACTCCTCTCAGCCCAGTTCTGCGGCTTATCTATGTCCCTCTGTAACCTGCAACATCCTTCCGCACTATCCACAACTCCACTGACTTTAGTGTCATCTGCAAATTTACTCATCCGTCCTTCTATGCCCTCCTCCAGGTCATTTATAAAAATGACAAACAGCAGTGGCCCCAAAACAGATCCTTGTGGTACTCCACTAGTAACTGATCTCCAGGCTGAACATTTCCCATCAACCATCACCCTCTGTCTTCTTTCAGCTAGCCAATTTCTGATCTAAACTGCTAAATCACCCTGAATCCCATGCCTCCGTATTTTCTGCAATAGCCTACCGTGGGGAACCTTATCAAACGCTTCACTGAAATCCATGTACACCATCAACTGCTTTACCCTCATCCACCTGTTTGGTCACCTTCTCAAAGAACTCAAGGTTTGTGAGCACGACCTACTCTTCACAAAACCATGTTGACTACCCCTAATCAAACTATTCCTTTCTAGGTGATTATAAATCCTATCTCTTATAATCCTTTCCAAGACTTTGCCCACAACAGAAGTAAGGCTCACTGACCTATAGTTACCGGGGTTGTCTCTACTCCTCTCCTTGCTATCCTCCAGTCTTCTGGCACTATTCCTGTCGACAATGATGACATAAAAATCAAAGCCAAAGGCTCATCAATCTCCTCCCTAGCTTCCCAGAGAATCCTAGGATAAATCCCATCCGGTCCAAGGGGACTTATCTATTTTTCACACTTTCTAGTATAAGTATAGGTTATTGTAGCTGATGGGTGTAGTTTAACTCGTAAAGATATTGGGCGGGATTCTCCGACCCCCCGCCGGGTGGGAGAATCGCCGGGGGTCGGCGTGAATCCCGCCCCCGCCGTCCTCCCAATTCTCCCGGCCCCAAAAACCGGTCCAGCGTGAGTCGCACCGCCTGCCTCGGAGAATGGCGGGGTCCGGCGCGACTCAATGGGCGCTGGGCCCGCTTGAATTCTCCGGCCCACGATGGGCCAAAGTCCTGCCCGTATGTAGCCGGTCCCGCCAGCCTAAATTAGAGTCCCCTTACCAGCGGAACCTGGCAGCGCGGGCGGGCTCCAGGGTTCCTGGGGGCTTGTGGGGGGAAATGGCTCCGGAAGGTGCCCCCACGGTGGCCTGGCCCACAGTCGGGGCCCACCGATCTGCGGGCGGGCCTGTGCCGTGGGGGCACGCTATTCCTCTGCATCGGCCAATGTGGTCCTCCGCGATGGCCGATGTGGAGACGAAGCGTCCCCCGCATGCGTGGGGATGACGGCAGCACGCATTGGCGCTCTCACGCAAGCGGCGACTCGCGCCGGCCGGCGGAGGCCCTTCGGCGCCGGTTGGTGTAGCGCCAAACCCTATTCCGCCGGCCGGCGGGACACCAACCACTCCGGGGCGGACCTAGCCCCTGAAGGTGCGGAGCATTCCGAGAGAACCGACAAACTTTTAATCCAATTGCGAGAAAGAGAAAGAACCACAAGTGCAAGTTCCATATCGACCAAATAACCGAATTTCGGAAGTGTGCACTAACCTGCATGCGTACCTAACAGGAAGAGTAAGGTAAACTCGTTAAAATTGTGTACAACTATCGAGGGATTGTGAGCCGGAAAATAGCTTAAGCCATATCCGCTGTTCTTAAAGGGGAAAGAATGGCCCTTTTGGTCGAAATTTTGTGCGAATGATGAGTCCGGTCCAGGAAAGATAGGACAGACTTGGTGGGAGAACCTACGCGAGGTTCACAAGAAAAACGTAGGGAAAGTCAGAAAGCCGATGGCAATAGTGTCCTGTTTGGCACAGTTGCGAGGCACAGAGGAGGTTGTGAAGACGCTCCGTAGACAGTTAATTGAGAAGGAAGAAAAGAACGAGGGCAACAGTAATGAAAGCGAGAAGATAATTGAGCAACTCCGGGAACAGTTAGCAGCTAAGGATAAGGAAATGGCCAATGTAAAACGCGCACATCAATCTTGTCTGGTTCACCTTCGTAGCTTCCAGACCCAGTATGATAAAGCCTGCCAAGATACACAGCGCGCAGTCCTGGTAAGAGAGGAAACAGAAAAACAGGTCGCCCAGCTAACTAGCAAATGCGCAGGTTTAAAAGTAGCTCCGCAACTCCACTAAGGAACAGAGGCAGAGTACCGTTGACCATGCTAAATGCCGACAGAATCTAGAAAAGTTACAGTCGCTACACTCAGTACAGAATGACTACAGGTACACTTTCGGGCAGGATTTAGATGAGGAAGATGCTCCCGATTGGCAAGAGTTAAATGAAAGCACCCAAAAAGACATAAAGGACACGGGAAATCAAAATCAAACCACCCGGGCGCAATTCTCCGCTCCCCATGCCGGGTGGGAGAATCGCGGGAAGGCCCCCAGACAAATTTCACGCCCCCCTGGCGCCCCCGCGATTCTCTCCCCCCCCCACCACTTCGAAGAATCGGCGCTCGCCGCTTTTCACGGCGAACGGCGATTCTCTGACCCGGATGGGCCAAGCGGCCTGCCGTACGCGGCCGTTTCACGACGGTGTCAAACGCATCTGGTCGTTGCCGTCGTGAAACGGGAGTGAGAAGCCCATTTGGGGCTTGTAGGTGGCCTAGAAATGAAAGAGCACACGACTGTGCTCGGGAGGAGCGATCGGTGCCCACTGATCGTCGGGCCGGCGTCCAAATCGGACGCACTATTTCCCCTCCGCCGGTCCGCAAGACATGGCGGCTTGATCTTGCGGGGCTGAGGGGAAAGACAGCCACCGCGCATGCGCGGTTTCGTGCCGTCAGCGTCATGAAGTCAGCCGCGCATGCGCAGGTTGGAGCCGGCCAACCTGCGCATGCGCGGCTGACGACATTAGGCACGCCGGCCGCGTCATTCTTGGCGCGACGCCCCCGCGGCCGAGAGTTATGGAACGCCGCTCCTAGCCCCTCCGGGAGGGGAAAATAGGGGGCGAGGACCGGCCTCCGAGGCCGTCGTGAAACTCCGCCGAGTTCACGACGGCCCTCCCGATTTTTCCCGGGAGCGGAGAATGACAGCGACAGAATCTAGAAAAGTTACAGTCGCTACACTCAGTACCGAATGACTTCAGGTACACTTTCGGGCAGGATTTAGATGAGGAAGATGCTCCCGATTGGCAAGAGTTAAATGAAAGCACCCAAAAAGACATAAAGGACACGGGAAATCAAAATCAAACCACCCGGGCGCAATTCTCCGCTCCCCATGCCGGGTGGGAGAATCGCGGGAAGGCCCCCAGACAAATTTCACGCCCCCCTGGCGCCCCCGCGATTCTCTCCCCCCCCCACCACTTCGAAGAATCGGTGCCCCTCATGCCCCAAAAAAAAAGCACCCGCAGCACCAACTGCACATGCAGCACACACCCCCACTCACAATTCAACACCCATGAATCCAGTTACCACACAACGCAGGTCATCGGATCAGGAGGTTTACAGCACCCCACTATCCAGAACGCAATTAAGAGACCCTTGCGTGAAAATTATTCTATTTCATCCCACCGCAGACCCGCACAGCTTCTTTGAGGAGGTGCACCAACAAAAGGTTATGTACGGCCTAGATGAGAGAGAGGAAGTAAAGCTAATAGTTATGAGCCGTAGCCAGTCCGTAAGGTCAGCTTTGCCAGAACCCCAAAATGTAGCAGGGGAACTCTCCAGGAAATGAAAACAGCCATATTAGATGCCATCGGGTTTGGCAAAGGAGATCCAGTCGAGGGTTTAAATTACTGCAGGCAAAAAAAGGGAGAACATCCGACCGCCTTTGCCGGTCGCCTCTGGATACATTTTAAGGCAGTATTTGGGGTTTTAAACTGCGCTAACCTAGATGCTGAAGACAATACCAAATGGACCCGCACTTTAGTCTCCCATGCCACAGAAGCAGGTAAAAAGGCTTGCGGAAACTTTGATCCCACAGAACAGGCACACAATGAAGCATGGATACTGAGACATTTATCTAGAGCATGGGAACAGTCACTGCAGGAACAGATTCAACAGAATGGCCAGGAAGCATACAAAATGATCAGAGGGTTAGATAGGGTGGACAGCGAGAGCCTTCTCCCGCGGATGGAGGTGGCTAGCACGAGGGGACATAGCCTTAAATTGAGGGGTAATAGATATAGGACAGAGGTCAGAGGTGGGTTTTTTACGCAAAGAGTGGTGAGGCCGTGGAATGCCCTACCTGCAACAGTAGTGAACTCGCCAACATTGAGGGCATTTAAAAATTTGTTGGATAAGCATATGGATGATAAGGGCATAGTGTAGGTTAGATGGCCTTTAGTTTTTTTTCCATGTCGGTGCAACATCGAGGGCCGAAGGGCCTGTACTGCGCTGTATCGTTCTATGTTCTATGTTCTAAGCCACCATCCATCCAGTTAGGACTAGTCAGTCCCCCGCGTGGATAAACGAGGGTAGAGAAGAAGTCCAAAATCCCAGCGAACCATACCCAAGGGAGCAATCCACCAGAGAGCCTGCTCCACCTTACGTGCCCCCGGGATCATGTTACAACTGTGGGCAGTCAGGACACTTCGCCCGAGATTGCAGGAGACCCCCACCACCAGCTAGACTAGCCCCCATATATGAAAGAGAACACCACCCACAGCAGCTACAAGGTCCCAGCTGCCCCATGCAAACTGTGAGTGCTTACCCGCCACTTCTCATGGCAGGGACACCTCAGCAATGCCACTCTCTCCTCCTTCCTCTCTTCTTCGGTCACACTACACCGACTCCATATCCTAGTTACACCCCAGGCCAAATGCGATTGCGGCTAACTATTAAACTGGCCACCCTGAAATTCGGCTGGTTAAGATAAACCTCAACCTTAAGCAAGTAAAGAAAAGACTGGTCGAAGAAATTGTCCGCCCACTCCCCGCATTGACCACAAGCTGAGAGAGTCTCTGTACTTTAAAAATTTGCATTTCTTGACTCTCCAAAATGATATTTCAAAAATGAGGCAGTCACACATGTTGACAATCATAATGGGTAATTGGAGTAAGGAGAGAAAGACTAATAAAACGAGATATTAACCAAAGATAATAACGGATACTATGCTTGCATCCCCAGGATTACATGGAAAACAGACAACACAGGATGAAGCAAAGACTGCTGACATGCGTTTGGATCATCGCTGGACTTGGGGCCTCACGGTAGCATGGTGGTTAGCATCAATGCTTCACAGCTCCAGGGTCCCAGGTTCGTTTCCCGGCTGGGTCACTGTCTGTGTGGAGTCTGCACGTCCTCCCCGTGTGTGCGTGGGTTTCCTCCGGGTGCTCCGGTTTCCTCCCACAGTCCAAAGATGTGCGGGTTAGGTGGATTGGCCATGCTAAATTGCCCGTAGTGTAAGGTTAATGGGGGGATTGTTGGGTTACGGGGTTACGTGGGTTTAAGTGGGGTGATCATGGCTCGGCACAACATTGAGGGCTGAAGGGCCTGTTCTGTGCTGTACTGTTCTATGTTCTATGTTCTGCAACTGCGCGTGCAATGGACTTTTGTTACAAACCCCACATCAGCCCCGAACACTCCCAGCCAACAGGCCACCACCAGCCCGGACACTACACCACACATAAAGACAGACATCGAAACCCCCACCTGGATAGGCACATGGAGCACACCAGAATGACAGGGAGTGGGATAGCTTGATCTTGGTTTCAGACAATGCTCGGCACAACATCGAGGGCCAAAGGTCCTGTTCTGTGCTGTACTGAGAACCGTGAATGTGATCCCACTATTCAAGAAAGGCTGTAGGGATAAGACCGGGAACTACAGGCCAGTGAGTCTCCACATTGCTGGTGAGGAAACTAATGGAGAACATTCTGAAGGACTTTATCTCCACTTGAAGAGGCAAAGGTTTGATCAGGAATAGTCACCATGGCTTTGTCAGAGGGTGATTGTGCCTAACAAATTTGATAGAATTTTTTGAGCACATGACTAAGTGTGTAGTTGAGGGTAGTGCATTTGATGTAGTTGCCACGGATTTCAGCAAAGCATTTGACAAGGTCCCACATGGTGATGTCTAGCACGGGGAGACATAGCTTTACATTGAGGGGTGGTAGATATAGGACAGATGTCAGAGGTAGGTTCTTTACTCAGAGAGTAATAAGGGCGTGGAATGCCCTGCCTGCAACAGTAGTGGACTCGCCAACACTAAACGCATTCAAATGGTCATTGGATAGGCATATGGACGATAATGGAATAGTGTAGATGGGCTTCAGAGTGGTTTCACAGGTCGGCGCAACATCGAGGGCCGAAGGGTCTGTACTGCGCTGTAATGTTCTATGTTCTTTTAACTGTCCTCATCTCAAATTTCATTTGCGGCCCCAACCACTCAGACGTTCACATCATCCAACCAAACCTGCATCATTAATGATGCCAATCATTTCCATTGAGTTTATTATAAAGCTGCTCATCACCTGTCAGCTCTAAACTCTGGCAAAGGAGGAAGACCCAGACAGGTGTCTTTGAAAAATGGAAAGAATTGACATCTTCACTGCTCCACTGAAGGAGCTACAAGGGTGGCATTGCAGTGTATCAGCACTGGACTGTGAGCTAATGAAGGGTTGTGTAACATGAAAGGGGCCTGAGGTGAAGGAATTTTGAGAATGGAAACATTCCTGGTGTGCACATAATAGGTAAGAGCAACCTCTGTAAAAAGGCCAACACTTCCTCAGAGCGTAAAGGTTCTGGCAGAAATCCATGGTGCTGGGGAACTGGACAGTTAACCAGAAACTTCATTAACTTTAAAACGGCAATAGAAGGGCAAGAGGAGAAATTGAACGCACAAGCTGGACACCAACAGATCTGCGAGAAGAAGGAAAAGTGGATCTGGAGTAAGAGTAACTGCTCAGGCATACTTCAGGATGGTGACTGCCACTGAACAAATGGGGAGGGATTAAAGGGAAGTAAAGATTGGCTGATTTGGGTTGTGGGTGGAGGGATGGAGGAGGACGAGAAATACTTTCTGTTCAAAAAGTATTTCCTCATATTTTCTCCTAAAATGAATTAGCCCGATGTTCTGAAAAAGAGTGCAGACATCCAATTGGACAATACTACAAGGTTAACATTCATTATTGCTCAAGCTGTATATATGAGTATACTTATGGGTATATTTAGTTAAGTATGAGTATACTTATTTAAGTTTCATGATATTACCCTTTGTGATCTTATACATATGAGCACAAAGAAACATTCCCTCCCTCAATTCTACCGCTGAGATGTAACTGCACCTTTTTTCATAACACACTAGCAGTTTGCCAGATTAATGCAGAACGCATGCATCATATAGAAGAATAGCCAACAATACAGAATGTTAAGTGTCAGAAACATGATGCCCTTAACAGGCTGATTTTTAAAAAATAAAATTTTAAAAACTGCCTCTTTAGCCTGCTTATATAATCAAATTGGAAGTGCAATGAATCTGAATACCTCACCAGAACCGCTAACTTCCACATCAAATACCTGTAAAATGTTAAAGTCAGAGTACATCAATGTGACAGGCGAGTGCTGTCAGGTTCTGATCAGAAAGAAAAGCAGTAAAAGGAAAGCCAATTAACAGATATGAAAAATGGAAATTGGTATTTACTTACTGGCTCACCCAATTTACCCTCTTGTCCAGGTTGACCAGGGGCCCCACGTGCTCCTGGGGAGCCAACAATATTTGCATTCATCAATTCTGATTGTGCAGAGATACCTGGTGGTCCTGGCAATCCTGGAGGGCCAGGTGGCCCAGGGAGACCCTAGAAAACAGAATGGCACACAATAAACTTGTAGTATGGGAGCCAGTGGTTATGATACTGGACTAATAATCCAGAAAATGTAAGTCGATAATCCCACCATGGCAGTCTGAGAACTTGAATTAAGCTTCAAATACAAAAACGAAAACAGCAAACAAAAAGCTGATAGCATGGAGCTGTTGAATTAAAATGGTAACTAGTTCAATAACATGTCAGGAAGTCTGTGACCCTACCTGATCCGGCCCCATTGTGACTCTCTTAACTGCTCTTTGAAGTGGCCAAGAAAGCTACTTAATTGTATGAACTGCAACCCGTGATTCAAGAATGCAGCCCCCCACTACTTTCCCGATTAATTGAGGAATGGGCAATAAATACTGGCCTTGCTCGTCATGCCCATGTCCAGAATGATTGAAAGCAAACTAAGATCATTTCTTCCAGCTAGTAACTTCCGGGAGGAGAAGTGACTGCACATTAAATGAAAGGTCGATAATATAACAAAGATTTAGAAAGGGAGAAGAGTATGGCTGGTCCAATTTAGTTTCTGGTCAATAGTAATCCCCAGGATGTTGATACAGGGGCAATTCAGTGATGGTAATGCCACTGAATGTCATGGGGAGATGCTTAGATTCTCTCTTTTTGAAGATGGTCGTTGCCTGGTACTTTGTGGTTTGAATGTTACTTCCCACTTATCAGTCCAAGTTCAAAGGCATAGGGCGCGGTTTGCCCACCGTGCAAGGCGTGAAGGGTGAATCTTGGGAGAGCCCCAAATTGGGCTTTGCATCGGGAATGAGACCGCATGCAAGTCACAACTGCCCAGTACGATTTGGATCATACCTACGCTGGGCGCGATCCAGATAACAATATTTCAATGCGGCAAAAATATTCCAATGCCGTATTCACCTGGCGCTGGGGGAAGTCAACGGCCACACCTGCAAGGCCTCAACCAGGCGCCGTTTAGTACTGATTTCCACATGGCACCTCCGGGTGGGGGGGTTTCACGTAGGCCAATAGAGCCCCCGGGTGGTCAGGGATAGGGCAGGGTAGTAACAGCACCTTGGCACTGCCAGTTGACACCCTGGCAGTGTCACCAATCAGGGCACCTGATTGGTACTGCTAGGTTTCCAGGGAACTGCCAGGGTGCCGGCTGGCAGTGCCAAGGTGCCCAGATTCCAGGTTGGCACTCTCAAAGGTCGTGGCCTGAGGGGTCATGCCCATGAAGTGGGGGGGTTGTTGAGGAAGCTGTAGGATGGTTGCGGAGGTGAGAAGCAGTCCTGAAAGCGGGAATTCCTGAAAATGGGGGAGGGGGCAGTGTACAGATCAGGACAAACTTATGCCTCAATCTGGAAGGAGCCTGTCCTGTGGGCAAGTTCAAAGTGTGGCCTCAACGGGGAGAAACACCTCAACACCCTAAAGGAACCCAGCTAAATGCCATTGAATAACGGTGTCAATCTTGGCATTGCAGCTGTCGTGAAACACACTGCGAAATGCACCCAAAACTGAAATTCTTCCGGTGAATCACATCCATAGTCTTTCAAATTAGAATTTTAACCACGTCACAGTTTTAAACTGCACTATTTTAACTGGTTCCACTTGAACATTATATTGCACATTGCCTCAGGAATTCTGTTTTACCATCATTTCATGCCTGACAAACGTGACATTACTTGTCCTGATTGCTACCATTTTGGAGAGGCCTCCCCACTCCCCTACCCTCCGATACCCCTACCCTCTCCTGCCCTCCCATTTGCCCACTTTCTGGCTCCCCTACCCTCCTGTTCCCCTACTCTTCCACTCCCCTACCATCCCAATTCTGCTACCCTCTCATTCACTGACCCTCCCACTCACTGACCTCCCACTCACTGACCTCCCACTCACTGACCTCCCACTCACTGACCTCCCACTCGCTGACCCTCCCACTCCCTGACCCTCCCACTCGCTGATCCTCCCACTCGCTGATCATCCCATTCGCTGATCCTCCCACTCACTGACCCTCCCACTCACTGACCCTCCCACTCGCTGACCCTCCCACTCGCTGACCCTCCCACTCGCCGACCCTCCCACTCGCCGACCCTCCCACTCGCTGACCCTCCCACTCACTGACCCTCCCACTCGCTGACCCTCCCACTCACTGACCCTCCCACTCGCTGACCCTCCCACTCACTGACCCTCCCACTCACTGACCCTCCCACTCGCTGACCCTCCCACTCGCCGACCCTCCCACTCGCCGACCCTCCCACTCGCTGACCCTCCCACTCGCTGACCCTCCCACTCGCTGACCCTCCCACTCGCTGACCCTCCCACTCGCTGACCCTCCCACTCGCTGACCCTCCCACTCGCTGACCCTCCCACTCGCTGACCCTCCCACTCGCTGACCCTCCCACTCGCTGACCCTCCCACTCGCTGACCCTCCCACTCGCTGACCCTCCCACTCGCTGACCCTCCCACTCGCTGACCCTCCCACTCGCTGACCCTCCCACTCGCTGATCCTCCCACTTGCTGGTCCTCACACTCGCTGAACCTGCGACTCGCTGACCCTCCCACTCGCTGACCCTCCCACTCGCTGATCCTCCCACTCACTGACCCTCCCACTCGCTGACCCTCCCACTCGCTGATCCTGCCACTCGCTGACCCTCCCACTCGCTGACCCTCCCACTCACTGACCCTCCCACTCGCTGACCCTCCCACTCACTGACCCTCCCACTCGCTGACCCTCCCACTCGCTGATCCTCCCACTCGCTGACCCTCCCACTCGCTGATCCTCCCACTCGCTGATTGTCCCGATCGCTGATCCTCCCACTCGCTGATTAGAGATTAGAGAGATTAGAGAAATACAGCACAGAACAGGCCCTTCGGCCCACGATGTTGCGCCGAACTTTTGTCCTAGGTTAATCATAGAATTTTGGACAATTTTTCATGGCCAATCCACCCAACCTGCACATCTTTGGACTGTGGGAGGAAACCGGAGTACCCGGAGGAAACCCACGCAGTCACGGGGAGGATGTGCAGACTCCACACAGACAGTGACCCAAGTCGAAATCGAACTTGGGACCCTGGAGCTGTGAAGCAATTGTGCTATCCACAATGCTACCGTGCTGCCCTTAAGAAGTTAACCTACACTCCCTTATTCTACCCTAATCCAAGTACCTATCCAATAGCCGCTTGAAGGTCCATAAATTTTCCGACTCAAGTACTACCACAGGCAGTGCATTCCATGCCCCCACTACTCTCTGGGTAAAGAACCTACCTCTGACATCCCCTCTATATCTTCCACCATTTATCTTAAATTTATGTCCCCTTGTAATGGTGTGTTCCACCCGGGGAAAAAGTCTCTGACTGTCTACTCTATCTATTCCCCTGATCATCTTATAAACCTCTATCAAGTCGCCCCTCATCCTTCTCCGTTCTAATGAGAAAAGGCCTAGCACCCTCAACCTTTCCTCGTATGACCTACTCTCCATTCCAGGCAACATCCTGGTAAATCTCCTTTGCACCTTTTCCAAAGCTTCCACATCCTTCCTAAAATGAGGTGACCAGAACTGCACACAGTACTCCAAATGTGGCTGGTTCCGTGGCTGTGATGGATCAGTAAGCTACACATTTGGAAGCTCCCGTTTTAAAGAGATTTTTCGGCTCTTTTGAGAGCCCAAAACGGAAATTTTTCGACGTCTCCCGGTGGGGGAAGGTGTGCTGAACGACTTTCCCTGCAGTCCATGACTCGAACTCGGAGTGGAAAGGTGGAAAAAACAGCAGCAGCTCCTCAGAAAAAACGGGGGAAGGGATCCAAGATGGCCACTGACAAAGCTCCAGAGGGGTGGAGACTCTGGGCCCAGAAACAACAAACTGATCTCCTGCGCTGCTTTAAAGAATTCAAGGATGAAGTACTGAGCTCTCTGCAGGAAACAAACAGAAGGCTGTCAGAGATTCAGTCCACCCAGGGTACTGCCATCAAGAAGTTGCAGACGCAGGCCATTGAACGAGAGGAGGAGGCCGTGGTCCTCGTGAGTAAGGTGGAGGGGCACGAAGCACTCCACAAGAAGTGGCAGGAACGCTTCGAGGAGCTGGATCACCGCATGAGGCGGAAAAACCTGCGGATCTTGGGCCTTGCAGAGGGGCTGGAGGGATCGGACCTGACAGCCTATGTGGCTGTAATGCTGAATTCGCTAGTGGGGGCCGGATCTCTCCATCTGCCCTTGGAGCTGGAGGGAGCGCACAGGGTGCTGGCCAGGAGGCCCAAGGAAGATGAACCCCCGCGTGCGGTGCTGGTGAGGTTCCACCGGTTCAGTGATCGGGAGTGCGTGCTGCGCTGGGCCAAGAAGGTGAAGAGCAGCAATTGGGAGAATGGGGTAGTGCGGATCTACCAGGACTGGAGTGCGGAGGTGGCTAAGCGGCGGTCCGGATTTAATCGGACGAAAGACGTGCTTTATAGAAAAAAGATAAAGTTCGGAATGTTGCCGCCCGCGCGCCTGTGGGTAACTTATTCGGACCGGCATTATTATTTTGATTCCCCGGAGGAGGCGTGGGCCTTCGTGCGGACGGAGAAACTGGACTTGAACTAGGGGTTGGGGGTTGCGAGGTCGGCTGTAAGATATTAGTGCTGGATTCTGCTGTTGCTGTGTTCTCTTTTTCTTCTGTTGTTTTCTTCTTGTTTTAATACTTTTGCAATTTTGATATGGTTATTTACGGAGGGGTTGTTCTGCTATGTTTTTGTTTTTGTGCTGTGGGACATTGTCTGGGCTGTGTATCTTGAGGGGAGGGTCGGGGGGGTATGTTGTATTCTATGCCGGAGTGGGGGTATGGAGTGGGGCTGATATTTGGGAGCTGCGTCAGAAGGGTGTGGTGGGGCAGTGCTTTCCTCTGGTTTCCCGTGCTGCGGGGCTGGGGGGTGGAGATGGTGACGGGGGAGGCGGGGCCTTAACTGGTTCTTCCCCGCGCTGGAGCGGTGCCAGGAGGGGGGATAGATTGGGGGATGATCCCACTTCGGGAGGGGTCAGGCTTTGGCGGGAGTTTCCGGGGTCAGCAGAAGTTAGCTGACCCACGGAAGTACAATGGAGGACGGTTCGCGGCTGGGAGGGTTCCTAGCCTGGGGGGGAAGGGAGGGGGGGAAAGGGGAATACCGGGTTGCTGCTGGTAGGGTCAAGAAGGAGCTGGTGGGGGCTGGGGGGACAGAGGTGAGGGGTTGTCGCTATGGGGACGGGGTCGGGCAGGGGGTGCTGGCCTGGGGCGGGCAGTCAACGGGCTATGGCTAGCCGACGGGGGAGGGGAGCGGGACGCCCTCTGATCCGGTTGGTCACCTGGAATGTGAGAGGGTTGAATGGGCCGGTGAAGCGGTCGAGGGTACTGGCTCACCTGAAGGGGCTAAAGGCGAATGTGGCAATGCTTCAGGAGACCCACCTGAGGGTGGCGGACCAGGTCCGCCTGAGGAAGGGATGGGTGGGGCAGGTTTTCCACTCGGGGTTGGATGTGAGGAACCGGGGAGTGGCGATTCTGGTGGGGAAAAATGTGTTGTTTGAGGCATCAGAGGTGGTGGCGGATAAGGGGGGTAGGTATGTGATGGTTAGGGGCAGGCTACAAGGAGAGAAGGTGGTACTGGCTAGTGTGTATGCCCCAAATTGGGACAATGCGGGCTTTATGAGGCGTATGTTGGGACGGATCCCGGATCTGGAGGCGGGAGGTCTGATCATAGGGGGGGACTTTAATACGGTGTTGGATCCTTCACTGGATCGGTCCAGCTCTAGGACGGGTAGGAGGCCGGCGGCGGCCAAGGTACTGAGAGGGTTTATGGACCAGATGGGTGGGGTGGATCCATGGAGGTTTGTAAGGCCGAGGGCATGCGAGTACTCTTTATTCTCCGACGTACATAGGGTCTACTCTCGGATAGATTTCTTCGTGGTGAGTAGGGGACTGATTCCGAGAGTGGAGGAGGCCGAGTATTCGGCCATTGCAATCTCCGACCACGCTCAGCATTGGATAGAGTTGGAGATGGGAGAGGTGCGAGACCAACGTCCGTTGTGGCGGTTCGATGTGGGGTTGTTGGCGGAGGAGGAGGTGTGTAGGAGGGTCCGGGCAAGTATTGAGGGGTACCTTGAGGTGAATGATACGGGGGAGGTTCAGGTGGGGATGGTCTGGGAAGCCCTGAAGGCAGTAATTCGTGGGGAGCTGATATCCATCCGGGCACACAGGGAGAGGAGCGAGAGGAGTGAGAGGGATAGACTGGTGGGAAAGATGCTGGAGGTGGACAGGAGGTATGCAGAGGCACCAGAGGAGGGACTGTTGGGGGAGAGGCGCAGCCTGCAGGCTAAATTTGATTTTCTGACCACTAGAAAGGCGGAGGCACAGTGGAGGAAGGCACAAGGGGCAGTGTACGAACATGGTGAAAAGGCGAGTAGGATGCTGGCTCATCAGCTCCGTAAGCGGGATGCGGCTAAGGAGATTGCTGGAGTGAGAGACAAGAGTGGGAATGTGGTGCGGAAGGGGGTAGAGGTGAATGAGGTCTTCAAGGACTTTTACGGGGAACTGTATCGGTCGGAGCCAACGGGGGAGAGGAGGGGAATGAAGAGGTTCCTCGACGGGCTTTCTTTCCCGAAGGTGCAGGAGGAGAAGGTGGAGGGGCTGGGTGCACCGATTGAGCTGGAGGAGCTAGTTAAGGGGATCGGGCAGATGCAGTCAGGGAAGGCACCGGGGCCGGATGGGTTCCCGGTGGAATTTTATAAAAAGTTCGTGGACCTAGTGGGCCCCTTGCTGGTGCGGACACTCAACGAAGCGTGGGAAGGGGGGACTTTGCCCCCGACGATGTCACGGGCACTGATCTCGTTAATTTTAAAGAAGGACAAGGACCCCCAGCAGTGTGGTTCATACAGGCCCATATCTCTCCTCAACGTGGATGCTAAGGTGCTGGCAAAAATCCTGGCCACCAGGATAGAGGACTGTGTGCCAGGGGTTGTGCATGAGGACCAGACAGGTTTTGTGAAGGGAAGGCAGCTGAACACGAATGTGCGGAGATTGCTGAATGTCATTATGATGCCGGCGGTTGAGGGGGAGGCAGAGATAGTGGTGGCGCTGGATGCGGAGAAGGCCTTCGATAGAGTGGAGTGGGGGTACCTATGGGAGGTGTTGGGGAGGTTTGGATTTGGTGAAGGGTTCATTAGATGGGTAAGGCTGCTATATGAGGCCCCGATGGCGTGCGTGGCCACGAATAGGAGGAGGTCGGAGTACTTCCGGCTTTACCGAGGGACCAGGCAGGGTTGCCCCTTGTCCCCCTTGTTGTTTGCACTGGCAATCGAGCCGCTGGCGATGGCATTGAGAGATTCAGAGAGGTGGAGAGGCTTGGTGCGAGGTGGAGAGGAACATAGGGTGTCGTTGTATGCCGACGACCTGTTACTGTATGTGGCGGACCCGGTGGGAGGGATGCCGGGAGTGATGGAGTTACTAGCCGAGTTTGGGACCTTCTCAGGTTATAAATTAAACTTAGGCAAGAGCGAGGTGTTTGTGGTGCACCCTGGAGACCAGGAGGAAGGAATTGGTAGGCTCCCGCTTAGGAGGGCAGGGGAGAGCTTTAGGTACCTGGGGGTGCAAGTGGCCAGGGACTGGGGGACTCTCCACAAGCATAACTTTACTAGACTGGTAGATCAGATGGAGGAGGAGTTCAGGAGGTGGGACATGCTGCCATTGTCGTTGGCGGGGAGGGTGCAGTCCGTCAAAATGACAGTGCTTCCGAGGTTCTTGTTCCTTTTTCAGTGCCTGCCCATATTTATCCCCAGGGCCTTCTTTAGGAGAGTGACCGGCAGTATTCTGAGCTTTGTGTGGGCACATGGGACTCCGAGAGTGAGGAGGGTGTTCCTGGAGCGAGGAAGGGATAGAGGCGGGCTGGCGCTGCCCAACCTTCTGGGGTACTATTGGGCAGCCAATGTGTCAATGGTGCGTAAATGGGTGATGGAGGGGGGAGGGGCGGCGTGGAAAAGAATGGAGATGGCGTCATGTAGAGGTACGAGCCTGGGTGCCATGGTAACGGCACCGTTGCCGCTCTCCCCCAAGAGGTATACCACGAGCCCGGTGGTGGCGGCAACCCTAAGAATCTGGGGACAGTGGAGACGGCATCGGGGGGAAACAGGGGGCTCGATGGAGGCTCCACTGGGTGGCAACCATCGGTTCATCCCGGGGAACACGGATGGGGGATTCAGGGGATGGCAAAGGGCGGGCATCAGCAAATTGAGGGACCTGTTTATTGGCGGGAGGTTTTCGGGCCTGGGGGAACTGGAAGATATATTTGGCCTTCCCCAGGGGAACATGTTCAGATACCTGCAGGTAAAGGCGTTTGCTAGGCGACAGGTAGAGGGATTCCCTTTGCTGCCCTCGCAGGGGACGATGGACAGAGTGCTTTCGGGGGTGTGGGTAGGAGAGGGGAAGGTGTCTGACATCTATAAGGTAATGCAGGAGGTGGAGGAGTCGTCAGTGGAGGAGCTGAAGGCTAAATGGGAGGAGGAACTCGGGGAGCAGATAGAGGACGGGACTTGGGCGGAGGCCTTGGAGAGAGTCAACTCTTCCTCCTCATGTGCGAGGCTTAGTCTCATCCAATTTAAGGTGCTGCACCGGGCCCACATGTCCGGGACTAGGATGAGTAGGTTCTTCGGGGGTGAGGACAGGTGCACCAGATGTTCGGGGAGTCCTGCGAACCACGCCCATATGTTCTGGGCATGCCCAGCACTGGAAGAATTCTGGAAGGGGGTGGCGGGGACGGTGTCGAGGGTGGTTGGATCCAGGGTCAAGCCAGGGTGGGGACTCGCGATTTTTGGGGTTGGGGTGGAGCCGGGAGTGCAGGAGGCGAAAGAGGCCGGGGTCCTGGCCTTTGCGTCCCTAGTAGCCCGTCGAAGGATTCTGCTACAGTGGAAGGATGCGAAGCCCCCAAGCGTGGAGACCTGGATCAGTGACATGGCGGGATTTATAAAATTGGAAAAGGTCAAATTTGCCCTGAGAGGATCAACACAAGGGTTCTATAAACGGTGGCAGCCTTTTCTGGACTTCCTGGCTCAGAGATAGGTAACTGGGTCAATAGCAGCAGCAACCCGGGGGGTGGGGGGGGGGGGGGGGGGGGGGGGGTGCATTATTGTAGTGTTTATTCTGTAACTTTATAGTGTGTTAATTTGCGTTGTTGTTAAAATGCTGGGTTGTTCATGGGGATGGGGCGAATGTATATGATTGTTAATATTATTGTTATTTTCGGTATTTTACTAAGGTGCGTTATTGTTGTATAAAATCAAAATTTCTCAATAAAAATTATTTAAAAAAAAAAAAGTACTCCAAATGTGGCCTGACCAAGGTTTTGTACAGCTGCATCATCACCTCACGGCTCTTAAATTCAATCCCTCTGCTAATGAACGCTAGCACACCATAGGCCTTCTTCACAGCTCTATCCACTTGAGTGACAACTTTCAAAGAACTATGAACACTCCTTCCACTCGCTGATCCTCCCACTCGCTGACCCTCCCACTCGCTGATCCACCCACTCGCTGACCCTCCCACTCGCTGATTCACCCACTCGCTGACCCTCCCACTCGCTGAACCTGCGACTCGCTGACCCTCCCACTCGCTGACCCTCCCACTTGCTGATCCTTCCACTCGCTGATCCCCCCACTCGCTGATCCTCCCACTCGCTGATTGTCCCGATCGCTGATCCTCCTGCTCCACCAAGTCTCCCCAACACCACCCCTCCAGCTCATTGCCCAATCTGCCCCCGACCTTTGTTGTTATTGCTTCTTTTATCACAGTGAGGGTTCAGTAGAGGGAAGCGGCAAACAAGAGGGAATAGGCGAGGGAAGAAGTGACCAGAAGAGTAGGGAAATGGCAGTGTCAATAGTGGAAGAGTGCAAACAGTAATTTAGGTTTAGATTGGGATATGAACAGAAGTCAAGCATTTGCTCTCGATGCAGTTCAGTTAAGACAGTTCAGACAGACTAGCAATTACTTTCCAAACAGTTCAGAGAGTTAGTTGGTTCCTGGAAATCAAACCATGAAGACAGATTCTGAAGACTTCAGCTGGAGACCCTGCATTGTTCTGACAGGATTCAGGTCTATGTCGTAAATCAGTCTCAAAGAACATCTCTTCTGCAAGAATGCCTGGTCTGCTAACTATATTTAAAAGTGGATGTTGACCTGAGATTGGTTTGCATTGTTTAAGGAGTTTGCATTGTTTAAGGAGTAATTGTAAGATATTTTCTTCTGTAATGTTAAAGATATTTTAATACTGTGTTCGTAATAAACTTTGTTTTAAGATACCATATCCCAATTTACAAGAAATCACTCCTGGAAAGAGGTATCCTTTCCTCACAGTCTTACAAAATTAAAATTAAATATTGGGGTTTCTATCCAGTATCCTAGCCATTGTTGGGGCCTGGTCCTGGATCGTAATACAGGACATACCTGGGCATTTTCCACAGTGCCGATGACGTAGCTGTACTGAAACGGCTTGGCTCGGGGTGCAGCAAGTTCTGACCTCCCACTCACTGACCCAACAAGTCTTCAGTATTATTGCTGGAACATTGTCAGGGTTCATAATCTTTGCAGTGTCCACTGCCTTCAGTTGTTTCGTGATATCACGTAGGGTGAATAGAATTGGCTGAACACTGCCATTTATGATGCTGGGGACCGCAGAGGAGGGAAAGGAGTAATATAATTTGTTTCCAAAATGCAATGTAAATCAGAAGACTAATAATGCATGAATTTTTCCACGACTATGCTTCTGATGACAGGAATGCATACTGGGAAAACATGTAGGACTTTCATCCTTCCTATTGCCAGCCAATCCCAGTCCTGCACAATAACGTAAAGAAAGGAACTGACGAATAAAGGAATAAACCGATTTGCAGATGTAAGGTTACAAATGACAGTGCAGTGGTGGTTTGTGGCCTGCTTGTTCCAATGAATTGAAGGCCTTTTGGATATTATTGTTCTGGTTCTTCATTCACAATCCTTCGAGATCACACCCCAACTTGCTCCACAAAGTTGCTGGCCCCTGACCACTGAGTCAACTATATTCAAGAAGGAGGGAGGGATGGGAACCCAAGGGAAGCACAGAGCAAAGCATGGGGACAAGGGGGGAGAGGGCCATGCAGCTGCCCCTGCCCCTAACAATAAAAACTAAAAGCTCCAACAGAAAGCAGCGGAGCATAGTACATGGCTCCCAGGGTGGAAAGCAACATTAAGAGGGAGTCTAAACTACCAACGAGGGAGGTTAGGGGAGGGGGGGTGAACTCGTGTTGAAAGCATTGTCAATAAGAAACAAACTTTTTTGTAAATATCAGATACACTTGAGCTGTTACCCTGTAGAAACTGGAAAATACCAATAAAAATATTTTTAAAAAAGAGCATGTTCAAGAAGGAGGTTGATGGATTCCTACAAATTAAAAAACATCAAGGAATCTGGGGCCTCTGCAGGAAAGTGGTGTTCAAGTAGATCAGCCACAATCTCATTGAATGGCAGAGCATGCTCGAAGGGCTGAATGGCCTCCTCCTGCTGCTATTTCTGATGTTCGACTGTTCTCATCCCAGGCATTATTCCCAAATGCCAGCAACCTGCATTAATGACACAGTCTCATCCCACATATTCAAACATCCCTCTCAATGCTCCTTTTGAATCCCAATACCTTTTCCCTTCCAACATACCATCTCAGTCCCCACCCATTTTGGGCTGCAATCCCAAACTCCCGGGCGCGATTCTCCGCTCCCCACGCGGTGTGGGAGAATTGTGGGAGGGTCCCCCGACAAAATTCACTCCCCGCTCGATTCCCCCCACCCCGCCCCCCAACCCCGCTCGGAAGAATCGGCGTTCGCCGTTTTTCACGGTGAACAGCAATTCTCCGACCCGGATGGGCCGAGCGGCCTGCCGTTCGCAGCCGTTTCACGACGGCGGCAAACACACCTGGTCGCTGCCGTCGTGAAACGGGAGTGAGAAGCCCATTTGGGGCTTGTAGGTGGCCTAGAAAGGAAACAGCACCACGATTGTGCTCGGGAGGGGACAGGCCCATGATCGGTGCCCACCGATCGTCGGGCCGGCGTCCAAATCGGACGCACTATTTCCAATCCGCCGCCCCGCAAGATCAAGCCATCACGTCTTGCGGGGCGGCTGAGGGGAAAGACGGCCAACCTGCGCATGCGCGGCTGACGTTAGTAGGCGCGCCGGCCGCGTCATTTTCAGTGCGACGCCCCCGCGGCCGAGATTTATAGACCGCCGCTCCTAGCCCCGCCGGGAGGGGAGAATAGGGGGCGAGGAGCGGCCTCCGAGGCCGTCGTGAAACTCGGCCGAGTTCACGATGGCCCTCCCAATTTTTCCCGGGAGCGGAAAATTCCGCCCCCCAAATCTATAGCACTTCATGGCCCTGACAAATTAAGTTCTTTACCCGTCAGTCTGGTCACAATAAAACTCCAGAGGGATCTGTAAGTATGGTATTATTTATTTTTAAACAACTTGCAAGGCTGACCCGCTCTATAGAGATTCAGAACACATACAGTCTCCTGAAGCTCCCAGAACCGAGTTATCTCTGCACCTATCAATTCAAATGGCATCAAGTTTCACATACAAGATTCCCATAGGTCATCCTATACACCTCCTGACCTGGCCATATATCCTGATTGGCTCACTTCGCATTCCTCAACCCTGGGCCTCTTGTTACCCAGCATCCTTTTCACCATCCTCTGCACGAGGCTCCCCTCCCCCCTTTCCTGGCCACGCTTTGCTGAATTCCTTTGTTCATTACCATGCTAACTCACTACCATCAGACCGGCTCTATCCTCTACATTATTCTAATTAATTATCCTATTTTATATCACATTCGTTTGTTCAATTTTTCAGCTCCAGGTCAGAATCCTTTTCCCAGTATTCCAAAAAACTTTCTATTCAATGTTCCTAGACATCCTGAATCTCCCTGCTGTTCAAATTGCTGGTTTAATCTGGGAAACTGTGAGCACAAAGACTTGTTAAACACTAACATGGGTCAGAAACAGAGCAGTCGCACATCAGCTCCGATTCGCAAACTGCCCCATCACTATTGAGGCTGTGAAATTTGGCAAATATGCCATTTTTTGTCAGAGTAAGATACCCACTTGAATTATCTCTGTGTCGTCTTCACTATCATCAAAACCAGAACCTTCTACACCAAAGATCCTCTGCAAGGAGAGAAAAGAGAAAAATAATATGATCAAAAGCTGGATTTGACAATATTTCCATCATCTATAGTATCAACTTCCCTCTGGCATGATTTGCTTCATTGTCCGATTTGATTTAATTTATTGATATTTATATAGTTTTCATGAGGAAGCATCCCAGTGTGTGATCCCTGCTTTTACAGGTGGTGACATAGAGTTCTATACTGAAAACTCCCCGGCTGGCTGGACTTTCCACTAGCTGCTTCCACACCCAAATCACTAATATGACCCTATCTCTCTCCCTACTCTTTCTTTGAGCACCTCAACTTGTTCCACCCCCACTTGTCTCTCTTAAAATCTTCATTTTCTACTGCACCCTCTATGAGGTTATTTTTCAGTATCTCACCGATATCCACACTGCCTTCCTTTCTGATCCTCTGTGATGATTGGCTCCTCAGCTTTGGCGATTGCAATTCACAACTCACCCCCTCTCCTCTGACCTCACCGTCACTGTGTCTCCCCTTAACTTCTCCCTCCTGCTACGAACAGGGGAGTGATGGGTAGAATGATTCCCCAACGCTTAATACAAAGAACAAAGAAAAGTACAGCACAGGAACGGGAGCTTCGGACCTTCAGGCGCGTGCCAACATGATTCTCTTTCTAAAAAATGTCGACTGCCCTTACTCGGTTCATATCCTTCTATTCCCTCCCTATTCATGGACCCATCCAGATGCTTCTTAAATGTTGCTAATATACCTGCTTCTACCACATCCTCTAGCAGCGTGTTCCAGGCACCCACCACTCTCTGCGTGAAAAACCTACCCCACACATCTCCCTTAAACTTTCCCCCTCTCACCTTGAACCTGTGCCCCATTGTAATTGACACTTCCACCCTTGGATAAAGCCTTTGACTATCCATCCTGTCTATGCCTCTCATAATATTGTCGACCTCTATCAGGTCTCCCCTCAGCTTCCGTCTTTCCAGTGAAAACAATCCTAAGATATTCAACCTCTCCTCAAAGCCAACAGTCTCAAGACCAGGCAACATCCTGGTGAACCTTCTTTGCACTCTCATAGAATTTCATAGAATTTACAGTGCAGGAGGCCATTTGGCCCATCGAGTCTGCACCGACTCTTGGATAGAGCACCCTACCCAAGCCCACACCTCCACCCTATCCCCATAACTCAGTAACCCCACCCAACACTAAGGACAATTTTGGACACTAAGGGCAATTCAGCATGGCCAATCCACCTAACCTGCACATCTTTCGACTGTGGGAGGAATCCGGAGCACCCGGAGGGAACCCACGCACATACGGGGAGAATGTGCAGACTCTGCACAGACAGTGATCCAAGCCGGGAATCGAATCTGGGATCCTGGAGCTCTGAAGCAATTGTGCTAACCACAATGCTACCGTGCTGCCCAAAAGTCTCTCTCCAAAGTTTCCACGTCCTTCGGATAATGTAGTGACCAGAACTGCATACAATACTCTAAATGCGGCCTAACCAAGGGTTTATGTAGCTGCAATACGATTTCCTAACTCTTATAGTCAGTGCCCCAGTTCATGAATGCAAGCATATCATATGCCTTCTTAATCACCTCGGCCACCTGTGTTGCCACTTTTATGGAACTGCATGTATGTTAATGTTCCTAAGGGTTCTGCTATTTACAGTATAATTCTAACCTAGATTACATCCTCCAAAATGTATCACCTCGCATTGTGCGGATTAAACTCCATCTGTCATTTCTGTGCCCAAGTCTCCAATCTATCTATATCCTGTTGTATCCTCTGACAATCCTCAGAACTATCAGCAACTCCGCCAGTCTTCGTGTCATCCGCAAACTTACTAATCAGAGCACCCACTTTTTCCTCCAGATCATTTATATATACTACAGACAACAGAGGTCCCAGCACTGATCCCTGCGTAACACACTAACTACAGATCTCCATTCAGAAAAACACCCTTCCACCACTACTCTGTCTTCTACAACCAAGCCAGTTCTGGCCAGCCCATCCCGAATCCCATGTGATTTTAGTTTTAGTACCAGTCTGCATGTCAAACGCCTTACTAAAGTCCATATAAACTACATCCACAGCCCTTCCCTCAACAATTTTCTTTGCCACCTCATCAAAAAACTCAATCAAGTTGGTGAGACATAACCTTCCCCGTACAAAACCATGCTGCCTGTCAATAACTAGTTCATTTTCCTCCAAATGTGCATTCATCCTGTTCCTCAGTATCTTTTCCAAATGTTTCCCCATCACTGATGACTAGCTGTCCGGCCTATAATTTGCTGGATTGTCCCTGCTTCCTTTCTTAAACAAGGGAACAACACTGGCTATTCTCAAGACCTCTGGAATGTCACCTGTCAAAGAGGATGTAAAGATATCTGACAAAGCCCCAGCTATTTCTGCCCTTGCCTCCCTCAGTAATCTGAGATAGATCCCATCCGGCCTCGGGGACCTGTCTACCTTAATGCAATTTAGGATGCTCAACAATTCCTTCTTTCTCTTGCTACCCTCAGGTACCAATGACCTAACTTTCATTTGAACAAAGAAAATCTTTTATTCTAGCTTCCATGTTTGTGCCATTTATAATTATTAGTAAATTCACAAAAACAGAGTTATACATTGGGAGAAAAAGAATGGCCACATAATCAAGGCCCAAATCGTTCACAAAATTGGTACCCATATTTACTCACAGGTCTGTGTTTTCGCCCAGGTGGACCAGGAAGGCCAGGTGGACCAGGAGGACCTGGTAAACCAGAAATCCCAGGATCGCCCTGAGGGGAGAATGGGATGATAATCAACCACAACATAAAGTATTTTACTGAAATCCAGGTCACATAAACTCTAGAAGGGGCAGCACGGTAGCATGTGGTTAGCATAAATGCTTCACAGCTCCAGGGTCCCAGGTTCGATTCCCGGCTGGGTCACTGTCTGTGCGGAGTCTGCACGTCCTCCCCGTGTGTGCGTGGGTTTCCTCCGGGTGCTCCGGTTTCCTCCCACAGTCCAAAGATGTGCGGGTTAGGTGGATTGGCCATGCTAAATTGCCCGTAGTGTCCTAAAAAGTAAGGTTAAGGGGGGGGGTTGTTGGGTTACGGGTATAGGGTGGATACGTGGGTTTGAGTAGGGTGATCATTGCTCGGCACAACATCGAGGGCCGAAGGGCCTGTTCTGTGCTGTACTGTTCTATCTTCTATGTTCTAACAGGAAAACCTGCCGCATTATCATAGAATTTACAGTGCAGAAGGAGGCCATTCAGCCCATCGAGTCTGCACCGGCTCCTGGAAAGACCACCCTACCCAAGGTCAACAACTCCACCCTATCCCCATAACCCAGTAACCCCACCCAACACTAAGGGCAATTTTGGACTCTAAGGGCAATTTATCATGGCCAATCCACCTAACCTGCACATCTTTGGACTGTGGGAGGAAACCGGAGCACCCGGAGGAAACCCAGCAACACACGGGGAGGATGTAAAGACTCCACACAGACAGTGACCCAAGCCAGAATCGAACCTGGGACCCTGGAGCTGTGAAACGATTGTGCTATCCGCAATGCTACCGTGCTGCCTTAGCTCACCACAAGCACATGGGGTGGGATTCTCCGACCCCCCCCCCCCCCGCTGGGTCGGAGAATCGCCGGGGGAGGGGCGGCGTGAAACCTGCCCCCGCTGGCTGCCGAATTCTCCGGCGCCGGGGATTTGGTGGGGGCGGGAATCGCGCCGCGCCTGTTGATGGCCACTAGCAGACTCTCCGGCCACTCTCCGGCCCGCGTTGGTCTAAGTGGCCGCCCATCTTTGGCCAGTCCCGCCGGCATGTATTACACCAGGTATTTGCCTGGGACGCAGGGCGATCTGGCCCTGGGGAGGTGCCCCTACGGTGGCCTGGCCTGAGATCGGGGCCCACCGATCCGTGGGAGGGCCTGTGGTGTGGGGGCATTCTATTCTTCCGCGTCGGCTGCTATGGTCCTCTGTGATGGCCGACGCAGAGATGAACCCCCCTGCGCACGTGCTGGGATGACGCCAACACACACTGGCGCTCCCGCACATGCGCCAATGCGCGCCGACCGGTGGAGGCCCTTCGGCACCGGTTGGCGTGGCGCCAAGCCCCTTCCCCGCCGGCCGTTGCGGTGCAAACCACTCCGTCGCCAGCCTAGCCCCTGAAGGTGCAGAGGATTCCGCACCTTTGGGGCGGCCCGCGCCGGAGTGGTTCACGCCATTCCTTTGCGCCGGAGTTGCCCACCCCACCGATTCCCGCAGAATCCTGCCTAATATATCTTTCCACCTGGAATCCTTTGAATTTCTCATGCACATAAAACATTTTTCTGAACTGCTCTGTGGTTAGGAAACCAGATGCTCAGACTGTAACTGTGAGCAATTAGGATCAAAGTGCGTTCTTGCCTCTTCGGTGAAATAACACTTATAGCGAATTTTTGTCCATTTGCTCCTCACAGTATTGCCTAATTATATAATCCTTTAACTGAAGTGGAAATTCATTGGATGCATTGTGTTTGACTGTCGCTACAGATGGTGCCTGAGGGGTGTCAGCTTTCTGGGAAGGGAGATGAGCTATCTTTCCCAACGGGATATAAAAATCAGATGGGAAGTGTGGAGCATTGTAAGGTAACTTACTGGGCAGCACGGTAGCATTGTGGATAGCACAATCGCTTCACAGCTCCAGGGTCCCAGGTTCGATTCCGGCTTGGGTCACTGTCTGTGCGGAGTCTGCACATCCTCCCCGTGTGTGCATGGGTTTCCTCCGGGTGCTCCGGTTTCCTCCCACAGTCTAAAGATGTGCAAGTTAGGTGGATTGGACATGATAAATTGCCCTTAGTGTCCAAAATTTGCCCTTAGTGTTGGGTGGGGTTACTGAGTTATGGGGATAGGGTGGACGTGTTAACCTTGGGTTGGGTGCTCTTTTCTAGAGCCGGTGCAGACTCGATGGGTCGAATGGGTTCCTTCTGCACTGTAAATTCGATGTCTATGTCTATGTAACTGTTTGTCAAACTGTTCTGAAGTTTGCTGAGATTAGACTGCCAATGTTGTCTCTTTACATTGTAGGAGCATTTATCTTTAGTTTTTGCCTACCGGGGAGGAGAGCTAGACAATTTAAGGTATCATTAGGCTATTAAATGCGAGATGAACTTGAAGAAATGGGCAGTTTAGTCATTCATGTAAAATTACATCGAAGAGGGAGAAATCATGTGGCTGCATTTTCGCGAGCTCCAGCTCTGCTCATCTTTTAATCCTTGTTTATATCCCTGCGCACATCTCTTTTCTGTCTTATTTTGGTTTACATAACTTTTTGGTCAGTGTTTCTGTGCTTTTGAGTCGAGACAATGTTCTTATATATCCTTGTTGATTTGTGGCGGCTGGGGGAGTTGAGGTAAGTCGACCACATGACCCGACCCAACCACGTGGTGTTCAGCCTGTCCATCATCCTAAATGGGGAGAAAAGGTAAAAGACCGAACCATTGGGCGACACGGTCGCACAGTGGTTAGCACTGCTACCTATGACGTTCCGTGTGGAGTTTGCGCATTCTCCCCTGTCTGCCTGGGTCTCACCCCCACAACCCAAAGATGTGCAGGGTAGGTGGGTTGCTAAATTGGCGCTTAATTGGAAAAATAATAATTGGGTGCTCTAAATTTATTTTTAAAAAGATGGGGCCTTTCTGGGCCCAAACCAAGGCCAATCTCAGCGTTTCTAGACCGCGGGGGGGGGTGTGAGGCTTCACCAGTGAAGCAGAAATGCTCGAGCCACCGCTGGAGCGACAGGTACCCCCCCCCCCCCCCCCCCCGACCACACCAGAAGGTGAACTCAACCTCGAGAACAAGCTGGATGACCTCAACGCTAGAATTAACTCGCTAAAGAGAAGTGAGGAACTGCTATGTGCTCTCTTCACCGAGACATTGCTTTTATTTTCCTCACAGTACAAACAAAGGATAACCAGGTTGCCACTCCGTAGGTTACTTAACCAGTTGTCAGAGTTTAGTTACAGAGGTGTTGCTCACAGTCTAAGTTGGGAGTAGAGGGAAAATCTCCCAACTGCATCTGATGATGTCACCATATACTCATGTGACACACTATACAGAGGTTATTGGTCACAATATATAACAGTTATGACACCAGATTAATGATCCAGTGAACAGAATTCAAAGCCTGCCAAGGTATCTCAAAATTTCAATTCACTTTTAGTTTGCTAGATCCAGCAGGGCTGTGAAACTATCATGAAAAACCACTCGTTCACTACTATCATCCAGGAAAGGAAAATTGCCTCGCCTATTCAGTCCGGCCTATGTGACTCCACCTCACATCAATGTTGCTGACTCTTAATTGATCTCTGAAGGTCCTCGCAAGCCACTTGTGAGCATCATATTGCTACCAGTGGTCCAAATAGAGGGCTCATTCAGGCCAAGTAGGGATGGTTAATAAATGCTGGCCTTGCCAACAACATTTACATCCCCCATCATCCGGAGAGTTAATTTTTAGAACATCTCCTGTTCTCATTCTAGGGCATCAAATCTGTGGTAATTCTTATCTCCATTGGCCTTTCCCTCCTCCTGCAACATGCAGTTTTCCAAATCCCAATTGGCATCACCACTTCCAGATTCATCCTTTCCTTTCTATTATCTGCTTCAAGTTTGGTCATGTCTTGCCCCCATGGATCCTTCATTGAAGCTGCTCGACAAAATGAACCATTCGATATACCTTCTCTCCTTTGAGTCCTGGATCGCCTTTTGTTCCTCTAAATCCCTGAGATCCTTTATTACCCTGAATTTAAATAAAAATAAAGATACATTTTAAAAACATATTTATTTACCATCAGTAAAATTGCTGAAGAGGAGCTTAAAAAGGGCCCCTATCAATGGCTGATTTTTAAAATAGAATTTACAGTGCAGAAGGAGGCCGTTCGGCCCATCGAGTCTGCACTGGCTCCTGGAAAGAGCACCCTACCCAAGGTTAACACCACCACCCTATTCCCATAACCCAGTAACCCCACACAACACTAAGGGCAATTTTGGACACTAAGGGCAATTTATCATGTCCAATCCACCTAACTTGCACATCTTTGGATTGTGGGAGGAAACCGGAGCACCCGGAGGAAACCCACGCACACATGGGGAGGATGTGCAGACTCCGCACAGACAGTGACCCAAGCCGGAATCGAACCTGGGACCCTGGAGCTGTGAAGCATTTGTGCTATCCATAATGCTAGCATGCTGCCCACTAATGTCAGTGGTTAGCACTGTCACTTGACAGCTCCAGGATCCAGGTTCAATTCCCAGCTTGAGTCACTGTCTGTGCCGAGACTGCACGTTCTCCCCGTGTCTGCGTGGGTTTCCTCCGGATGCTCCGGTTTCCTCCCACAGTCCAAAGACTTGCAGGTTAGGTGGACTGGACATGATAAATTGCCGGTCCCACCGGCGTGCTGAACCAGAAATCAAACGCGGCGGGACGGAGAATCCAGCCCATGTACTTCAGTTTAAACAGAGTTGGGTCTTTTTGCGTCCAGACCTTAATTTGCCTTGCGGACATCAAAATTTTGCATATTCCAATTCCTAGTAAAGGGGCCGGGCTTGTGGGCAGTGGGAGGTGACACAAAGCATCAGCGCTACATATCCAGGTTGCAGGGTGGTGCTCTAAAAGATATTCATAAGCTTCAAGTAACAGGGCCCAACACTGTATCTGGGTGGAGGCAATGGGGGGATAATTCCCCCTATCAAATCATTACTTATCCTCTTTAAATAGTCCAAAGAAGGGCTTGTGATTGGTTACTGTTATGAAATGCCTATTGTAGACGTATTGATGGAACTTTTTTTACACCAAACACAACCAGCAAGCACTTTTTCTCAATTTGAGAATACTTTCACTTGGCATCCAAAAGGATCCTGGATACGATAGGCCTTTCCGTTTCATTTTTACAGCGGTGGGAAATTACCGCCCTAACTCCATAAAGGGTTGCGTCACATGTCGGAATGAGTTTCTTCTGAGGGTCGAAATGGGCCAATACAGCAATTTTCTAACTTAGCCTCCACCTGTGGTTCCTCCCAAGACTACCTTTGATACTTCCGCAGTAGGGTACCTACAGTGCAGAAGGAGGACACCCCCCCCAAAATAGCACCAGGTCCGCTTCCCCACCCCACCCACGTAATCCCACCCAACCTTTGGGCACTAAGGGCAATTTAGCATTACCAATCCACCTAACCTGCACATCTTTGGACTGTGGGAGGAAACCAGAGCACCCAGAAGAAACCCACACAGACATGGGAAGAATGTGCAAACTCCACTCGAGACTGTCACCCAAGGTCAGAATTGAACCCGGGTCCCTGGCTCTGTGAAGCAGCAATGCTAACCACTGTGCCACCCTGCTGCCCATAAAATAAGGTCACTGCAGTCCCAGATGACCATAGGCTGCTTTGTCCTTTGAGGATGAGAGCTGGCTGGTGCTGATCTAACCTGAGGATCAGCCACCTCAGGCTAGAGGCAAGGTTGAGAAGGAAGGATTTTATCTCCGTAGTGTTTCTTGAAGTTGGTGCTTCCTTGATGGTCTTTACCGTGTCTTCTTTTTATCCATCCAATAGCCAAGCAAGTCACTTAATTTGCTTGAAAACACATTTTCCTTTCTTCAGGTGTTCCCAGTCATTGAGACACTCTGCAAGACCTCTTCTAAATTCACCAGGTGAAGTTTCTGTTCTGAAGTCCCCATGGCCAGGACGTCATCCAAGTATGCCACATTGGGTAACCCTTGGGGCCAATTCTCCATGATCTGTTGGATTATGGCACATGCTGATGAGACCCTGAAGGGCAAGCAAATCTATTTTTTACACAGAGGGTAGTGGGTGCCTGGAACTCGCTGCCGGAGGAGGTGGTGGAAGCAGGGATGATAAGGGGCATCTTGACAAATACATGAATAGGATGGGAATAGAGGGCTATGGACCCAGGAAGTGTAGAAGATTTTAGTTTAGACGGGCAGCATGGTCGGCACGGGCTTGGAGGGCCGAAGGGCCTGTTCCTGTGCTGTACTTTTCTTTTTTCTTTGTTTGTTCTTACAGGCCCTTGAGTGTGTTGATTGAAACATACTTCTGGAAGGCTCGTTTAATTCAAGTTGAACATAGGCGTGGCTCATATCCAACTTATTGAACGTCTGGCCACCTGCTAACTTGGCATTCAGGTCTTCGATTCGAGGCATGGGGATCTGTCTAGCTTGCAAACCCGATTGACCGTTAGTTTATAATCTCCACGGAGGTGGACCTATTTGTCTGGTTCGACAGAAAAGACAGGCGTGGCTCAGTCTGCGGAGTGTACGGCCTTATTATGCCCAGAATTTCCAGGCACCCAAGTTCAGTCCCCACCTTTTCCAATATGGACTTACTTGAAAGATTTAAGCGCAGCATCAGGGCCGATATGAATCTTGGTTTTGGCTTCTCTTGGCTTTGGTTGCAGTGTATTTTTTGATGATTTCATACAGTCCTCCCACACCCAGCCTGAAGATCTCCAATCCGCTCAGCCTGATCCACTGGAGCCAATCTCTCCCTATTATGCATGGTCCTATCCCCACACAACGATGAGTAGATGTAGGGCTGATTGCTGCTTGTAAGTCACTGGGGTCGTTGTGCTGCCCTTTATTCGTAATTTGTACTCCAGCATCTCTTTGCTCCCCTACCTTATTTAGGTGCTCAGTTTCCAAAAGATAGAATTCTCTGGTCATCGGGATTCAGTTTCCTGCTGGCATTGCACCCCCGCCAGGGGGTTTCACAGAAGCATGGGGTGGTTTCAATGGGAAATCCCAGTGCCAGCGAATGGTGCGCGGCTGGGGAACCGGAGAATCTGCTCATGACCTCCTTATTTTTCTTACCCAAATGTAATATCTCACGCTTATCTCTCTATATCAAAATTAATTCACCAATTATATGCCCATTCTGCATGTTTATTATCAATACAAACTAAGGTCCTCTTTATCTTCTTTACCACTGTCATACACAGTGCCAGTCATTTCAATGGCATAATCACCAGTATCCCAGATGCCTCTCCTATGTTATTCCCTTTCCCAAATGTTATGACCATGAAGTCTCCCCATCAAACAACGTCTGCCACTTGTCAGCCCAATTCCCTAATCTATAGCAATCTCCTGCTTTGCTTCACTGGGTTCATGTTATCTTCAGCTTCCTGTTTCCAATCATTAGAATGCATAGACCATTTCAAATCCTAACTCCATCATTAAATGATTACACAACCAATAACGAGTCCATGCTCACTCTTGGCTAGTAACCCTCTTACTCCATTCTCAAGCAGTTCCATCACCAGCAGCTTTCTCTTTCAGTTAATTTCTGATCCACTCCACGTTCCCACAACTATTCCACCATCTCTTGGATCATATGCTCCTACGTCACAATGTGAAATGATATGTGAAAATCTAAATACAGAGGGGAAATGTTTGACATTGGCCCAAACCAGGGGTGAGGTCACTAATGAGTCCGCAGCGCCTGCCCAAAAGTCACATGAACAGTGCCTGAGCTGTTTTCACACCTAAAACTGCATGCTGGAAGGTTGAATCGATCAAGAGTGGGAGGAAAATGGTAAGAAGCGTGCTTGATCCTTCGCTCCCCATATAAATTCCCTCTCCTAGGCTGTTTATGGAATATATGTTCCTGGTCCTTTTAAGACTCCTGGTTAGGCCTTTCAAATGTCTGATTCAATTGGATCTCGTGTGCACTTTGCCTATTCGCACATGAATGTGACAATCAGTGTTCTACAACCAGCTTAGGGTCCCAGCGTACAGGTTTAGACACTCTTCAGTCTGGGCTGAAGTGCAGGGCATTCATTTGAAGGCTTGCCTGAAAATTGAATCAGGTATACTTTAGTGTCAGGGGGGACTGTTCAATATACTGACCCGATAATTGGCTTCTGGTTACCAATTTTACAAGCAGATTGCAGGTGAGCAGAAGTTGAAAATGATTCCATTATACATCTTGTGAGTTTTTCTCGAAGTATATTATAATTTTGGAGAAAACCAAATTCTGCAATAAGAACCTTTGTCACGTGGAGCACTGTTATGGAGCATCAAACCAAAACATTGATCCGTTAGTGTTGTGCACTATTTGTATTTTGTCCCAGCCAATCACCTTCTGGACAATGAGTGAGATAAATGAAACACTTACAGGCAATCCATCTTTTCCAGGTACACCCTGTAACAAGATAGTACAATTAGAAAAAGGTGCAACACTGTTAATCCAATTGAAAGTACACAAAACATTTTTTAAGGCCAGTGACACAATGGTTAAGCATTTTTGCCTTAAGGTTTTGATCAAAGTTCGGATTTCAGCAGAGATTACACTGAATATGGTCCTATGTAAATGCTACGGTAGCAGATTGTTGGGGAGTTTCATTCTGGCCCACTAATATTTGAGTTCGCCACTCAACAGTTTAGGCCGTATCAGTTGGCCCGCATCCCTGTTGGCCACCACAAACCCCCTGTACACTGCTCTAAAGTAGCAATTGAAACATGGCTTTACAGTTTGACAGACGTTAGCATACTTCGACCACAGGGATTTCTTTTATCCAAGGTTAGTTAAACAACAGAGCAAGCAACACAGTGGCATTAAATTCCACCATTAATTTACTCACTGGTTTACCATCTTTTCCACGAGGACCTTGTGGGCCCCTTGGCCCTGCTGGGCCAGGTTCTATAGGATTAACGTTTCTCACTGTGGGAAGGCTGGGAGGGCCGGGAATTCCAGGTTCACCTTTATCACCCTTGAATCCAGGTGATCCTAGTCCATTTTCACCCTATAGATAAATCATAAGTATTTAAATAAGACAGGGGCTAACTGGCCAGAAGCAGCAGTAGAGATAATTTCCATAAAAATAATAAAATATATTAGTAATAAGATAATAAAAGAGAAATTCCACCAACTCCAGCATGTTGTCACCACCAAACAAATCTTCCCCTCAACACCGCTGTTAGCATTCCGCAAGGACCGTTCCCTCCGGGATACCTTGGTCCATGCATGGCCTTAAGTAGGGTGCTCTTTTTAAGGGTCGGTGCAGACTCGATTGGCTGAATGGCCTCCTTCTGCACTGTAAATTCGATGATCTAAGGTCTTGTCCATTACCCTCAACCCCTCACCCTTTTACCACGGCACTTTCCCAATGCAATCACTGAAGGTGTAACACCTGCCCCGTTACCTCCTCCCTGGTCAGCATCCAAGGACCCAAACGCTCTTTTCAGGTGAAGGGCTTCGCTTCCACTTCCTTCAATCTAGTCTATTGCATTCACTGCTCCCAATGTAGTCTACTCTGCATTATGGAGAGACTAAATGCAGACTGGGTGACCGTTTTGCAGAATACATTCCATAAGTCCACAAGTAGGACAAGCAGGACCAGACCTTCCTGCCATTTAAACTCATAATTTAAAAAAATATATTTTTTATTCTCCTCCCTTTTCACATTTTCTCCCAAATTTACACCCACCAACAATAAACAATAATCAGTAACAAATAGGTCAATCCCCATATCAATAACAACGATCCCATCCTCCCACCAAACCCCAAACATTAGCCCACATGTTCACAAATAAATGACAAAAAGGAATCAGGAATCACCCATAGTCACCATTAACACACACAGCCTCCCTCCCCCCAACCCCCCTCATCCACCCCAACCCCCCACACCCCACCCCTACCCCCCTCACCCCAACCCAACCCCCCTCACCTCAGCCCTCACCACGTCACGACTCACTCCCGTCCGGCTGTTTAACCATACATGCCGTCTTGTGTCTGACAGGACCTGCCGCAGGTGGGCCTGGCCCATCCGGAGCCCCCTGCCCCCAGCCAGTGCCAGAGCCGGTGCCCCCGGACGGCGGAGCACCGACGGGGAGAGTAACCAAAACACCACACCAGCTGTCTGCCTTAGACTCAGGAGACCCCAGAGCTCAGGTCAGAGGATGACACGGACTTTCCGTCACTGATGTCTCCAAAACCATCCACCATCTCAGAGACTAACACCTCGGTTGGGCACACTAGTGAAGAGGCTCCTGGGACACTATCTGGTATGCACCACACAGTCGATCCGGTATAGCAGGTGGAGGTAGGAGCAGCTGAGGATCGGACGGTCGAAGGGCAGCCCGGCTCCAGGAACCAGCTGCTGCCCAGCTGGCTCACGGGCTCCTGGAACATCCAGTCCCACCCACAGTGGAGGTGCAGTCAAAGATCCAGGGATGAGAGGAGGAGATGAAGCCAGCTTCCAGCCCTTGCAGGAGCAGGTGGAGGAGTCCATCCGCGTGTAGGACCAGGAGGTTGTGCCGGTCATGCGTGCCACCCAGGCTGAAACCGCATGGGTGGCGTCTCCGGTGGAGGCAATGGTGTCGGACATGGGTCAGCATGTGCAAGGCCTGGGGCATTCTGTGCAGGCAGGGGCTGAGGCCCAGGGCAGGGCTGCCCTCTCACAGGCAACCATGTGCCAGACCCGCCTGGAGATTTCAGCAGTGCTCCTCAGCGTGGCCCAGTCATAGCAGACCACTGCTGAGAGCGTCGGCGGCAATGCCCAGCTGCAGGCCGGCATGGCGCACACAGAGGGAGGTGATCCAGTCCTAGAGTATGTGGCCCACTCACTGGCTGATGTGGCCCATACCCTGAGGGATGTGGCCCACACCATGAGTGACGTGGCCCACTCACTGGCTGCTGTGGCACAGACTCAGAGGGATGCGGCCCACTCAGTGGCTGATGTGGCACTGACCTTCAGGGTGGTGGCACAGTTGCAGAGTAATGTGTTGCAGTCCCAGACGGAGATGGCCACTCCCTATGCTCCGTGGCCACTAACGTTCAGACCTTTGTCGATATTAGAGCGTGCCGCCAGGACTGGCAGCGGCAGGTGGTGGGGTTGGCGTGGATGGTTCTGGTCACACCCCCGTCCCATGGAGAAGCCCAGAGGGCTTCGGGCAATCCGAGTGAGGAGGGCGTGCTGGGGCCAGTACTGGTTACTCCTGCAGAGGAGTTGCCAAAACAGCGCAGCACCTCGGACTTCCCCACTACTGTCCCTGCTGAATCTGGTGGGCAGCGGGCAGAACAGGACGGCACCACGCCACCTAGGACGCCCGAAGAGCAGCCGGGCCCATCCAGGCCCGGTCGCCCCAGTTGACATACACCAATGAGGACCCTCTTCGCAGGGCAGGAGTCACAGCAGTCCGCCTCTATTCGTGCTGTACCATCTGGAGAACCGCAGAGGTGTAGTGGTTGGGCTCAGAAAACTAGAAAGTTACCAGTTAAGTTGGCACGGGTGCAGGGTACAGTTTAGTTATAGGGGCTAGAGCACAGACTGTATATATTTGTTCACAATAAACATGTTTATGTGAGCAGCACGGTAGCATATTGGTTAGCACAGTTGCTTTAGAGCTCCAGGGTCCCAGGTTCGATTCCTGGCTTGGGTCACTGTCTGTGCGGAGTCTGATTGTTCTCCCCGCGTCTGCGTGGGTTTCCTCCGGGTCCTCCAGTTTCTTCCCACAGTCCAAAGATGTGCACGTTAGGGGGATTGGCCATGGGAAATTGCCCTTAGTGTCCAAAAAGGTTAGGAGGGGTTATTGGGTTAGGGTGGAAGTGAGGGCTTAAGAGGGTCGGTGCAGACTTATGGGCCTAATGGCCTCCTTCAGCAATGTATGTTCTATGTTCACACTGTTAAAACCAGCCTTGGTGCTCTGTCTGATGGGTGTGGGGGGTTGGGGTGGTCAGTGCTGGCCACTGGAAGTGGGGGGGTTGGGGAACGGATGAGGCCCAGTGGGTGCACCGCATAACCCCTCCCCCCAATATAACGGAGGGGGTGTGCATGCGGGTGGTTTGGTGGTGTGGGAGGCGAGGGTGTTCGGAGGTGTGGGAGGTGAGGGGGTGTGGTATGGTGGTATTCATGCCCCTGGCCAACGACCCCCCCTCCCCTCCCCCTAGCCTGTGAAACGTTTGTCGATGAGTGTGTCCCGTGTAGTGATATGCATCACGGTATATACAATACATAAGGTAAATACACTACAACTAAGTAACCACTAGAGGGAGCACCAGAGATGTATATATACATAGACAAACAGGAAGTAGCCTCTCTCTCTTCAAAGGAACACCAGCTGGTGAGCAGGACACAAACAGCTCAGATGTAGCGCTGGAGAGAGAACAAACTCACAGAAATAAAGCTTCTACTTCAACTGTAAGACTACGAGCTTTATTCAGAAACAAGGAATAATACATGGTACCAGGAACTGGTGACTTCAGAACGCTTACTAGAAAAGTTGCACAAGATGCAGACAAAGCACGATCGAAAACAGAAAAAACCGGACGTGGGGAGACTTCGCTGAGTCGATGCAACTCGTTGGAACTCCGCCGCAGCTGAAAACAACCAGTAATTTAAGTCATAGATGGAAAATCTTGAAACAAACGTTCAAAGTGAATATCATAGCTAATGAGTTGAGTGCGGCCTCAGAAGATATGAAAATATCACTTCTCCTTAAAGGACATGAAGAGAGAGAAATATATAACTGCTTTAATTACTTGAAAGGTGAAGACAAACCAAAATAGAATAGGTAAAAATTTGAAGATTACTTTAACACCACTAACAATGCTGCGCTAGGACCTTCAATGCTCAGAGACCAAATTGCACAGGGGATGAGTGATGCAAAACTCAAACAATCATCAGAACAGATAGGTTTAATGCTGGAAATCGCGATTGACAAGTGCAGATCGCAAGAAAAAAATAACTTTAAGTTTTTAACAAGAAAAAATGCCAACGGGTTGACGTTTCACGGGTCTGAGCAGTTAAAATGGCATCCGAGCACATTTTAAACTCCCGGGGAACAAAAGACACAGATCTGGGTCTGCGCATGTGCAGGAAATGGCAACCGTGCATGCGCAATTGAAAAAAGCGTTTTTGGGTGCAAATCGTTCTGCGCATGCGCAAGCCACGCATGCACAGTTGAAAAACAGCGCACAGCTCGAAGAGGGATCTGCGCATGCGCAATCCATTCCTACACTTTACGTCACAAGTGTCATGACATCAGAGTCCCCGGACCATGCCCACTTAAAGGGGAAATGTCCGAAAATTGTAAAAAAGAGTTTTAAAGCTACAAAACACAATCTTTTCATCTCGAAAAACAGAACAATGCCTGAACTTCTACCAGCAGTTGGAAATAACCTCCGCAGTACCCCAGAACAAGCAGTTTGCACCACCAAAGTGAAGAGCAGAATGACAAATCCGAAACAAAAGAAGATGATTTGTTTATCGAAGAATACTACTCAGACATGGCTGAGTTATTTGGATATGATGATCATAAAAGCATCAGCGCCATGGTTGAAAAGCTCAACACGACTCTACTCATGGTAGATAAATCCAATACCATGATGCAATGGCAGATCGTTGATACATTGGATGACAGCAACCTGTCAAATAGCCAAGAGGAAAACGATGCCACACAGAGAGTACTGACCGACTCCGTTGGAGCACACAGATCGACTCCACAGAGAGACCACTGTACAACTCCACACAGAGAGTGATGAAAGACTCCACAGAGAGAGCAATACAAGCCTCCACAGAGAGCTCGTTGACAGACTCCACAATGGAAGCAACTCAAGACTCCGTAGCGAAGTCCATGCATGAACAAGACTATGAAGGTCTATCAACCTTATCTGAGCAACCAGCAGCAGACTATGAAATTCTACCAAGCTCACGTGAACAACAAAAAGACTATGAAAGTCTACCCAGCTTATTTAACCAACAAGAAGACACTGAATGTCTGTCCACTGTATGTGAGACGAAGACATCACAATTCCCATACAAGATGTGCAAGATCACAGCGAGACTGACAGATCTCAGCTCGTATGTACAGAAGAAGCACTCAACAATCAAAGTGAAATTACTCTGGAGTCCATTGAGACCACGTCAATTAATACCTCACCTACGGACTTCCAGTAGCAGCGATGTGGAGCGACGCCGCACGTTCGGCAGCTCCCGCATTTTTTGGACTTTCGGGCTCTGCAACAGCGCTTTTTTTGACTTTTTCCCAGGGGGAAACACAGCCAGTGTGCCCAGCGACTGGTGGATGGACTGGACGCAGTGGAGCGGTCCAAAAGTCAGCTTTACAGCAGAGGAAGGCGAGAGGCAGAAAAAGCAACATGGCGGCGGGCGGGGAAGCAGCAGCAGTGTGGCAGCAGTGGGCGTGGGAGCAGCAGGAGCTGCTTCAGCGCTCATTCAGGGAGCTCAAAGCTGAGATCTTGGAGCCGTTTAAGGCCTCGCTGGACAAGCTGGTGGCGACTCAGACGGCCCAGGCCGAGGAGGTTCGGGAGCTGCAGCAAAAGGCTTCGGACAACGAGGATGAGCTTTTGGGTCTGGCAGTGAAAGTGGAGTCGCACGAGGCACTGCACAAGAAATGCCTGGCGAGGATGGAGGAGATGGAGAACCGCTCCCGCCGGAGGAATCTGCGGATTTTGGGCCACTCGGAGGGGCTGGAAGGCTCGGATTTGGGGGCCTATGTGGTCCTAATGTTGAACTCGCTGATGGGTGCGGGGTTGTTACGTGGTCCCCTGGAGCTGGAGGGCGCCCATCGAGTGCTGCAGCGGAAGCCGAGGCCGAACGAGCCGCCCAGGGTGGTACTGGTCCGTTTTCACCGCTTGGTCGACCGGGAGTGTGTGTTGAGATGGGCGAAGAAGGAACGGAGCAGCAGGTGGGAGAACACGGACGTTAGGATTTATCAGGACTGGAGCGCGGAGGTGGCGAAGAGAAGGGCTGGCTTCAATCGAGCGAAGGGTGTGCTTCATAGGAAGGGGGTGAAGTTTGGTTTTCTACAGCCGGCTCGCCTCTGGGTCACTTACAAGGACCGCCAGCTCTATTTTGACTCTCCGGAGGAGGCCTGGGCTTTTGTCCAGGCAGAGAACTTGGACTCAAACTGAGGACTGGGGGGCTGGGGGAAAATGCACTTTGTTTGGAGGCTTTGCCCTCTTGGGTATCCTGTTGTTTATATTGGCTGTGTTTGCTGATTGATGTTGCCTGTTCGTTTTCGCTATTTTGGTTTTTTCGGAGTTGTTTTCTGGGCTGTTGTTTATTTACTGTGGTGTTTTGTTTTGTTTTCTCCACTGGTGGGTTGGGGAGTAGTTTGGGGTCCCGATGGGTCATGTGTCCATCTTTTTCCCGCGTGTTGGGTTGAGGGGCGGAGCTCGGGTTGGAAGCGCGGGCTTTCTTCCCGCGCCTGAGGAATTGGGGGCGGGGCCGGCGCTGGTAGGGAGGGATTGGTTGCTGTGTTGCGTCGGGGCGGGGGTCATGGTTATGGCGGGAGTAGCCGGGGTCAGCAGAAGTCAGCTGACTCACGGAAGTACAATGTTAGGGGTAACGCAGCTGGGGGGGGCCCTAGCTTGGGGGGGGGGGGGTGGGTGGGGGGTTTGGGGGGGAAGAAGGGGGGGGTACCGGGTTGTTGCTGCAGGGACTGTGAGGGAATGGATGGTGAATGGGGGATTGGGAAGGGGGTCTGCTGCCATGGGGAGTGGGCTTGGGGGGTTCCCTGGGCGCGTGGCGGTTTGAGGAAGAGCTTGGCTGATCGGCGTAGGGGGAGGGGGATGGCCCCCCCCCCCGGGTTCGGCTGGTCACATGGAACGTGAGGGGGTTGAATGGTCTGGTGAAGCGATCCCGGGTCTTGGCTCACCTGAGGGGGCTGGGAGCGGATGTGGCTATGCTCCAGGAGATGGACCTCAGGGTTACGGATCAGGTGAGGCTAAGAAAGAGTTGGGTGGGACAGGTGTTTCACTCGGGGCTTGATGCAAAGAACCGTGGGGTGGCAATTTTGGTCGGTAAGAGCCTGTCGTTCGTTGCGTCCAAAGTGGTGGCGGATAGTGCAGGTTGATATGTGATGGTGAGGGGGAGACTTCAGGGGGAGCGGGTGGTCTTGGTTAATGTTTATGCTCCCAACTGGGACGATGCGGGCTTCATGCGGCGAATGCTGGGCCTGATCCCGGACCTGGGGACAGGGGGATTGGTCCTGGGTGGGGACTTTAACACGGTGCTGGATCCGGCTCTGGATCGCTCGAAGTCCAGGACAGGCAGGAGGCCGGCAGCAGCCTCGGTGCTGAGGGGGTTCATGGATCAGATGGTGGGGGGGGGGGGAGGGGGGGGGGGAGAGGAGCACCGATTGTCACTGTACGCAGATGATCTGCTGTTGCATGTCACAGATCCGGCTGAGAGGATGCCAGAGATGCTGAAGATACTTGAGGAGTTTGGGGACTTTTCGGGCTATCAGCTCAATGTGGGGAAAAGTGAGCTGTTTGTCCTGCACCCGGGGGATCAGGAGAGGGAGATAGGTGAACTCCCGCTGAAGAGGGCAGAGAGGAGCTTTAGGTATCTTGGGGTCCAGGTGGCTAGGACCTGGGGGGCCATGCATAGGCTGAACTTTTCGAGGCTGGTGGGGCAGATTGAGGAGGAGTTTAGGAGGTGGGACGTGCTGCCGCTTTCGTTGGCGGGCAGGGTCCAGTCGATTAAGATGACGGTACTCCTGAAGTTTTTGTTTCTTTTCTAGTGCCTCCCCATATTGATCCCAAAGGCTTTTTTCAGAAGTGTGAATAAGTCGATTCTGGGGTTTGTGTGGGCGCGGAAGGCCCCGAGAGTAAGGAGGGTATTTGTGGAGCGAAGAAGGGAGGTAGGGAGCCTGGCGTTGCCCAACCTGTGTGGATATTATTGGGCGGCGAACATGGCGATGAATCGCAGGTGGGTGACGGAAGGGAAGGGTGACGCATGGAAGAGATTGGAGGTGGCGTCCTGTGCGGGTACGAGTCTGGAGGCTTTGGTGACGGCCCCACTTCCACTCCCCCCGGCAAAGTACTCTACGAGTCCGGTGGTGGTTGCGTCCCTTAAAATCTGGGGACAGTGGAGGCGGCAGAGGGGGGGAAGTGAAGGCCTCAGTTTGGGCCCCGATACGGGGCAATCACCGTTTTGCGCCAGGGAGAACGGGTGGGGGATTTGGGAGTTGGCACAGGGCAGGCATCAGACAGCTTGGGGACCTCTTCCTGGATGGGAAGTTCGCGATTCTGGAGGAGCTGGTGGGGAAGTGGAACCTCCCCCCGGGAACGCTTTTAGGTATATGCAGGTCAGGGCATTTGTTAAGAGGCAGGTGGCGGAGTTTCCGCGGCTGCCGCCAAGGGGGGTGCAAGTTATGGTGCTTTCGGGGACGTGGGTCGGTGAAGGAAAGATCTCGGCTATTTACCAGCTGATGCAGGAGGAGAAGGTGGCCTCAGTAGAGGAGCTCAAAGCGAAGTGGGTTGAAGAGCATGGGGAAGAGATTGAGGGTGGAATGTGTTTGGACGCCTTGGAGAGGGGGAATTCCTCCTCCTTTTGCGCACGGCTCAGCCTAATTCAGCTGAAGGTGCTGCATAGGGCTCACATGACAGGGGCAAGGATGAGCCGGTTCTTTGGGGGGGGAAGACAGGTGCGGGAGGTGTTCGGGAGGCCCGGCGAACCACACCCATATGTTCTGGGCTCCAGGCCTTGGAGAGGTTTTGGAAGGGGGTGGCGGGGACTTTGTCGGAAGTGGTCGGGTCTAGGGTCAAGCCGGGCTGGGGGCTCGCGATCTTTGGGGTAGCTTCGGAGACGGGAGTGCAGGAGGCGAGAGAGGCCGGCATTCTGGCCTTTGCGTCTCTAGTGGAGGGATACGCGGCCCCCGAGTTCGGAGACCTGGATCAACGACATGGCTGGGTTCATCAAGTTGGAGAGGATGAAGTTTGCCCTGAGGGGGTCGGTACAGGGGTTCTTTCGGCGGTGGCAGCCCTTTCTCGATTTCCTGGCGAAGGGGTAAAGAGTGGTCGGTCTCAGCAGCAACTTGGGGGGGGGAGTTTGGGGATGCTTAGGAGGTTTGTTTTTGCGGCAGTGGGTTTGCTATGTTGTTATTTTCTTCTTTCTTGTATTGCTGTTGGTTTTTTGTTATTATTTATTTTGGGGGGTGTGAGTTCTTTTCTTGTGTTGGTGTGGAAACACGCCTTGTTTGTTTTAAATTGTGGGGAGAAAATTTGTTATTGAAAAACTTGAATAAAAATTATTTTAAAAAAAATACCTCCCCTACTCTTAACTACCCACAAGAAAATGAAATCTTGAAGATTTTGACTCCAAAAGAGGAGCACCAAGAAATCAATTATGATTCAAGTGTACCAGAAATGACTCCAGAAGAGGAGCACAAAGGAATCAAAGAGGAATCACATCAACCATAAATGAATGATGTCACAAAGATCAATGCAACATCAGATCATTCACACAATCCTCAAGAAATGAAATGAAATGAAAATCGCTTATTGTCACAAGTAGGCTTCAATGAAGTTACTGTGAAAAGCCCCTAGTCGCCACATTCCGGCGCCTGTTCGGGGAGGCTTGTACGGGAATTGAACTCGCGCTGCTGGCCTGCCTTGGTCTGCTTTAAAAGCCGGCGATTTATCCCAGTGAGCTAAACCAGCCCCATTGAGAAACACTCAATGAAACAAAAGATACCACAAAGGACGCTGACACAAATAACTTTGAGAATGACTCGAATTATCCACACGGAACAGTCATTGAGCGCAACAAGAACAACAAAATCCAGAAGAAGCACAACGGAAACAAGAACAACAACAGCAACAACAAAAACAACAACATGCGCAACAAGAACAACAACAAAAACTACATGCACAACAACAAAGTCGTCAAGAACAACAACAAACACAATAATGAGAAACATAACAAAGACAACAACAGCAACAACAAACATGACAACAACAGAACAACATGACAAAAACAACAAGTAGAACATAGAACATAGAACAGTACAGCACAGAACAGGCCCTTCGGCCCTCGATATTGTGCCGAGCAATGATCACCCTACTTAAACCCACGTAACCCGTATACCCGTAACCCAACAATCCCCCCATTAACCTACACTACGGGCAATTTAGCATGGCCAATCCACCTAACCCGCACATCTTTGGACTGTGTACGATACCAAAAACAACAAAGACAGAAACAACAAAAACAGCAACAATGAAACGACAACTTGTACAACATGGTACAACTCTGCACATGAAGGACAATGTAACAGCACAGCTCAAAACAATGACAAGAGTACAAATGGCATGACAACAAATCTCACAAATTCACATTTGCTCCACTACAAACAAGCAAACCAGCTTTCAAGGCAGATGACATACAGAATCAATACCACAAGCACAGGAAAAAGAGGAGGTCAGGCAACGAAGGTGCCATACAGAATCACGACCACAAGCATACAAAAAAAAAAAGTCTAAATCAGACAACAAAATGGTTCGACCATTCGAACACCTCATGATGACTTCTGGGTTACTTAAACAGAAGAACACTGACGACGTTCGCAAAGAAATGACAACATCAACATCACCACTTCAACAGCAGAAGAAGAAAGCAACGCAACTGAACAAATTCATAAGGTTTGGACTCATAATTTTTTAAAATTAAGATTGGACTCATAACTATTAATTGGCTTTGTATAATCATCAATATCATTACAATTTGCCCATGTTATCATTAATCTACATGTTTTGTTCAATTTTCTTCAACGAAGTACAGAAAATATGTAACAAGCAGAAAAGGGGGATGTAGTGATATGCATCACTGTATATACACAAGGGGTTAAGGTAAATACACTACAACTAAGTAACCACTAGAGGGAGCACCAGAGATGTATATATACTGTATATACTCGCGTAACATGCGACCTTTGAAGACCTAAATTTGACCTGAATTTGGGGGGTCGCATGATACGCGAGATACAAAATTTCGGGTGTGAAGCACTGGTCAGGATTAGGCTGTTAGGCTGTTAAGCAGACCGTATCCATTAACGGAAAGTCAAATGGACATTATTATGGACATAATGAAATATAAAACAGGAATACATATGTAGGTTAATTAACAAACTTTAATAAAACTTTAATAAAAAAACTATTAAAACAAATTTTTGCAGGTTAACTAAAATCCGTCAAATTCGCTTTCATTGCTATCAGTGTCATCATCAAATAAAGCTTTGAATTCTTCTTCATCGAGGCAGTGGTCATACTGATCGTCTTCCAGGTCTTCAATATTTTCATCCTCTTCTCCTGCATCTTCGAATATAGCATCATCTTCACTTGGAACGATTGCTATATCGGTGTTTGATTCGCGAACAGCTTTCACAACAGAATCCACGCGATGTGACCTAAACATATCCCGCACAAGTAAACTTTTTGGGCGTCATAAACCACCTTCTCTTGATTCCCAAACTCTCTTCAGCCAAATCTTGCAACCATTATCGTTCATCCAACCTTTTTCATGGACATGGACAACGATACCATTTGGAAATTTTACTTTGGGCATTAATTTCCGTTTAAGGATAACCATTGGAGGAAGTTTCGTCCCATCTGCCATACACGTTAGTACAACCGTAAAATGTGTCTTTTCATGCCCTGTAGTTTTGATAAAAATACTTTTCTCACCGACTTCATTAACGGTTGAGTTTGATGGCATATCAAAATTCACGGGTGTTTCATCCAATGCACGTACATTCAAGCAGTACATTGCTTGAACATCTATTTCTTAAAGGTACTCTCACATGACACCTCCCCCAAGAAAAAAAAACCCATCAACTTCAAGGTGGTTTCATTTTTCACTTTTCCACTAAGAAATGTACACTGTAAATACACTTTTTCGTTTCACAAAAAAAAACAACATACGCAAACAGGCATAATAATAAAGTCCATCTTTCCCGTTCTTCTTCCTCCAACCGAAATCCTTCCATTCATCACATTCGTGACAAAGTATCGTCTCTCACATTTTCCCGTCCTGCCACATGTACTATTATTAAATGAAATGGCTGTAACAATAAACTCCAGCGAAACAGCCTTGCATTGTTATTCCGGAATCGCTCCAAAAACGTCAAAGGATTATGATCAGTATATATAATGGTGTCAGATGGATTGCTGGTCACATGAATGTGAAAATGTTGCAAAGCTAGCACCAAACTCAAAGCCTCCTTCTCAATCGTCGAATTCTTTTTCTGGTGAAAAATCTATTTCTATGAAAAATAACCAACAGGCCGCTCTAGCCCTTCGCCGTTGTCTCGTAGAAGTACCGCACCTACGCCCATATCATTCGCATCAACCGCCACTTTGAATGGTTTGGTATAATTTGGGATGGCTAACACTAAGCAGTGGTTAACACAGCCTTCAGGCCGTCAAATGCCTGTTGACACTCCGCTGTCCACTGGAATTTGTTACGTTTCTTGAGCAAATCCGTCAGTGGCGCGACCACACTGCTAAAATGTGGGACAAATTTCCGGTAAAATCCACTCATACCAAGAAACCGCATTATTTCCCGTCGTGTTGAGGGTATCAGAAACTCCCCAATAACTTTCGTTTTCACATCCCGTGGGACCATTCGACCCTGTCCGATTGTATGGCCAAGGAAAGTGACTTGGGCTTTCCCAAATTCACTTTTGGCTAGGTTTATCACCAAACCCGCCTCCTGAAGTCGATCAAATAACTTCCTCAGATGTTTTAAATGTTCTTTCCATGTCTGGCTGAACACTACCAGATCGTCGAAGAATACCGTACAATTGGGTAATCCTGAAACGACAGTATTAGTTAACCGTTGAAATGTTGCTGGGGCGTTTTTCATGCCAAATGGCATAACTTTGAACTGGTATTTGCCATCTGGAGTCACAAAAACACAATAAAAGTGGATTGTCCCCACTTTCTCAATGCAATCCTCCAAACGGGGGATAGGGTAAGAGTCCGTTCTTGTAACTGCATTCACCTTTTGATAATCCACACACAACTGTTGGGTACCATCTGGTTTAGGTACCATCACTGTGGGTGAGCTCCATTGGTTGCAACCCACTTCAATTATGCCATTTTTCAGCATACTCTCAATCTCTGTTAACCTGTGCCAATTTTAAAGGATTAAGTCTATGTGGATGTTGTTTGATAGGAACAGCATTTCCCACATCCACATCATGTATAGCCATTTATCTCTACAATTTATTACTACAATTTACAATTTACTTCCCAATTTATCTCTACAAACCTGCCCATGTGATATCAATAACTCTTTCAGGTCAGTTTGTTTTTCCTATAGAAGATAACTTAACAATTCATCCCAATTTTTAAGAACATCCTCATTTTCCAATTTAATTTGAGGTATGTCAAATTCACAGTCATCGGGATTTGGTTTGTCACTTTGAGTTAGAATCATTAAAACTTCCTTTTTCTCTCCTTCCCTTTCAAAGTACCTTGTAAGCATATTCACATGACACACTCGGTGAGTCTTCCTTCTATCTGGTGTTTTTACCACATAATTCACCTCACTTAATTTCCTTTCAATCTGCTACGTGCCACAAGGCCTCGCTTTTAAAGGCTCACCTACCACTGGTAACAACACTAAAACTTTATCCCCACTGACAAAACTACGAACTTTTGTTCTTGTCCGCTACCCGTTTCATCACATTTTGTGCAACTTTCAAATGTTGTCTAGCCAATTCACCTGCTCTATTTAATCGTTCCCTAAAATTTGACACGTAATCCAAAAGTGTAATTTCCGATTTCTCACCCACCAATTTTTCCTTAATCAATATAAGTGGTCCTCTTACCTCATGACCAAAAATTAGTTCAAAAGGACTAAATTTGGTAGACTCATTAGGCGCATCCCTAACTGCAAACAATACGAATGGAATTCCTTTATCCCAATCCTCTGGATAATCTTGACAATACACACTCAACATTGTCTTTAATGTCTGATGCCTCCTTTCTAACGCTCCCTGCAATTCTGGATGATACACAGTTGATTTAAATTGTTTTATTCCTAAGCTATCCATAACTTCTTTGAATAACTTTGAAGTAAATTTCGATCCTTGATCCGATTGTATTTCTGTGGATAGTCCATATCTAGTAAAGAATTTGAGTAACTCCTCCACAATCCGTTTCGCTGTAATATTACGTATTGGAATGGCCTCTGGAAACCTAGTAGACATATCCATTATAGTCAGAAGATATTGATTACCACTTTTTGTTTTGGGAAGCGGTCCTCCACAATCGATTAGGACCCTTGTAAAAGGTTCCTCAAATGCTGGAATGGGTATTAAGGGTGCTGGTTTTATCACTGCTTGAGGTTCCCCTATCACTTGACATGTGTGACATGGTTGACAAAATTTAACTACATCTTTATGTAGTCCAGGCCAATAAAAATGTTTCTGGATTTTAGCTTGAGTTTTCCTGATTCCCAAATGACCTCCCACTGGTACCTCATCTGCAACTCGCAACACCTCCTTTCTATACCCTACCGTCAATACTACTTGATGAACTTCTGCCCACTTTTCATCCGCCTGCATATGTACAGGTCTCCATTTTCTCATCAAGACATCACTTTTACAGTAATAACACTCTGGTATACTCTCAGATTCCTCTTCCGTGTATGCTTTCTGATATATCCGTTTTATTTCTACGTCTTTCTGTTGTAACTCCGCCAATTTTCCTGAACTAAAAATATCCGCCTCATCCATCTGATCAAAAATCGTTTCTGATAATTGCACTTCCACTTCTTCTTCACTCTTTGATTTCTCCTCCTGTCTTAACCTGTGACTGTGCGATCGGGTTACTACACAATCCGGAAAAATCCCAGGATACTCGTCCATCAGCCCTTCAGTTGTCTGATTTTCCACTGGTTTATCAACCACAGTAGGCATCACTCCCACCTGCGATCCAGCTATATCATTACCCAAGATAAACTGTATTCCTGGACAAGGTAGTTTCTCTATTACTCCTACTACCACTTCATCACTCTTTACAGGACTTTCCAACCTTACCTTATATAATGAAAATCGCTTATTGTCACGAGTAGGCTTCAATGAAGTTACTGTGAAAAGCCCCTAGTCACCACATTCCGGCGCCTGTCCGGGGAGGCTGGTACGGGAATCGAACCGTGCTGCTGACCTGCTTGGTCTGCTTTAAAAGCCAGCGATTTAGCCTGGTGAGCTAAACCAACCCCAATAATAATCGCTTATTGTCACAAGTAGGCTTCAATGAAGTTACTGTGAAAACCCCCTAGTCGCCACATTCCGGCGCCTGATCGATGAGGCCGGTATGGGAATTGAACCCGCGCTGCTGGCCTTGTTCTGCATTACAAGCCAGCTGTTTAGCCTCCTGTGCTAAACCACGCCTATATAATGGAATGCTACTTCTCTCACCCTGAATTCCACATATCACCACCTTTTCTGGCAACATTCTTCCCAAACTACATAATTCCTCATCTCTTACCATTAAAGATTGACTAGCCCCTGTATCTCTTAAAATTGTGACTTCTTTACCTGCTCCTCCTGATACACATGAGTAAACTTTACCCACTCAAGTAAATTATTTAAAGACATCTGGCACCTTCTTAACAATTACTTATTGAACAGGCTGTACAATCGTTTACACCTCCTTCGCTTCCCTTAGGCTTCCCTTTACCACTCCAACAAATCCCACTGTCTTATCCTGTTTTACCACATCAGCCTTCCTAGTGCTTTTCTTCAACCACCAACACTGTGACGTTACATGGCCCCGAGAAGGGTGCGCAAAGTGGCCGTTTTCGGCAATGTTGAGGCTCTGCATCCGGGAGATGGCCTGCACACTCTCCGCCTCGTGGGAGGCTAGTTTATCATTTTCTGCCGTTTTGTACTGGGAATAGCGATTTTTACCATGCTCATGCACTGTGCATGTTTCAATTGCGACTTGCAGGGTAATTTGCTTGATCTTCAGTAACTGCTCCCTCAGAGGATCAGAGTGAACTCCAGAAATGATTTGGTCTCTGATCATGGAGTCAGTGATATCACCGAAGTTGCAGGATTGCGCTAGCAGTCTACGGTTAGTTAAATATGAATGAAGGATTCGTCTTTACCTTGCAATCGCTGCTCGAATATGTTGCGCTCGAAGATTTTGTTGGTGTCCACCTCAGAGTGGCTGTCAAACTTGCCCAGGATGGTCTGAAACTTTGTCTTGTCCTGGTCTTCGGTGAAGTGAAAGGTGTTGAATATTTCCAAGGCGTGATCACCCGCTGTGGTGAGGAGAAGAGCTATCTTCCGTGCATCAGATGCACCATTGAGGTCTGATGCTTCGACGAAAAGCTGAAATTTCTGCTTGAATGTCCGCCAGTTGGCACTGAGATTGCCGGAGGTCCTGAGCTGGTGAGGAGCCTGAATCTTTTCCATTGTGCCGGTATACATTCGCTGGTCGTTACATGTCTTGCTGAGTTGAACTAACTAGATTGAACAGACTCCTGGTATCATGTTGTGTTATGTAATTTGGAATAACACAAGCTGCCATCTGATGCAGTTTTGAGTAAAAGATGCTCCAGACTTTGAAGTGAGTTCAATGTGTTTTATTGAACTATTAGCACAATTCTCAATGAGTTCGACTCTCTGCTAATTGTGGTGAACTTATTGCAGTAACCATTCACCATATATGTAACTGTACCATGCTGTTGCCCATGAGCGCTCCACCTATGGACCATTGTAAGGTATTACCTGTGATGTATCAAGTTGGTGCCTTTGTGCGCTCCGCCCCTGGGTCCTCCCCTTGAGGGGAGGCATAAAGAGCAGTAGCCCTGTAGGCGGCTCTCAGTAGCAGAGCAGTCACAGGCAGGCACTGTTCTAGTTGATTAAAGCCACAGTTTACATCTACACTGTTTCGCGTGAATTGATGGTCGCATTAATTTACTCGACTACAACATCACTATGGAATCTGCCCTCAAACCTGACCGACTGGAACGTGACCCACAGGCCGCGGAGGCAAAAGCGATTTTTTCGCATTGGCTCCGCTGTTTCGAGGCCTACCTCGCCGCTTCCTCCTCGCCTTCTGTCTCCGACGATCAGAAGCTGAGCCTCCTCCATGCCCGGGTGATCCATCGAATCTCTGTACAACACGAGGAAGCTTCCACTTATGCAGATGCCCTCGCGATGCTGAAGCGCCTATACGCAAGACCCATGAATGAGGTGTACGCGCAGCATCTCCTCACCACTCGCCGCCAACGCCCCGGGGAATCGCTGGAGGAGGACCTACGCGACCTCAAAGTCCTTGCGCAAAGTTGCATCTACCAGGCCATTATGGCCACTCAACATATGGACCTCGCAGTCCGGGACGCCTACGCGGCTGGAATCGGATCCAACTACGTGAGACAGCGCCTACTCAGGAAGGGTGCCCTGGACCTGGAAGAGACGGTAAAGCTAGCCTCCTCCCTAGAAGGAGCGTTTTAAAGCTTCATCGCCTTCCCGTCTGATCACGCGACCCCCTCGTGGACCCCCGACCAAAGAGTCCCCCGGGCCTGTGCCACGCGACTGCCCGCCCAACACGGTGGGCTACCCTGCTATTCTGCGGCCAGCATCAGCACCTCAGGCAGTGCTGCCCGGCCCGGAACGCAAACTGCAGCGGCTGCGGAAAAAAAGGAAATTTTGCCGAGGTTTGCCTGGCCAGGTCCAAACCCTCAAAATTGCAGGCTCGACCCTCAAACTCACAGGCCCACAGATCCCGCAGTATAGCAGCTTGCCTGCCAGCTCCGCCCCCGGACGCATCATCGACCTTGTGCTGTCCGTGGGGGCAGCCATCTCCAAGCCCGCACAACATGTGGGACTCACGGGAGCCGCCACCTTGGCCATCCTCGCCCATGCGGCCTGCCACGGGCGACCGACAGGGGCAGCCATCTTGGTACCACCCCAGTATCTCTGACCAGGCCGGCTACCCGCAACTCAGCGCGGTCACCCTGGACCAGTCACGACCCAAACACTTCCGGAGCTCCATGATGACCATCTGCCAGAGATCAACAGGGCACATTGCTCTGACCGAAGCCCAAGGCTTGGGGGGGGGGGGGGGGGGGGGGGGGGGGGGGGGGGGGGGGGGGCAAGCAAAGGGCAATAATTGCCAAGTTACATCGTTATCAGGATGGGGAGAAGATCCTGCAAGGCAGACGCAGGTGAGCAGTTGGGAAGGACATGGAATACGAGTGCACCAGGACATTGGAGCAGACCTGGCAAAGTGCAGGGCCGAGTTCTACCAGCTGGAATTGGCCCTGTACAAGAGCAGAGTGCAATTTGGAATGCTGTTCCCAGCCAGGCTCTGGGCCATGTTCCAAAATAAGGAGCATTATTTCAACATCGCCGCAGAGGTGGACAGGTTCGTATGGACAAACTGCCTGGACAACTGGCAGACAAGACAGCGTTGAGGATGAAGCAGAGGAGGAAAAAGAGAAAAAGAATGAGATGGACTGATACTATGTCTGTGCGGGACAGTACTGCCTCACTTTGAACAGAACTGTCAGACCCCAGGGAAGGGCGAGGGCAGCGGAACGCAGAAGAGGGTGAAGAGGAGACAGAGGGAACAGCTATCTAGTGGGTATAGGAAAGGTCAGCCCCGAGAAGGGGGGGGGGGGGGGGGGGGCACCACACTAACAGGGAAAGATAACGCGAGGAAGCATGATAGCAAGTGTGCCGAGGCGTGGAGCGTCTGGCGCACGGGGGACCACAGGGGCAGGAATGGGAATGTAAGGGGGGAGATATGGAAGGGGGACATGGGGAGGGGGATAGCAGGGGTGGACAGAGAGGGGAAGGGAAACAAAAGGGAAATACAAGAGTGAACGGTGTCAGGGAGGCCCGGCCAACCCCACCCACATGTTCTGGGCCTGACCCAGGCTTGTCGGGTTCGGGACAGTCTTCTTCGAGGCGATGTCCAAGGTTGTGGGGGTAGTGGAGTAACGGCATTTCCCGCGTCCTACCTTTGGACCCCACATATTCTTCGCCTGCCACGGATCATGCGCACCTCTCTTGCCACTAATTTCTCCTTCCCTCTGATTCCACGATCTGGAATGGCTACTTACAGTACCAAATACTTGGGCAATCTTTGCCCCACACCCCACTGTTTCATTGTGGGACGAAAAATGTGTTCAGTGACTCAGGTCACAACTTATCCTCTTTTTCACTCTCCTACAGAGGTCCCTTTGGGTTGACCCCACATGCTAATTACGCTAAGCAACCCTATGGTGAATGCTGCTGTGAAGGATTCGGGCTGCCCTACATTTTGTTCCCCCTGCCCTCCTCAGGTCAGACCTCTGTTCCTGGGGTGAAACTGTATTCAGCTGGCCGCCCTGAAGTTCGGCTGGTTAAGCCAGACCTCAACCGGTATACGGTTGGGTTAAGGGGGTGGTTGAATACAGGTTCCGACCACTCCACGTCTCAGCCAAGAGAAAGCTGTGTTGGGTTTGAACCTGTTTAGATGAATTGCAGAAAGTGGTTGAGGGGGGGGGGGGGGGGGGGGGGGGGGGGGGCACGGATGGTGACAGTATGGCAGAATGAACGCAGCCATGCGATAATAACAGAAACTATGCTTGGTCCACCAGGACACCCAGAGACAGCAAGCCCAGGATGTTACCCGGCAGATGCAGAAGGCACAGCCAGAACTTGGTGGGATGATCCCTGGGATTGGGGCTCTGACCTTCGGAGACACCCCATTGTTCCACTCCGTTGATCCTGTTTACATTGATCTACCTCATCATCCTCACGGTTCAATTCTGTAGGTGGACAGCAGAGATCACGGAGCGCCAGGACATGGGACCCATGGAGGAGGGGGCTGTCAGTAAATTTGCTGATGACACCAAGATTGGTGGAGTAGTGGATGTGGTGGAGGGCTGTTGTCGGCTGCAAAGAGACATTGATAGGATGCAGAGCTGGGCCGAAAAATGGCAGATGGAGTTTAACCCTGATAAGTGCGAGGTGATTCATTTTGGTAGAAAAAATTTGAATGTGGATTACAGGGTCAATGGCAGGGTTCTGAGGAATGTGGAGGAACAGAGAGATCTTGGGGTTCATGTCCACAGATCTCTGAAGGTTGCCACTCAAGTGGATAGAGCCGTGAAGAAGGTGTGTTAGCGTTTATTAACAGGGGGCTTGTGTTTATAGAACAGTACAGCACAGAACAGGCCCTTCGGCCCTCGATATTGTGCCGAGCAATGATCACCCTACTCAAACCCACGTATCCACCCTATACCCGTAACCCAACAACTCCCCCCCTTAACCTTACTATTAGGACACTACGGGCAATTTAGCATGGCCAATCCACCTAACCCGCACATCTTTGGACTGTGGGAGGAAACCGGAGCACCCGGAGGAAACCCACGCACACACGGGGAGGACGTGCAGACTCCACACAGACAGTGACCCAGCCGGGAATCGAACCTGGGACCCTGGAGCTGTGAAGAATTTATGCTAACCACCATGCTACCCTGCTGCCCCAAAGTTTAAGAGCTGTGAGGTTATGCTGCAACTATATATGACCCTGGTGAGACCACATTTGGAGTATTGTGTGCAGTTCTGGTCACCTCACTATAGGAAGGATGTGGAAGCATTGGAAAGGGTGCAAAGGAGATTTACCAGGATACTGCCTGGTTTGGAGGGTAGGTCTTATGAGGAAAGGTTGAGGGAGCTAGGGCTTTTCTCTTTGGAGCGGAGGAGGATGAGAGGTGACTTAATAGAAGTTTATATGGCTGATGAGGGGGATAGATAGAGTGGACGTTCAGAGACTATTTCCTCGGGTGGATGTAGCTATTACAAGGGGGCATAACTATAAGGTTCGGGCTGGGAGATATAGGAGGGATGTCCGAGGTAGGTTCTTTACTCAGAGAGTGGTTAGGGTGTGGAATGGACTGCCTGCTGTGATAGTGGAGTCGGACACTTTAGGAACTAAGTGGTTATTGGATAGGCACATGGAGCACACCAGAATGACAGGGAGTGGGATAGCTTGACCTTGGTTTAGGACAAAGCTCGGCACAACATCGAGGGCCGAAGAGCCTGTTCTCTTCTGTACTGTTCAATGTTCTATGATTTTGTCCCACCTCTGCATTAGATTGCCAATTGTATCTTACAGTAAGGACACTTCCATTTCTCTAACCGTATTAGGTCCATTATGGGATGTATATTTACATTGTCATTGTTATTCGTGTATTCTGTACTAGCGAGTTGTACATGTAAAGTTCGGTCCTACCTGATGGACAGGTGACTGGAGATGCAGGGCAGGTATTGGTCCGAGTGTGTGATCCACCACGTGTCGCCTTAAGGATCAGGGGGTGGGGATCTGTGGACTTATGAAATGGCCGCCCGCAAAGACATAATAATATAATAATCGCTTATTGTCACAAGTAGGCTTAAATGAAGTTACTGTGAAAAGCCCCTTGTCGCCACATTCCGGCACCTGTTCGGGGAGGCTGGCACAGGAATTGAATGCAATTGTTCTGCATTACAAGCCAACTGTTTAGCCCTCTGTGCCAAACAAGCCCCTCATTGGGCACCACATGGATACGGATGGGCTGCAGCTTGCAAATGTTCAAAGGCTGCAGGCCAGATGGTGCCTCGGGGCATAGTGGTTGAATGCAGGCGTGGGCCATTCGCAGGAGTGGGTCGAGAGGGGTGTTGGGGGTGGGTGTCCACACATGTGTCATGGTGATGCGCAATTAAGCAGGGTCTCACTTGCTCGACTGCCGCAATGGCACGATGACCAATGAATGCTAATGATGTGTGGCAGCATCATAATAAGGAAAGCAATGCAGGAGCTCAAATCAGGGAATACGGGCTGTTCAAAAATGGGCCCACTTGGCTGTGAGTTTCATCTCTTTCTCACTGTATGGAAGTGTTGGATCCTTGCAAGTGGACCTATGCCCCAGACCCCAGCTTATGGAAATCATTCTGTTACTCACTCAGTGCGTGAAACTAACAATTCGCTTCCTTTCTGTGTCTAACATGAGTAATAAAAAACAATGCTTTCAGACTCCAATTCTGCAGGGAATTTTGGCAGATAATTCCCGAAAAGCATCTGTTTGCAATTGCGACCCTGTTTCTCACATCTGCTCGACAAGAGTGGCCCTGATTCAGAAGCTCATTTACCATTCAAGTAAATGCAGGGAGGTGAAATGTGAGGAGGATGCAAGGAGGCTGCAAAAAGGATTTGTACGAGTTTGGTGAGATGTGAAAATGTCCACTTTGGTAGGAAAAATAGAAGGTGGAATATTTTTTGATAGCGAATGGGAAATGTTGCTATGCAGAACGACTTGGATGTCCTTGTACACAAATCACAGAATGATAATGTGTTGGTATAGCAAGACATTAGGAAAGCAATTAATAGATTAGCTTTTATTACAGAGGGATTAAAGTGTAAGAGTTTAGTCTCACTGCAATTGTATAATGCTTTTGTGAGGTCACATCTGGGCCAGGAGTTTAGTCCCTTCCGCATGGCGGGATACCACAGTCCCATCAAAGTAAACGGTAATTTCAATGATCTGATACATCCACTGTGGGGGAGACATGCAACGGTCAGACTTTAAAATCCTGGCCGTGGAGTTCAGTATACAGTGTTAGTCTTCTTACTCAAGGAAGGACATACTTGCCTTAGAGGGAGTGCAACAAAGATTGACGGATTCCTGGGATGAGGGCATTATTCTATGAAGCAAGATTGAGCAGGTTTGGCTTCTGCTCCATGGAGTTCCCTGCTCAAAGCTCACACGTAGGGCAGGATTTTCTACGTGTAGTGGTGGAGGCAGCTCATCATTGGCTGTGGGCATGGTCTTCCAGTCTCGCCAATCTCCCTGTGGCTCACCTGTCCCCTTCGGCAGGACCGGAAGATGGCTTAAAAATCCCATCCGTAGGTTATAATTTCATTGCTTCTTACAGTACATCTCATCAAGGAGACCCATCTGTCCACTTTGAAGTTGGCTGTGATTCTCAACAGGGGCACCCGGAAACTCACTGCAGATTGATGCTTAGCTAATTCCCAATCATCTTGCAGTACGGAGACAGAATCACAAATAAAGTGCTGAAAAGTTGTTTGGCTTAAGGTCAAGAATATATAGTCAGCATGAGGTTATTAAACGTTGCTGTTTATATCTGATAGCTGGGGTTGACAATTAGTGGGGTTGGCAACCAAAAGTGGTGTCACTCTTACCCAAGTTCAAAAGTCAAGGTTCAAGTTGGATGTTAGACACTTAAATACATAATTGAGGCTGTCACTATAGGGAAGGAAGAGTCCAGCCATGATCTGATTGACTGGCGGGGCAGACTCGAAGGGCTGAATTGCCTACTTCAGCTCCTAATTCCTTTATTCTGAAAGCGTGCTGCATTGTCAGAGGTATCATTTCTTTGATGTGATGTTAACCCCAGATTATTCTTCCTCGGACATATAAAAATCCGAAAACATAATTTGAAGAAGCTCAAAGGAGGCCTCCTCATATTCCTGGCCAACGCCTATTCCTCAAATAATGGATGCGAGATTTGACCTCTTCAGAGGCGGGTAAAAGCTTTTTAAATGTGCTTATGGTGGAGTTTATTCTGGATCCACTGAATGGACAGAAAGAAAAATGAGTGGGTTAGATCAAGGGAAGAAAATCAGGATTGAAAGTGTTGCTAAGTGCAGTTTGAGAGAGAAAGATAGCCAAGTACGGACTTTGGAAACAAAGACACAACAGATTTGTCCTGGCAACAATTGAAAGGAAAAATTGAAAGCGAAAACAAAAGAGGACGAAGAAAAATCGGATGTGTGGACGACATTGAGACATGGACTGAGGGAAGCTTGAAAAGCCACAGAAGAAGAAAAATGATGCCATAGGCCCCAAGAAGTCTGGTGAAAACAAACAAATGAATGTCAGTGCAAGTACTGCTTTCCATTATCTCACGGTGGACCTATCGCAATGCTGTTTGAGGGACCTTTCTGTATATAAACAGGTTGTGTTTCCTACATTATAACTGTAAGGGGCTTTGGGTCTTGAGGAAATATACTAATGTGGAAACACATTAACGTACATTTGTCCTTTCTGAGGTCCCAAAGTTGTTCATTTTTCTGCAGCCAGTTATCCTCCTTCAATAAATTTGGTCTGCTTCCTGTGATTATTTTGTTGTTGTTCTACCAATTTTCTCCACTGAGTCTTTTCCCCAGTTGGGCACCTGACTGACGTTGGTTCAGAGATATAGTTAGACGACTGACAGTCAACGGCAGCTACCAAGTCACCATGGGTAAATGTTAATGGTGAGCATCGTCAGGTTCTGCCCATAGCTGATGCCTGTTCAAACGTACCCTTTCAACAGGGGCCACTGGCAGGGCTGGATCCGAGCACACGCCATTCATGTTGAAACGGTTCTACAGAATTACTAGGGTAGGGTTGCCCACCCTAGAGGTCCACTTCTATTGCCCTCCTGTAGCACCTGACTGCAGAGGGTGAGGAAAAGTCAATGCAAGAATTAGCCCCACATTAAATTCAAATAGGATGTGATTAAAGCAGAGGCTTTCACTGTATCGAACTGTGAGTTATCACCAAAGCTGTCTGCAGATCTTTCCACTTCTCGCCCCATGAACGTACATTAGAAATTCTCCTCTTACACCTTCACTTTTTATTCATCAAATAGAGTTATTTATAACGCAGGGGCTTGATCAGTTTCTGTTGTTGGCTGAGGGGGATTGGGAGGAGTGCAAACAGAGCAAGTCAGTGCCCTCTTTGCATTTCAATGAGAGTCGATCGTTACATTGGCAAACTGAGCTGTGCCTCAGGGTCGTCTGTCTGCATACCTTCCTATGTCCCCAGAGTACCAATGGAACTGATCACACTGTCTTGCATTAACCAGCACGATGTGATGTCCAGGCAGACACACAGTGATTTGAATTGTTTGTCAGAATATTCCACTTTATTTGACAAACTTTGAATGTAAGGATTACCTATAACAGTGAATCAGGGAATGATCAAGTAGGGTTTATGTCAAGAGCCAGATATAGAGCTAGATATAAAAGAGAAAGAACCGAAGTACTTGGATGAATATATCAGTGCTCACATCCTCAAGATACCCCAGGGCACCTCACTGCACTGGTGTAAAATAGGGACATGCAGCAGCCAATTTATGCACAGCAAGCTCCCACAAAAGGCAATGTTATAAATGACCAGATCATTGGATGTTGGATGAACATTGACACTGGAGAAACGTCCCCCATGGCCACCACCACTCTTCTCTGAATACAGCCATGGGACCTTTCACTGTCAGCTGAGAGGGCAGCCAGAGCCTCAGTTCAACGATTTAGCCAAAAAAGGGCACCTATGCAATGCAGCACTCCCTTGGTACTAGTGTCAGTCTAAATTATAGCACAATGGTTAGCACAGTTGTTGCTTCACAGCTCCAGGATCCCAGGTTTGATTCCCGGCTTGGGTCACTGTTTGTGCAGAGTCTGCACATTCTCCCTGTGTCTGCATGGGTTTCCTCCGGATGCTCCGGTTTCCTCCTACAAGTCCTGAAAGACATGCTTTTAGGTAATTTGAACATTCTGAATTCTCCCTCTGTGTACCCGAACAGGCGCCGGAATGTGGCAACTAGGGGCTTTTCACAGTAACCTCATTGCAGTAAGCTTACTTGTGACAATAATAAAGGTTATTACTATTATTAGTTTGTGCTCAGGTGTCAGGATGAGCTTGAACCACAACCATTTGACTGGTGAGTGCTACCACTGAGCTAAAGGCATCAAAAGCAAAGACATAATGTGGTGGGCAGAGGCACAGGCATTGACTGTGTTGGAGAAAGTGAGTTGTGGTTTCGAGAGACTCACTCTCAACAGCTGCTTGAAAAACTTTGAATATTGAAAAAAATGGCACTGCCAATTTTTTTGCTTGGCGAGAAAGATTAAATTAAGGGATATCCGCAATCTTGCTGCTGAATTGTCTCTTACTATACCATTCTTCCACAACACAACACGTTTCTGCAATATAGGGGGTGATTTTCTGAGCCCCGCGCCGGGCCTGAGAATCGCAGCAACCACGCCACGACACCCCAACACTAGTGCACAATTCTCCGAGATGCAGAGAATCGGCGCCATTTGCGGTGGCGTGTTTGGCACGGCGCTGGCTGAGGGCCGCCAATTTTCCGGCCCGGATGGGCCGAGTGGCCGCGCAGATCCGACAGAGTCCCGCCGGCAATGTTCACCCCTGGTCGCTGTCGGCGGGAACTCTATGCGAGCGGTCGGGTGGGCGGGGGGGGTGGAGGGGTGGCTCCTTCACCGGGAGGGGCCTCCGATGGGGTCTGGCCCACGATCGGTGTCATAATATACACCTATGTATATAATGGAGTGCAGACAGGCAGTGATTGACACACAGGATGATGAGTAAGCACACAGAACAGAGCAGCCAATCACTAGATAGGACACTACCACTATAAAGCCAGAGGGCACTAGGTTTCCCGCTCTCTCTGGACCCAGCAACTGAGACAGTCAGTGTCCATGAGCTAGCGGTAGCTAGTAAGTCTGGTCAGGCTAGTACTCGGTCTCCAGTCAATTCAGTATAGTGTCAACCCACACCCCCGTACCAGCCTCCCCAGACAGGCGCCGGAATGTGGCGACTAGGGGCTTTTCACAGTAACTTAATTGAAGCCTACTCGTGACAATAAGTGATTTTCATTTCATTTCATTTTCATGTTAGTTAATACGTTAAATAAAATCGTGTTGGATCTTATCCAGTGTTGGAGGTCTGTCTCTCGCTACACTGCACCAAGTGCAGTCCACGTCAACCCAACCTGCCGAACACATCAATCGGGGCCCTCCAATTAGCGGGCCGGCCTCTCCCCACCCAGGCCTACTTTCTGGCGCTGCCGGCCCCTGAACACCGACGCCATGTTGAGTCGGGGCCAGCGCGCTAAAGAAGTCCCCAGTGCATGCGCAGGTTGGCGCGGCCCAACTGCGCATGCGCGGGTTGGCGCGGCGCCCATTTGGCACCAGGAAAGGAGGCTGGAGCGGCATGAACCGCTCCAGCACCATGCTAGCCCCCTGTAGGGTCCAGAATTGGTCGTACCCGGGCCTAGTTCTCGCCGTCGTGAAACGCGAACACTTGGGTTCCATATTGGAGAATCGCCCCCATCATGTTTGGTGCCACCAGAGGGAGCTCCAACCATTAGTCACAGTGAGGCCTTTACTGGACTCTGAGAGCCACTGGATGGAGAACGCTGGTATTACAGCACAATATTCAATATAGATATACCTGAGCCTTTTTATTCTTAAAACGCCAACATCATATTCTAAAGGAAAAGAATGCTTAACAGCACGAGAGTAGGTTAGAACTGGTAAAACAATCTCTGCAGCAATGCCCCATTTACCAAGGCAGTGCTTTTCACATTAACTTCATTGCAGTGTTAATGGAAGCTTACTTGTCACAATAAAGATTATTATTATTATAGAAAGCCCTATACGCATTCCTTGCACTCCTCTGTCCTACCATTGGAGCCTTGAGCAAAGAGTGCTTCGGTCTGCCAGGAATCCATGATCATGTCAGGGCAACACATTTACACAGTGGTTCACACTGCTGTCTCAACTTCAGGGATCCAGGTTCAGTTCCGGCCTTGGGTCACTGTCTGTGCGGGGTCTGCACGTTTTCCCTACGTCTGCGTGGTTTTCCACTGGGTACTCGAGTTTCCTCCCACAGTCCAAAAATGTGGAGGTTAGATGGATTGGCCATGTTAAATTGCCCCTTAGTGTGCAGGTTAGGTGGGGTTATGGGGAAAGTCGGTGCAGACCCAATGGGCCAAATGGCCTCCTTTTGCACTGTAGGAATTCTAGATCACATACTAGAAGTAAAAATGGTTAATCTAAAACACCGGGCAGCCTGGTAGCACAAGTGGATAGCACTGTGGCTTCACAGCGCCAGGGTCGCAGGTTCGATTCCCCGCTGGGTCGCAGGTTTGATTCCCCGCTGGGTCACTGTCTGTGCGGAGTCTGCACGTTCTCCCTGTGTCTGCGTGGGTTTCCTCCAGGTGCTCCGGTTTCCTCCCACAGTCCAAAGACGTGTAGGTTAGGCAGACTGGCCATGACAAATTGCCCTTTGTGTCCAAAAAGGTTAGCAAAGGTTGTTGGGTTACGGGGATGGGTTGGATGTAGGTGTGTCGGTGCAGACTCGATGGGCCGAATGGCCTCCTTCTGCACTGTATGTATTACCATTACTGATTCACTGCCCCCTGCTGGGAAAAATAAGTCTGTAAGGTCATAAAGTGCCTTCCAAGGAATCCCAAAGCACTTCACAGTCAATGAGGCACTTTTGAAATCAAGTCACTATTGTGATGCTGAAAAATGTTCAGCTAATCTGCACAGAGCAAGTTCCCAGAAACATTAGCCAAACAGCTAATCGGGTTTAGTGATATTTTGTCTGTGTTGGTTGGGGATAAATATTGGCCTGGACAACTAGCTGAGATATTCCTATTTGAAATAATGCCATGGATGTGGTTGCATTGGAAAGGGTGCAAAGGAGATTTACCAGGATGCTGCCTGGTTTGCAGGATAGGTCTTATGAGGAAAGGTTGAGGGAGCTAGGGCTTTTCTCTTTGGAGCGGAGGAGGATGAGAGGCGACTTAATAGAGGTTTATAAGATGATGAGCGGGATAGATAAGAGGCTATTTCCTTGGGTGGATGTAGCTGTTACAAGGGGGCATAACTATAAGATTCAGGGTGGGAGATATAGGAGGGATGTCCGAGGTAGGTTCTTTACTCAGAGAGTGGTTACAGTGTGGGATGGACTGACTGCTGTGATAGTGGAGTCGGACACTTTAGGAACTTTCAAGCGGTTATTGGATAGGCACATGGAGCACACCAGAATGACAGGGAGTGGGATAGCTTGACCTTTGATTCGGACATTGCGTGGCACAACATCGAGGGCCGAAGGGCCTGTTCTGTACTTTACTGTTCTATGTTCTATGGGGTTTTTGACACTTAAAAAAAAATTAATTTACGGGATGTGGGCATCGCTGGTTAGAACAGCATTTGGATGTTTTCGAGAGGGTGCAGAGGAGGTTCACCAGGATGTTGCCTGGTATGGAGGGTGCTAGCTATGAAGAAAGGTTGAGTAGATTAGGATTGTTTTCGTTGGAAAGACGGAGGTTGAGGGGGGACCTGATTGAGGTCTACAAAATTATGAGAGGTCTGGACAGGGTGGATAGCAACAAGCTTTTTCCAAGAGTGGGGGTGTCAGTTACAAGGGGTCACGATGTCAAGGTGAGAGGGGAAAGTTTAAGGGATATGTGCGTGGAAAGTTTTTTACGAAGAGGGTGGTGGGTGCCTGGAACGCTTTACCAGCGGAGGTGGTAGAGGCGGGCACGATAGCATCATTTAAGAGGGATCTAGACAGGTATATGAACGGGCAGGAACAGAGGGAAGTAGACCTTGGAAAATAGGAGACAGGTCTAGATAAAGGATCTGGATCGGCACAGGCTGGGAGGGCCGAAGGGCCTGTTCCTGTGCTGTAATTTTCTTTGTTCTTTGTTTTGTTCTATTCCTCGTTGCCCTTCAGAAGGTGGTGGTGAGCTGCCTTCTTGAATCGCTGCAGACCCTGAGGTGTACATAAACCCAATGTGCTATTAGAGAGGGAATTCCAGGATGTTGCCCCAGCGGAATGAAGGAGCGACGATATATTTCCAAGTCAGGATGGTGAGTGACTTGGAGGGGAACCTCCTGGTGGTGAGGTTCCCAGGTATCTGCTGCTCTTGTCCTTCTAGATGATCATGGGTTTGGAAGGTGCTGCCTAAGGAACCTTGACGAGTTCCTGCAGTGCATCTTTAATAATAATAATAATAATCTTTATTATTGTCACAAGTAGGCTTACATTAACACTGCAATGAAGTTACTGAGAAAAATCCCTAGTCGCCACATTCCGGCACCTGTTCGGGTACACTGAGGGAGAATTCAGAATGTCCAATTCACCTAACAGCACGTCTTGCGGGACGTGTGGGAGGAAACTGGTACACCTGGAGGAAACCCACGCATGCACAGGGAGAACGTGCAGACTCCGCAAAGACAGTCTTGATGTCGCGAGGAATTAAGTGCTATGGGGAGAATGCTGGTAGGTGGAGTTGAAATGCCCATCAACCATGATTGAATGGCGGAGTGGACTCGATGGGCCGAATGGCCTTACTTCCACTCCTATGTCTTATGGTCTTATGGTCTTATGGACAGTGACCCAAGCCAGAATCGAACCTGGGACTCTGGCGCTGTGAACTAACAGTGCTAACCATTGGGCTACCATGCCACCCACTTTGTAGCTGGTACACACGGCTGCCATTATTCGTCGGTGGTGGAGGGTTTGAATGTTTGTGGAAGGAGGAGCCATAAAGCGGGCTGCTTTGTCCTGGATGGGGTCGAGCAAGTGGAGAGTATCCCAATCCACTCCTGACTTGTAGGATATTGACTGTGGGGGATTCAGCGATGGTAATGCCATTAAATGTCATGGGGCGATGGTTAGATCCTCTCTTGTAGGAGATGATCACTGCCTGGCACTTGTGCAGTGCGAATGTAACTTGCCACTTGTCAGCCCAAGCCTGGATATTGACCAGGTCTTGCTGCATTTGGACATGGACTGCTTCATTATCTGAGGAGTCACGAACAGTGCTGAACATTGTGCAGTCATATGTGTGACCTCCCCACTTCTGATCTTACGATAGAAGGGAAGCAATTGAGGAAGCCGTTGAAGATGGTTAGGTCGAGGACTGAGGAACTCCTGCAGTGATGTCCTGGAGCTGAGATGATTGACTTCCAACCCCCAGGTCCATCTTCCTTTGTGCTCGGTATGACTCCAGCCGGTAGAGAGTTTTCCCCGATTCCCCATTGCTCCAGTTTTGCTACGGCTCTTTGATGCCATACTTGGTCAAATGCTGTCTTGATGTCAAGGGCAGTCACTCTCACCTCACCTCTGGCATTCAGCTCTTTTGTTCATGTTTGAACCAAGCTTTCAATGAGGTCAGGACTGAGTGACCCTGGTGGAACTCAACTGAGCAGCCATGAGCAGGGTATTGCTGAGTCATTATGATAGCAGGGTTGATGACTCCTTCCATCAATTTGCTGATGATGGAGAGTAAACTGACAAGGCGGTAATTGGCTGGGTTGGATTTGTTCTGTTTCTTGTGTACAGGCCACACCGAGGCAATTTTCCACATTGCCAGTAGATGCCAGTGTTGTAGCTGTACTGGAACAGCTTGGCTAGTTCTGGAGTACAAGTCTTCAGCACTATTGTCGGGATATTGTCAGGGCCAATAGCCTTTGCATATCCAGTGCCTTCAGCTGTTTCTTGATATCACATGGATATCACATGGAGTGATTGTATTGGTTGAAGAATGACATCTGTGATGCTGGACCTCTGGAGGAGACCGACATAGATCATCCACTCGGCACTTCTGGCTGCAGATTGTTGCTAATACTTCAGGCTTGTCTTTTGCACAGACATGCTGGGCTCCTCCATTATTGAGGAAGGGGATATTTGTGGAACCTCTTACTCCAGTGAGTTCTTTAATTGTCTACCACCATTCACGGCTAGATGTGGCAGGACTGCAGAGCTTAGATCTGATGCATTCATTGTAGAATTGCTTAGCTCTGCCTATTATTCGCTGCTTATGCTGTTTACACCCAAGTAGTCCTGTGTTGTAGCTTCACCATTTGACACCTTATTTTTAGGTATGCCTGGTGTTGCTCCTGGCATGCCCTCCTGAACTTTTCATTGAACAAGGGTTGATGAGCTAGTTTCCAGGGAGCTGTCTCAGAGAGTGGAGCATAAAGCAGTGGATATAAAGTAACTTACTTCAGGGATTCACAGCCCAGTGTCCAGGGAGCGGTCTTGGACAGCGAAGCATCGGGAAGTAAGTATAAAGTAACTTACCTCGGTGATCTGAGGCCTAATCTCAAGGGAGTGGATTTAGAGAGGCGAAGTATTGGAGCTGCAAGTATAAAGTAATTTACCTCAGGGATTTGCGACCTCGTCTCCAAGGGAGGGCAGTCAGATGGGCGGAGAAGTGGAGCTGTGAGTATAAACTAACTTACCTCAGATTTGTGGACTGGTCTCCGAGGAGTGGATATGGAGGGCGGAACATCGGAGCTGTGAGTATAAAGTAACTTAAATTGGGGTTTTGCAGCCTAGTCTCCAGGGACTGGACTCGGAGAGGCGGAGTATTGGAGCTATAGGTATAAAGTAACTTACCTCGGGGATTTGCGGCCTAGTTCCAGGCAGTGGACTTGGAGGAGATGAGTATCAGAGCTATGAGTATAAAGTAACTTACCTCAAGGATATGTGGCCTGGTCTCCAGGGAGTGGACCCGGATGTGCGGAATATCAGAGCTGTGAGTATAAAGTAACTTACCTTGGGGATTTGTGGCCTAGTCTCCAGGGAATGGATTTGGAAGAGAAGATTTTCGGAGCTGTTAGTATAAAGTAACTTACCTCAGGGATTTGTGGCTTAGTCTTCAGGGAGTGGACTTGGAGGAGAGGAGTATTGGAGCTGTGAGTATCAAGTAACTTACCTCGGGGATTCGCGGGCTCATCTCCAGGGAGCGGACTCGGAGTGCCGGAGTATCGGAGCTGTGTCAAGGAACTTACCTCAGGGATTTGTGGCCTAGTCTCTAGGAAGCGGACTCGGAGGGCCAGAGTATCGGAGCTGAGAGTATAAAGTAATTTACCTTGGGATTTGAGGTCCAGTCTTGAGGAAGCGGACCCGGAGGGCCGGCACTGGCCGGCTGACAGCCTTCAGACAGTCGCCCTCCGGGCCCGAATCCTCCACCACACTGAGTGCGGCGGGCGACACAGGCCCATCGACCAACTCAGGGGCTGCCTTAATCCCGCCACCGGTATCATCGACAGGGGGAATCTCCTCCAGCTCCTCCCGGTTCCCGAGCCAGTGGGAGGTCATGGTGCAGATGCCTGCTGCGCCCCCGCCACCTGGTCACCGGAAGGCCCCGAAAATAACTCCGGAAACAGGTCTGGGATGGTGGCAGTGGTGCCCAAAGACAGCGGTGGGACGGAGGGTCTTCTAAACTATAACCCGCTAAGAACCGAAGAAGCAGGGATGATCTCTGACCCCCTCCCCTGAGAAATTGAACAAGCTAAATTGTACTGGGTGGAACGTGCCCCTGAGGGTCCCATCCGACCCCGAAGCACTCTGCTCGGGGGACAGTGGCAGCTGCTGGGATTTCCTCACTATCACTCTTTTCTTTCGGGGACTGGGCACGACATCTATGGAAAAGAACCTGGATTGATGCCGTTTGCGGGGGAGAGGGTCACACTCCGGGGAGACCTCTATCTCTCTGGAGGCCTCTCCAGGCTGACTCCTTGTCCCTCAATGCTTCTCTCCAGAATTTGTGGCTGGGACAGAGCACCCTCTGGTTCGAGGTCGCGCACCTCACTACCGCCACCCACAGAGGCCTGTGCAGAAGTGTCACTGGGCCCGGCATCCAATGACAAAATGTCACCGGCGGAGGGTGTTGCTGGGTGATGGCGTGGTGAGGCGTAATGGCTGCACTCGAGTCAGTAGTCAGGGGCACTGGGTCAGTCAGGATCAAAGGGTCAGAAGGATCCAAACCTGACCGCCGGTGAATCGCCTGCTGGTCTTCCTCTCAGCCTTCCGGCTACGCGGGTGTCCCCTCACCTCCACGCCAGTGGAAGGAGAGAGGGCGGCGGCACCATCAGCGGCAGTGTTAGAGGTGGGGCAATTTTTTCTAATATGTCCCACCTCCTTGCAAGCGTGGCACCGCACGCCACCTGCGGACCAGAAGATGCGGTAGGTTTTGTCCCCGAAAGGGATCTCAAAAGTTCCTTCCAGGCAAACAAAGACCTGGCACCGGAATGAGAAAATATACTTGAAGGTGGGATCTTTGAGCCGAGCGGGAGCGGTATGACCCCTGACCGTACCTCCCCCAGTTGATGGAGGTGGGTGAGGAGTTCCATGGGAATAAAAGGAGGGACATTGGAGAGAATAACTCTCTCGGCAATGGCCTCCAGTGGGTCCACCGCCAGGTAGATCCCGCACACCGTGAGCCCTTTTTCCAGGGCGAGGTGGACCGCCCGCTCAGCTCTCAAAAAGAAGGCAGCTTTGCCATACACCTCCGAGGCTGCAACTATGGCCAAAGGGCCAACCACCTCGGCCAAAGCACAGACACAGGCCTCGACTGACATGGTGCGGTGCGCGTAGCACTTCGCTCCACGTTTTTGGGTCATGAGGCGAAACGGTGACCTAACCCCAGGAACAGTTGGGGGGGGGGGGGGGGGAAGGCACAGGAGGATGAGGCACAGCTGCACAACTGCCCACGCCCCGCCTCAAGTTGCCTGTCTCTGCACTTAGAAGCTGTTCATTTATTAACATCTTTCAGTTTTGATGAAAAGTCTTCAACCTGATAACTCTGTTGCTCCTGCCTACATATGCTGCCGGAGTTGCTGAATATATCCATTGTTTCCTGTTTATCTCTTTAACTGTGTATGTTTCAAGCCCTTACTGTGTGTTTCACAGCGCAACATGTAACGGGTAAGACCCAGACATTAAACTGAGCAGAATTTATAAACCCCAATACAAGCGCAGGGCCTAGTTTTCTGGTAACATATACCTGAGCTTTGTCAGTTTCATATCTATTACATTTTAATATATGGTATTAAACATCCACATACCTTACTTCCTGGATCACCCTGTTCACCCTAAACAAGAAAAAAACAATTCTTGTCAGCTGTAAAATCCCATCAGATCAGCCAATATATACTTTTGTAACCTGTAGCTAATGTCAATTCATTGCCCCGACTGCAAAATAAATAGGGCGAGATTCTCCGCACTCCTGACGGTGCGGAGAATAGCGTGGCTCGTAAAATTTTACGGCCACGCTGTTCCGACGCCCTCCCGCTATTCTCCACCCCCCCCCCCACGCCCAACTCCCGACACGAATCGCCGCCGCCGTTTTTTTACGGCCGGCAGCGATTCACAGCTGATAGATGGGCCGAAGTCCCAGCCCTTTATGGCTGTTTTTACGAACGGCAAACACACCTGGTCTGGCCGTTCGGAAAAACGGCCGTAAACACTCGCATTTTATAACCATGGCACCGATTGGCACGGCAGTACCACGGCCGTGCCAAGGGTGCCATGGGCCCGCGATCGGTGCCCACCGATCGCGGGCAGCGGGCCCGATGCCCGCGCACTATTTGTCCTTCTGCCGCCCCGCAGTATCCATTCGCGGGGCGGCTGAGGGGCATCCCGGCCCACGCATGCGCGGGTTTCGCGCAAATACGCGATGACGTCATCCGCGCATGCGCGGGTTGGAGTCTTCCAATCCGCGCATGCGCGGCTGACGTCATATGACGCGTCAGCTGGCGCTAACTCGGGCAAGCGGGCTTAACGAAATTCGTTAAGCCGTGATGCCGGAGCCTACAGCGTCGGGCTGCTAGCCCCGACCGGGGACCAGAATCGGTTCCCGGTCGGGAAGGGGGGGGGCTGGCGTCAAACCCGCCCGGATTTGATGCCAGCCTTACGATTTCTCCCCATATGGGAGAATCTCGCCCATAGTCTCCCAATAGGGGTGGATACCCTCGCACAGAAAGGGAATCAGACAACAAAGTCTTCGTACGGAGAGACACTTTTATCGAGGCACCCTTATATAGCAAGACCTCACAGTGAAACTTTCATAGAGAACTCAGTCAGAACGATTCTCATAGTGAGAGACCCTCATACAGACCCTCACACAGAGACCCTCATAGAGAGACTCCTACAGAGAGGCCCTCATACAGACCCTCATACACAGAGACCCTCATACAGACCCTCACACAGAGACCCTCATAGAGAGACTCCTACAGAGAGGCCCTCATACAGACCCTCATACACAGAGACCCTCATACAGACCCTCACACAGTGACCCTCATAGAGAGACTCCTACAGAGAGGCCCTCATACAGACCCTCACACAGAGACCCTCATACAGAGAGAACCATATAGAGACTCCTACACAGAGGCCCTCATACAGACCCTCACACAGAGACCCTCATACAGACCCTCATACAGAGACCCTCACACAGAGACCCTCATAGAGAGACTCATACAGAGAGGCCCTCATACAGACCCTCACACAGAGACCCTCATAGAGAGACTCCGACAGAGAGGCCCTCATACAGACCCTCACACAGAGACCCTCATAGAGAGACTCCGACAGAGAGGCCCTCATACAGACCCTCACACAGAGACCCTCATACAGAGACCCTCACACAGAGAGACCCTCATACAGAGAGACCCTCATACAGAGACCCTCATACACAGAGACCCTCATACAGAGACCCTCATACAGAGAGACCCTCATACACAGACCAGCATAAACAGAGACCCTCATACAGAGAGACCCTCATACAGAGACCCTCACACAGACCCTCATACACAGAGACCCTCATACACAGAGACCCTCATACAGAGACCCTCATACAGAGAGACCCTCACACAGAGAGACCCTCATACAGAGAGACCCTCATACAGAGAGCCTCATACAGAGAGACCCTCATACAGAGACCCTCATACAGAGACCCTCATACAGAGAACCCATACAGTGAGACCCTCATACAGGGACCCTCATACAGAGAGACCCTCACACAGAGAGACCCTCATACAGAGAGACCCTCATACACAGAGACCCTCATACAGAGACCCTCATACAGAGAGACCCTCATACACAGAGACCCTCATACATAGAAACCCTCATAGAGACCCTCATACAGAGACCCTCATACAGAGAGACCCTTATACAGAGACCCTCATACACAGAGACCCTCATACAGCGACCCTCATACACAGAGACCCTCATGTCTACTAGGTTTCCAGAGGCCATTCCAATACGTAATATTACAGCGAAACGGATTGTGGAGGAGTTACTCAAATTCTTTACTAGATATGGACTATCCACAGAAATACAATCGGATCAAGGATCGAAATTTACTTCAAAGTTATTCAAAGAACTTATGGATAGCTTAGGAATAAAACAATTTAAATCAACTGTGTATCATCCAGAATTGCAGGGAGCGTTAGAAAGGAGGCATCAGACATTAAATCAATGTTGAGTGTGTATTGTCAAGATTATCCAGAGGATTGGGATAAAGGAATTCCATTCGTATTGTTTGCAGTTAGGGATGCGCCTAATGAGTCTACCAAATTTAGTCCTTTTGAACTAATTTTTGGTCATGAGGTAAGAGGACCACTTAAATTGATTAAGGAAAAATTGGTGGGTGAGAAATCGGAAATTACACTATTGGATTAGATGTGAAATTTTAGGGAACGATTAAATAGAGCAGGTGAATTGGCTAGACAACATTTGAAAGTTGCACAAAATGTGATGAAACGGGTCGCGGACAAGAAATCCAAAGTTCGTCGTTTTGTCAGTGGGGATAAAGTTTTAGTGGCAGGTGAGCCTTTAAAAGCTAGGTTTTGTGGACCGTAGCAGATTGAAAGGAAATTAAGTGAGGTGAATTGTGTGGTAAAAACATCAGATAGAAGGAAGACTCACCGAGTGTGTCATGTGAATATGCTTACAAGGTACTTTGAAAGGGAAGGAGAGAAAAAGGAAGTTTTAATGATTCTAACTCAAAGTGACAAACCAAATCCCGATGACTGTGAATTTGACATACCTCAAATTAAATTGGAAAATGAGGATGTTCTTAAAAATTGGGATGAATTGTTAAGTTACCTTCTATAGGAAAAACAAACTGACCTGAAAGAGTTATTGATATCACATGAGCAAGTTTGTCGAGATAAATTGGAAAGTACAAAAATGGCTATACATGATGTGGATGTGGGAAATGCTGTTCCTATCAAACAACATCCATATAGACTTAATCCTTTAAAACTGGCACAGGTTCACAGAGAGATTGAGAGTGTGCTGAAAAATGGCATAATTGAAGTGGGTTGTAGCCAATGGAGCTCACCCATAGTGATGGTACCTAAACCAGACGGTACTCAACGGTTGTGTGTGAACTATCGAAAGGTGAATGCAGTTACAAGAACGGACTCTTATCCTATCCCACGTTTGAAGGATTGCATTGAGAAAATGGGACAATCTGTTTTTCTTTCCAACTTCCAGACATGGGAAGAACATTTTAAACGTCGTATGGAATTCTTCGATCAACTTCAGGAGGCGGGTTTGGTGATGAACATAGCCGAAGGTGAATTTGGAGAAGCCCGAATCACTTTCCTTGAGGAGTTTCCGATACCCTCACGACGAAGGGAAATAATGCGATTTCTTAGCATGAGTGGATTTGATCGAACCTTTTTGCAAACGTTTTGTGGCGTGATTACTTCACTGATGGACTTGCCAAAGAACTGTCAAAAATTTCAATGGACAGTGGACTTTCAACAGGCATGTGACTGCCTGAAAGCTGTGATAACCGATGCTCCTGTATTGGAGAATTGCAAGGGACTTGCAAATATCTAACTTTAAAGAGAATTGCTGAGGCGTTGTGGAATGGATGGATCGTGCATTGACTTTCTTGTTCAAAGAGACTGTCAATCAAGAAGGATTTCAGTTGGAGGAAGAAGAACGGGAAAGATGGACTTTATTATTATGCCTGTTTGCGTGTGTTTTGTTTTGTAAAAGGAAAAAGTATATTTACTGTGTACATTTCTTAGTGGATGGTGCAAAAGTGAAAAATGAAACCATCTTGAAGTTGATGGTTTATTTTTTTTTCTTGGGGGAGGTGTCATGTGAGAGTACCTTTAAGAAATGATTGTTTAAGCAATGTACCTTAAAGAAATGGAGCAGCTCATATTACTGAAGTGATGTCAGAGGGTGGGGGTAGCTCAGTTGAGCTCACTTCTGTTTTTTTAGTTTCATAGAACATAGAACAGTACAGCACAGAACAGGCCCTTCGGCCCTCGATGTTGTGCCGAGCAATGATCACCCTACTCAAACCCACGTATCCACCCTATACACGTAACCCAACAGCCCCCCCACCCCCTTTCCCTTATTTTTTAGGACCCTACGGGCAATTTAGCGTGGCCAATCCACCTAACCCGCACATCTTTGGACTGTGGGAGGAAACCGGAGCACCCGGAGGAAACCCACGCACACACGGGGAGGACGTGCAGACAGACAGTGACCCAGCCGGGAATCGAACCTGGGACCCTGGAGCTGTGAAGCATTTATGCTAACCACCATGCTACCGTGCTTCAGTTTGAGAGAGCAGCTGAAAAGTGCCTGGTTGGTTTGCTGTGGGTTGTTTGAAAGGAAAAGCCAGTTTTGAGGAAAAGAGCTTGGGTGTGTCTGTGTTTGCAGTGAGCTTGATCTGCGATGATCTCTGCCATGAAACACTATCTCTGAATCATTTGGGTGATTTAAACTCATAATAGTAATGTCTTTAACCTGATTTGTTTCTGTTTAAAGGTGTTAAGTCTTTTGGAGGTTTGAAGGAACATTTTGAGGGATTATTTAGTGTTGCATTATTTTCGGGATTATCTTTGAAGTAAGGGGTGTTAAGAGATCCAATATTTATTTTAAAAGGTTAAGTTGAATTCATCGAATAAACATTGTTTTGTGTTAAAAACCACGTGTCCATAATTGTAATACCATACCTAGGGAACAAGCCGTGTGCTTCAAAAGCAACAATACATTAAAGGGAGAGGTTGGTTGAACTCCAGGATACATTTTGGGGTTCTGAAAACGCTGCTCCCATAACACAAGGGAAATGCCAATTTGGGGGAAGCACAGATTTGAGCCAGGGAAGTGGGATGGAAATTTTCAGAAATGGGAGGAGAAAGGGATTAATACACTAAAAGATTTGTTTCTTTGGGGTCGGTTTGCAGGATTGAAGGAGCTGGAAGCGAAGTATTGACTGGAGCAGGGGGAAATGTTTAGATACATGCAGGTTCGAGAAAGGATATACACAGATTCCCGGTGGAGCCGGCCTCCACATTGCTGGAGGTGGTGCTGATGACAGGGGGACTGGAGAAGGGGGTAGTGTCAGAGATTTACAGAGCTATTTTGGAAGAGAAGGCACCACTAGAAGGGATTAAAGCAAAGTGAGAGGAAGAATTGGGAGAGGGTATGGAGGAGGGGTTCTGGTGTGAGGTGCTCCGGAGGGTGAACGCCTGCACCTCATGTGCGAGGTTGGGGCTTATACAGCAGGTGGTATACAGAGCACACCTTACGAGGGCGAGGATGGGCCGAATCTTTGAAGGAGTAGAAGATGGGTGTGAATGTTTTTTTTGGGGGGGGCCAAACTGAAGTGGTGCACGTGGGACCCCGGGAGGCCATATTCGGGTGTCGGACCAGCCAGAGTTGGAAACGGGTACAGAGGCAGATGTTGTAGCCTTCGCCTCGTTGATCGCCCAAAGGTGGATCCTGATGGGTTGGAGAGCAACCTCTCCACCCTGTGCCCTTGCGTGGCGGGGTGACCTGTTGGAATTCTTGACTCGTGAGAAGGTTAAGTTTAAGCTGAAGGGAAGGATGAAGGGGTCTACAATTCATGGGCATTATTCATTGTGCACTTTCAAGAATTGGATAACATTGAACCTTAGTTGGGACGGGTGGGTGGGAGGATTGGGGGGGGAGGCTGTGTGTGTTAATGGTGACTATGGGTGATTCCTGATTCCTTTTTGTCATTTGTTTAGGTGAACATGCGGGCTAATGTTTGGGTTTGGTGGGAGGATGGGATCATTGTTATTGATATGGGGATTTGCATATTTGTTACTGATTATCGTTTATTGTTGGTGGGTGTAAATTTGGGAGAAAATGTGGAAAAGGAGGAGAATAAAAATATTTTTAAAAAGACAGATATAAATAGGTTCTTGATTAATAAGGGGATCTGGGGTTATGGAGAGAAGACAGGAGAATGGAGATGATAAAATATCAGCCATGATTGAATGGTGGAGCAGATTCGAAGGGCCGAGTGGCCTAATTCTGTCCCTATGTCTTATGGTCTTATACATAGAAACTCTTATACAGAGAGACTGTCAGACAGAGAGACCCTCATACATAGAAAATCTCATACAGAGGAACCCTCATACACAGAGACCCTCATACAGAGAGACCCTCATACAGAGACCCTCACACAGAGAGACCCTCACACAGAGAGACCCTCACACAGAGAGACCCTCATACAGAGAGACCCTCATACAGAGAGACCCTCATACATAGAAAACCTCATACAGAGGAACCCTCATACAGAGAGACCCTCATACAGAGACCCTCACACAGAGAGACCCTCACACAGAGAGACCCTCATACAGAGAGACCCTCATACATAGAACTCATACAGAGAGACCCTCATAGAGGGAGATCCTCATACAGAAATCCTCATACAGAGATAGAAATGGCAAGATTAGGGAACCATGGATGACGGGTGAAATTGTGAGACTAGCTAAGATGAAAAAGGAAGCATAAATAAGATCGAGGCAACTCAAAACTGATGAAGCTTTGGAGGAATATCGGGAAAGTAGGACGAATCTCAAAAGCGCAATAAAGAAGGCTAAAAGGGGTCATGAAATATCTTTGGCTAACAGGGTTAAGGAAAATCCCAAAGCCTTTTATTCGTATGTAAGGAGCAAGAGGGTAACTAGAGAAAGGATTGGCCCACTCAAAGACAAAAGAGGGAATTTATGCGTGGACTCAGAGGAAATGGGTGAGATTCTTAATGAGTACTTTGCATCTGTATTCACAAAGGAGAGGGACAAGACGGATGTTGAGGCTAGGGATGGATGTTTAAATACACTAGGTCAAGTTGTCATACGGAAGGGGGAAATTTTGGATATTCTAAAAGACATTAAGGTGGACAAGTGCCTAGGACCGGATGGGATTTATCCCAGGTTACTGAGGGAAGCGAGGGCCGAAATAGCTGGGGCCTCAACAGATATCTTTACAGCATCCTTGAGCATGGGTGAGGTCCCGGAGGATTGGAGAATTGCTAATGTTGTCTTTGTTTAAGAAAGGTTGCAGGGAAAATCCAGGGAATTATAGACCTGTGAGCTTGACGACAGTGGTAGGCAAACTGTTGGAGAAGATACTGAGGGATAGGATCGATTCACATTGGGAAGAAAATAGACTTATCAATGATAGGCAGCATGGTTTTGTGCAGGGAAGGTCATGCCTTACAAACCTAATAGAATTCTTTGAGGAAGTGACAAAGTTAATTGATGATGGAAGGGCTGTAGATGTCATATACATGGACTTCAGTAAGGCTTTTGATAAGTTTTCCCAGGGCAGGTTGATGGAAAAAGTGAAGTCGTATGGGGTTCAGGGTGTACTAGCTAGATGGATAAAGAACTGGCTGGGTAACAGGAGACAGAGAGTAATGGTGAAAGGCAGTGTCTCAAAATGGAGAAGGGTGACTAGTGGTGTTCAACAGGGATCCGTGTTCGGACCACTGTTGTTTGTGATATACATAAATGACCTGGACGAAGGTATAGGTGGTCTGATTAGCAAGTTTGCAGATGATACTAAGATTGGTGGAGTTGCAGATAGCGAGGAGGACTGCCAGAGAATACAACAAAATATAGATCGATTGGAGAGTTGGGCAGCGAAATGGCAGATGGAGTTCAATCCAGGCAAATGCGAGGTGATGCATTTTGGAAGATCAAATTCAAGAGCGGACTATATGGTCAATTGAAGGGTCCTGGGGAAAATTGATGTACAGAGAGATCTGGGAGTTCAGGTCCATTGTACCCTGAAGGTGGCAACGCAGGTTGATAGAGTAGTCAAGAAGGCATATAGCATGCTTGCCTTCATCGGATGGGGTATTGAGTACAAGAGTCGGCAGGTAATGTTACAGTTGTAGCGGACTTTGGTTAGGCCACATTTGGAATACTGCGTGCAGTTCTGGTCGCCACATTACCAGAAGGATGTGGATGCTTTAGAGAGTGTGCAGAGGAGGTTCACAAGGATGTTGCCTGGTATGGAGGGGGCTAGCTCTGAAGAAAGGTTGAGTAGATTAGGATTGTTTTCATTGGAAAGACGGAGGTTGAGGGGGAGACCTGATTGAGGTCTACAAAATTATGAGAGGTATGGACAGGCTGGATAGCAACAAGCTTTTTCCAAGAGTGGGTGTGTCAGTTACAAGGGGTCACAATTTCAAAGTGAGAGGGGGAAAGTTTAAGGGAGATGTGCGTGGAAAGTTTTTTATGCAGAGGGTGGTGGGTGCCTGGAACGCTTTGCCAGCGGAGATGGTAGAGGCGGGTACGATAGCATCACTTAAGAGGCATCTAGACGGGTATATGAACGGGCGGGGAACAGAGGGAGTAGACCTTGGAAAATAGGAGACAGGTTTAGATAAAGGATCTGGATCGGCGCAGGCAGGGAGGGCCGAAGGGCCTGTTCCTGTGCTGTAATTTCCTTTGTTCTTTGTTCATACAGAGATCCTCATTCAGAGAGACCAGAATGCAGAGACCCTCATGCAGAGAGCCTCATACACAGAGACCCTCAGAGACAGAGACCCAAATATAGAGACCCGTATACAGAGACCCTCATCGAGAAACTCTCATAAAGGATGTCATCATAGGGATAAACAGACAGCCCCTCATACAGAAAGACCGTCAGATTTTAGGGAGTTAGGAGATAAGTTAAAAAGTAGGACCTCAAAGGTAGTAATCTCAGGATTGCTACCTGTGCCACGAGACAGTCAGAGTAGAAAATCAAGAAGAGTCATAATGAATACGTGGCTTGAGAGATGGTGCAGGATGGTGCAGAGATGGTGCGGGGAGGGGGGGGGGGGGGGGGGTCAGATTTTTGGGCCATTGGAACCGGTTCTGGGGGCGGTGGGACCATTCAAATCGGATGGTCTACACCTGGGCAGGACTGGAACCAATGTCCTAGGGGGTGCTTTTGCTAGGGGAGGTTTTAAACTAATGTGGCAGGGAGATGGGAACCAGATTAGGAAATTAGAAGTCAGTAAAGAGGCAGCAACTAAAGCCAGTAAGGTACTAGATATTAAACTCAATGTGACTAAGGGGAAGAGTACACAGGGAAGAGATGATGAACGCAAAGTGGTCTGAAGTGCATTTGTTTTAATGTGAGAAGTGTAGCAGGTAAGGCAGATGAACTGAGGGCTTGGATTAGTACATGGGAATATGATGTTATTGGTATTACTGAGACTTGGTTGAGGTAAGAGCAAAACTGGCAACGAAATATCCCAGGGTATGGATGCTTCAGGAGGGACAGAGAGGGAGGCAAAAGGGGTGGATAAGTTGCATTGCTGGTCAGAGATGATATCACATCTGTGATTAAGGAGGGCACGATGGAGGATTCGAGCACTGAGGCAATATGGGTAGAGCTAAGAAACAGGAAGGGTGCAGTAACATTGTTCGGACTTTACTACAGGCCTCCCAAAAGCGAGCGTGAAGTAGAGGTACAAATATGTGGAATTATAGCAAAATGTAGGAGCAATAGGGTGGTCGTGATGGGAGATTTTAACTTCCCCAACATTGAATGGGACTCATGTAATGTTGGAGCAGAATTTGTAAGGAGCATCCAGGAGAGTTTTTTAGAGCAGGATGTAAATAGTCCAACTCGGGAAGGGGCCATACTGGACATGGTATTGGGGAATGATCCCGGCCAGGTGGTTGAAGTTTCAGTCGGTTATTACTTTGGGAATAGCGATCACAATTCCGTAAGTTTTAGAATACTCATGGACAAAGACGAGAGTGGTCCGAAAGGAAGAGTGCTAAATTGGGGAAACGCCAAGTATAACAAAATTCGGCAGGAGCTCGGGAATGTGGATTGGGAGCAGCTGTTTAAGGGTAAATCCACATTTGAAATGTGGGAGTCTTTTAAGGAAAGGTTGATTAGAGTGCAGGACAGACGAATAGATAGAGTAGACAGTCAGAGACCTTTTCCCCGGGTGGAACAAACCATTACAAGGTGCAGCACGGTGGCATGGTGGTTAGCATAAATGCTTCACAGCTCCAGGGTCCCAGGTTCGATTCCCAGCTGGGTCACTGTCTGTGCGGAGTCTGCACGTCCTCCCCGTGTGTGCGTGGGTTTCCTCCGGGTGCTCCGGTTTCCTCCCACAGTCCAAAGATGTGCGGGTTAGGTGGATTGGCCATGTTAAATTACCCGTAGTGTCCTAAAAAGTAAGGTGGGGGGGGGGGTTGTTGGGTTACAGGTATAGGGTGGAAACATGGGTTTGAGTAGGGTGATCATTGCTCGGCACAACATCGAGGGCCGAAGGGCCTGTTCTGTGCTGTACTGTTCTATGTTCTATGTTAAGGGCAGCACGGTAGCATTGTGGATAGCACAATTGCTTCACACCTCCAGGATCCCAGGTTCGATTCCGGCTTGGGTCACTGTCTGTGCGGAGTCTGCACATCCTCCCCGTGTGTGCGTGGGTTTATAAGATGATCAGGGGAATAGATAGAGTAGACAGTCAGAGACTTTTTCCCCGGGCGGAACAAACCATTACAAGGTGACATAAATTTAAGGTAAATGGTGGAAGATATAGGGGGGGATGTCAGAGGTAGGTTCTTTACCCAGAGAGTAGTGGGGGCGTGGAATGCACTGCCTGTGGAAGTAGTTGAGTCGGAAACGTTACGTACCTTCAAGCAGCTATTGGATAGGTACATGGATTAGGGTAGAATAATGGAGTGTAGATTATTTCTTCTTAAGGGCAGCATGGTAGCATTGTGGATAGCACAATTGCTTCATAGCTCCAGGGTCCCAAGTTCGATTTTGACTTGGGTTACTGTCTGTGTGGAGTCTGCATGCCCTCCCTGTGTGTGCGTGGGTTTCGTCCGGGTGCTCCGGTTTCCTCCCACAGTCCAAAGATGTTCAGGATGGGTGGATTGGCCATGATAAATTGCCCTTAGTATCCAAAATTCTATGATTAACCTAGGACAATAGTTCGGCACAACATTGTGGGCCGAAGGGCCTGTTCTGTGCTGTATTTCTCTATTTCTCTATTTCAGGGCCTAGGCCAGCATCGGCGGGGTGTGCGCCGTGCCAGCCAGTGCTGAAGGGGTTGGAGCCGCACCAACCAGCGGCAAAGGGCCTCTGCCGGCTGGTGCAAGTTGCCGCATACGCAGGAGCACCAGCGTGCGCTGCCATCATCCCAGCGCATGCGCAGGGCGGTTCTCCGCGCCGGCCATGGTGGACCGTGACACCAGCCGGCATGGAGGGAAAAAGTGCCCCCACGGCACAGGCCCTCCCGCGGATCGGTGGGCCACGCCACGATCGCAGGCCAGGCCACCATGGTGCTCCCCCCGGGGCAAGAGACTCCCCCCCCCCCCCCCCCCCCCCCCCCGAGGACGCCGCAGGCCGCCCGCAGAACCAGGTTCCGCCGGTACAGACCTGGTGTAATATACGCTGGCAGGACCCGTCGAAAACGGCCGGCCACTCAGCTCATCGAGTGCCGGAGAATCGCCGGGGGGCGCGCTGCCAACGGCCCCCGAATGACGCGATTCCCGTCCCCGCCGAAAAACCAGTGGCGAAGAATCCGGCAGCCGCCGTCGGGGCAGGATTCACGCCGCCCCCCTGCCGATTCTCCGGCCCGGCGGGAGGTGTCAGCGAATCCCGCCCATTAACTTTTTTCACACTCCTTTTTTTAATCGACCTCATTCCATGTTTTCAGATTAATTTCAGTGCTTTAAAGACAGCTTCACAAGGGCAACTAGGCATGTTCAATAAATATTGACCTTGTCACTGACATCCACATCCTGAAAAATGTTAAAGGAATGCTTAGATTCTCTTTGAAGAGGATTAAGCTGATACATTACATATGTTACGTGGGTGACTCTCAGTGCCCTCAGGACAACCATGAATGAGCAACAAATGCTGATTTACCAGTGATGATCACATCCTGACAATGAGTAATGATTGACAGCCTTTTGACTTTTTTCTGAGTGTTTACCATTCTCTTTTTTTATAGAAAATATTTTATTGAAGCATTTGTAATTTTCACAAATTAACCTGTTGACATTTCTACAACAACCGCGTGGGTCGATGCACAAAATATCCCCTAAAAGAACAACAAACAATAAACCACGTCCCCACTTCTCCCGCCCTGTCCCCAATTACCCATATACTCAGTTCCCTGTCCTTATTTAACATTACCATGCCTCCTGTTTTCCTCACCCCCGCCCCCCGCTTTTCCCTTTCCCCCTGACTGCTGACGTTCAATTTTTGTTAAAGAAATTGATGAACGGCTGCCAACTCCGGGTGAATCCCTGAATTGATACTCTCAGACTGAACTTGATTTTCTCCAGGCTGAGAAACTCTACCATATCACTGACCCACACTCCTGTCTTCGGGGGCTCTCAGTCCCTCCATCTCAGCAAGATCTGTCTCCGGGCCACCAGGGAGGAGAAGGCCAGAATATCAGCCTCCCTCCTCCCCTTTGCCCCCGGATCCTCCGACACCCCAAATATTGCCAGTTCTGGACTCAGAGTTACCCTCCCTTCCAGGACTTCTGACATAACACCCGCAAGCCTCTGCCGGAATTCTCTCAGTTTCGGACATACCCAAAATATATGAACATGGTTGGCCGGGCGACCCCCACACCATCCACAGCTGTCCTCCACATCCTCGAAGAACCTACTGATCTAGGCTACCATTATGTGGGCCCTGTGGACTTCCTTGAACTGAATCAAGCTGAGTCTAGCACAGGACGAGGATGCATTTACCCTTTTCAAGGCTTTTTCCAGTTCAGTTTTCAGCTTCCCTCCAAACTCCTCATCCCACTTCCTCTTCAACTCTCTGATAGGGGCCCCTTCCCACTCTAACAATCTAACATTCTAACAATCTCCGAAACCTTCCCACCTCCAACCCCTGTTTTTGACAGCACTTTATCCTGTAGTCCCCTCAGGGGGAGGCGAGGAAAGCTTGGAACCTGCCTCCGTACAAAGTCCCGCACTGGAAGGTACCGAAACCTGTTCCCATCTGGCAAATCAAACTCCTCCTCTAATGTCTCCAAGGTTGGAAAGCCTTCCTGGATGAATAGATCCCCAAAACTCTCAATCCCTGCCCACTGCCATACCTTAAAGCCCCCATCCAGCCCCATCGGGACAAACCAGTGATTGTCACAGATTGGTGACCACATGGATTCCCCCTCCAGTTTCCCCCCTCCATTGCCCCCATGAATTTACGATTCTCAGAGTTATTCCACGTTTTATTAGCCAAAATGACACCTGTAGACTCACTGGCTCTTAATTTATACACAAAAGATGAACAAATTAATAATCAGAACCCTCCTGAACATGCTGTTTCATCTGCAAAAACAGTATCAGTCCCAGTACGTGCTAATGCACAATTTGGTTTTATTAAAGTTTGATTTTTAAATTGTGTAAAATCCAATTCCATTTTATTCTGCAGTTCAGAAGAAAAACATTAACATCATTCCTACACAGGTTTGTATGAAACAACAAACCAACACGATGTCAACCTCCCAGAGAAAGCCAATTTGATTATTGTAAACTGAGAGTGCGGTTGGTGAGGGAAATAGAAAGTTCAGTTTCACATGTGGAGAGAGGAATGGAAGGTGGGCCAAGTGTGATGAGGGAGGTGAGGAAAATATTACTAAATGTTTGAGTGGAGGGGAAATATGTAGTATTGGCAACGCTAATCTGGTGGCACGGAGAGAGTTGTTTCCACTTGTTGATGAATTATTAACAAGACAGCCGAGAACGAGGATTCCTACTCGAAAAATGAAGGAGGAAGTTGGACAAAATGTTTTTACTACAGAAGGGAAATTCAAAATGGAGTGTTTTATCACAAGAGATTTTTGGAGTAAAGATAGAAACATCATTTAAAAAAGGAATTAAATCAACATTTCAAAATAAAAAAATAAAAAAATCCATGGAAACAATATTGGCCCATCACTATCAATCCATCTCATGGCAGCCAGTCTCATGGCACCGTGGCTGGCTCTGCTGCACAGAAGGGCGGGAAAAAGACTGGCGATGCTATAGTCATAGAATTTACAGTGCAGAAGGTGGCCATTCGGCCCATCGAGTCTGCACCGGCTCTTGGAAAGAGCACCCGACCCAAGGCCCACACCTCCACCCGATCCCCATAACCCAGCAACCCCACCCAACACCAAGGACAATTTTGGACGCTAAGGGCAATTTAACTTGGCCAATCCACCTAACCTGCACATCGTTGGACTGTGGGAGAAACCGGAACACCCGGAGAAAACCGACGTACACACGGGGAGGATGTGGAGACTCTGCACAGACAGTGACCCAAGCCGGAATCGAACCTGTGACCCTGAAGCTGTGAAGCAATTGTGCTATCCACAATGCTACTGTGCTGCCCGAATCATAGGGGATTCAATCGTAAGGGGAGTAGACAGGCATATCTGTGGTCGAAAACGAGACTCCCGAATGGTATGTTGCCTCCCGGGTGCACGGGTCAGGGATGTCTCAGATCGGCTGCAGGACATACTGAAGGGGGAGGGTGAACAACCAGTTGTCGTGGTGCATATAGGCACTTAATGAAATAGGTAAAAAATGGGATACGGTCCTACAATCAGAATTTAGGGAGTTAAGTTTAAAAAGTAGGACCTCAAAGGTAGTAATCTCAGGATTGCTACCAGTGCCACTAGACAGTCAGAGTAGAAATTCAAGAATAGTCAGAATGAATACGTGGCTTGACAGATGGTGCAGGAGGGAAATGTTCAAATTTTTGGGACATTGGAACCGGTTCTGGGGGCGGTGGGACCATTACAAATCGGATGGTCTACACCTGGGCAGGACTGGATTCAATGTCCAAGAGGGTGCTTTTGCTAACACTGTTGGGGAGGTTGTATACTAATGTGGCAGGGGGGTGGGAAACAGATTAGGAAGTAAGAGGTCAGTAAAGAGGCAGCAACTAAAGCCAGTAAGGTACTAGATAATAAACTCAATGTGACTAAGGGGAAGAGTAGACAGGGAAGAGATGATGAACGCAAAGGGACAGGTGGTCTGATGTGCATTTGTTTTAATGCGAGAAGTGTAGCAGTTAAGGCAGATGAATTTAGGGCTTGGATTAGTACCTGGGAATATGATGTAATTGGTATTACTGAGACTTGTTTGAGGGAAGGGCAAGACTGGCAACGAAATATCCCAGGGTATGGATGCTTCAGGAGGGATAGAGAGGGAGGCAAAAGGGGTGGAGGAGTTACATTACTGGTCAGAGATTATATCACAGCTGTGATTAAGGAGGGCACGATGGAGGATTCGAGCACTGAGGCAATATGGGTAGAGCTAAGAAATAGGAAGGGTTCAGTAACATTGTTGGGACTTTACTACATGCATCCCAAAAGCGAGCGTGAAGTAGAGGTACAAATATGTAGACAGGGCAGCACGGTAGCAAGGGCAGCAGGGTAGCATTGTGGATAGCACAATCGCTTCACAGCTCCAGGGTCCCAGGTTCAATTCCGGCTTGGGTCACTGTCTGTGCGGAGTCTGCACATCCTCCCGTGTGTGCGTGGGTTTCCTCCGGGTGCTCCGGTTTCCTCCCACAGTCTAAAGATGTTCAGGTTAGGTGGATTGGCCATGATAAATTGCCCCTAGTGTCCAAAATTGCCCTTAGTGTTGGGTGGGGTTGCTGGGTTGTGGGGATGGGGTGGAGGTGTTGACCTTGGGTAGTGTGCTCTTTCCAGGAACCGGTGCAGACTTGATGGGCCGAATGGCCTCCTTCTGCACTGTAAATTCTATGATTATAGAAAAATGTTGGAGTAATAGGGTGGTCGTGATGAGAGATTTTAACTTCCCCAACATTGAATGGGACTCATGTAGTGTTGGAGGCGTAGATGGAGCAGAATTTGTAAGGAGCATCCAGGAGAGTTTTTTGGAGCAGTACGTAAATAGTCCAACTCGGGAAGGGACCTTACTGGACCTGGTATTGGGGAATGATCCCGGCCAGGTGGTTGAAGGTTCAGTCGGTGATTACTTTGGGAATAGCGATCACAATTCCGTAAATTTTAGAATACTCATGGACAAAGGCGAGAGTGGTCCTAAAGGAAGAGTGCTAAATTGGGGAAAGGCCAAATATGACAAAATTCTGCAGGAGCGAGGGAATGTGGATTGGGAGCAGCTGTTTGTGGGTAAATCCACATTTGAAATGTGGGAGTCTTTTA